>NC_064282.1:66885257-66932552 GCF_019186545.1 Solanum stenotomum | reverse complement strand
TTACTTTTCAAGTTCAGTCGGCCTATGATGCCTACTGGGTACCTGTTGATTTGGTACTCATGCTACGCTCTGCATCTATTTCGTGATGCAGGTTCGGGCACTAGTAGCCAGCGTTGATCGAGCTTGGAGCAGACTGATCCGGAGCCGGGAGTGAGCACACGACGTTTTGTACTATTTCAGTCTCCATCTGTATATATAGACTTGTCTTTTACCTTTCGAGACAGTCCAGACTCTGTTGTCTACTTTTGGGACTTGTACTCATTTTGTTAGCAGCTCTATACTAGTGACTTCCAGGTTACGGGAGGGATCTTTATTTGTATATATGTTTTTGGTTTGCTTCCGCCTGTTTATATTGTTATTTTCCTACTCTTGTTTAGTTTCTACCCTCAGACCCATTACTTGTTGTTCCGGGTTACGGGTTGGCTTACCTACTGGTGGGTTATAGTAGGCGCCATCATGACTTGAGAAATTCGGTCGTGACAAGTTGGTATCAGAGCCCCAGGTTTATCGGTCTCATTTGTACAGAGCTAACGTCTAGTAGAGTCCTGCGGATCGGTGCGGAGACGTCCGTAACTTATCTTCGGGAGGCTACAGGATGTCCTTAGGAAAATTTACTCTTTTGTTTCGCTTTCGTGCATCGTGTGTCTTATTGGTTCCTGGAAATCTCATTTGTTTCACTCTTTCTCAGGATGGCTCGCTCGCGAGGTGGTGCGGCCAGGGCCGTAGCACCAACCCGAGATAGGGAGGAGGAGCCTCAGGCAGCATATGTACCTCCACAGCTGGTGGGGCCGGGGTCAGCGCAGCCACCACCTGCACCAGTTGCAGCTGCAGCTCCTGATCTTCATGCTCTGCTGACTCAGATACTAGCAGCTATTGGGGAGGTGCGACAGGCACCAGCCCCAGCAGCACCAGCACCAGTCCTAGCAGCACCAGCTCCAGCGCCGCAGGGTCAGCCTGCCGCAGCGGCACCAGAGATTCAGCCGCCACCAGTTCATGTGACTGTCGTGCCAGACTTAAAAGACGAGGAGATGCCACTGAGCGAGCAGAAGATGCTCGGGGTATTCCAGAGGTTGGCACCGCCGATATTCTCAGGGGCGATGGGGGAGGATGCCTACGAGTTCAAGCTCACTTGTCAGGAGCAGCTACAGTCATTAGGCCTCTTGGAGTCGAGAGGAGCCGACTTCACTGCTCATCAGTTTCGTGGGCCAGCCAGGCAGTGGAGGCGCTCGTATAGAGAGTCCAGGCCAGTTGGATCGCCTCTTGTATCTTGGAGTGAGTTCTCAAAGGCTTTTTTAGCCCGGTTCATGCCACAGAGCGTCAGGGATTGGCTTCGTGATCAGTTCTCCACATTGGAGCAGGGCCCTATGACCGTTTCAGAGTACGAGACGAGATTCCATGAGTTGTCTCGACATACTACCATGATCCTACCCACGGAGGAGAAGAGAGTTCGTTGTTTTGTACGTAGGTTGCGGTATCGTTTGAGGGTCAACACAGAGCATTTAGTTTTTGCCGGCCGTTCATTTCATGATGTAGTTGACCATGCCCGATCCATGGAGCATATTCATTGCGAGGCCCAAGGGGGCAGCGATAAGAGGGCACGCTAGCAGGGCAGCTACAGGGGATCCCAGACTAGAGGGAGAGACTCCTATGATAGGCCCCGCCAGAAGTTATTGGTCAGAGGAGTGTGAGGCGAGCTTTTTGAGGCTCAAGGAGTTATTGACTACCGCTCCTATATTGACTCTTCCAGTTGAGGGCGAGGGCTTCACGGTATATTGTGACGCATCCGGCGTTGGTTTGGGTTGTGTATTGATGCAGCAGGGCCGGGTTATTGTTTTTGCATCAAGGCATCTTAAGATCCATGAGCACAGCTACCCCACTCTTGACTTGGAGTTGGTGGCGGTAGTTTTCGCGCTTAAGATTTGGAGGCACTACTTGTATGGAGTTCGATGTGAGATCTATACCGATCATAGGAGTCTTCAGTACATCATGAGCCAGAGGAACCTTAATTCGAGGCAACGTCGTTGGATTGAGCTCCTGAAGGACTACGACCTCTCTATTCTCTATCATCTAGGCAAGGCGAATGTGGTAGCGGACGCCTTGAGCCGGAAGGCAGTGAGTATGGGTAGTCTAGCCTTCTTATCTGTTGAGGAGAGACCCTTAGCTTTGGACATTCAGTCCTTAGCTAATAGCATGGTTCGGTTGGATATCTCAGATTCTAGACGCGTCTTGGCCTTTATGGGAGTTGAGTCTTCTTTGCTTGATAGGATCCGTGGTTGCCAGTTTGAGGATGATACTTTGGTGGCCCTTAGAGATCGAGTGTTAGCGGGTGATGGTGGTCAGGCTACCTTAGATCCTGATGGAGTGTTGAAATTCGCCGGTCGCATTTGTGTTCCGAGAGTTGGAGATTTGATACAGTTGATACTTTCTGAGGCCCATGAGTCTAGATACTCTATCCATCCAGGCACAGCGAAGATGTATCGCGATTTGAGGCAGCATTACTGGTGGAGTGGCATGAGGAGAGATATTGCTGACTTTGTTTCCTGTTGCTTGTGCAGCCAGTTCTTGCCTTTGGCGGAGTTTGCGTACAACAATAGCTACCACTCTAGTATTCAGATGGCCCCGTTTGAGGCCTTATATGGTAGGCGTTGTCGCTCTCCAGTTGGTTGGTTTAAGTCTACAGAGCCTAGGCCGCGTGGTACTGATTTTCTTCAGGAGGCCCTGGATCAGGTGAGGGTGATCCAGGATAGGCTCAGGACGGCTCAGAGTAGGCACCAGTGTTAGCCGGATCAGAGGCGTCGACCTTTGAGATTCTCTGTTGGTGACCGGGTATTCCTCCGTGTGTCGCCCATGAAGGGCTTGATGAGGTTTGCGAGGCGGGGCAAGCTTAGCCCCAAGTACATTGGGCCTTTTGAGATACTCTGGACAGTTGGAGAGGTTGCTTATGAGTTGGCCCTACCTCTAGTATTTTCAGCCATCCACCCAGTGTTTCATGTTTCGATGTTGCGGCGGTATGTTCCTAATGAGTCCCATGTGCTCCAGTATGATGCAGTCGAGTTGGATGATCGTTTGACATTTGTAGAGGAGCCAGTTGCCATTCTAGCCAGAGATGTGAGGAGATTGCGCTCAAGAGTCATTCCTGTTGTTAAGGTCCGTTGGAGGCATCGTCCAGTCGAGGAGGTTACCTGGGAGACTGAGCTGGAGATGCGAGAGCAGTTTCCTGGCTTGTTTGATCCTTCAGGTACTTCTTGATCCTTTCTTTCGCGGACGAAAGTCCTTTTTAGTAGTGAATATTGTAATGACCCTCTTGGTCATTTCTGTGTCTTGCCTTCTGTGTGTTGTTTAGAGCGTTCCTATAGCGACCCCAAGTCATTTATGACTTGCTGGGACTGACAGTTCGGTCACCTGGTCGTTCGTTTGGTCTTGGTGCGAGTTTTTGTGTTTTGGAGCTTATGAACCTTGAACGATCATTTTCGATCAAAAGTTCAATAAGATGACATCGGAATCCAATTCTGACGATTCTATCTGCTCCGGATGGGTCATTTTAGGCTAGTAGCATGGTCGTCATGACTCCCGAGGTTTTCAGTGTGAGTCTGTGCGATTAGGCGTTTTAACTTTAAGTTTAAGCCTAAGTTTGACTTTGGTCAACATTCTGAGTAAATGCGCTCGGATGAGAATTCCGTCAGCGTGGTTAGCTCCGGAATGTCGAGTTTGGTCTAGATTGACCCTTCTTTTGTGTTTGGAGGTTTTCGATATCTTTCCGAGCCCTTTTGTGGTTTTTGACTTAAAAGGGCTTTTGGAAGTGGGACCCACTTTTTATCGAAATGACCTCTGATGGAAATTTCGACTGAGCCGTTGAGTCTGGAATGTCGAATTTGGTATTGTTGCATATCTCGTTTGCGTGCACGGGGTTCCGAACGAGTTCGGAGCACCTCGTCGGAGTTTTTACTTTTTGGGAAATTGCAGATTTTCTTCAATAAATGCAAAAAAACCAGCAAAATTTTCCGAACTTCAAACCCTCATCTCTCAACCGATTTGGGCGATCCAAAAGGCTAAGTTGTGAGATTTTTCGAGGACAACGTGTTGGTGAGCTCGGATAGTGATTTTGAGTCCCCGTTTGAGATAATTTTCGAAAAACACATGCAGCTAGACCCCTCTTTGTGAGCTTGATTTTGGGAAATTTTAAGACTTGTTTTCTTAGCCATTTTAGATCTGATTTTGGTGAATTTTGAGGCTATCTTGAGTGGTTTTTCGAGAGAACAGCGTGGTGTTGTTAGATTTTACTGTAGATCGCCCGTTTTTGCTAAATACGCTGAATTAGCTGCTGTCCCATTTCTAATTTTTGAGAAAAATTGGGTTTTAGTTGCTTGTTGATATTGTGTTGTTCCCGAGCCCCGAATTGTGTCCCATTTTGGGACATGAGCTGGGGGAACTGGTGAGGACCCACTTTTGGGATTAATTTTGGAATTTCTTGCGCGGGTCCCACGATTCCCGTTTTGACTCCAAAATTGACCCGTCTCCGTTTGTTGTGATTTTGGTGTCGAAACGACCGTATTAACGTTGTGACTTTATTTTTGATAGCGGGGAAGCGTTTCGAGGACGTTCAGAAAGGGAAAGATCCGGAGAAGTGATTTTGGAGCGCGTGTGATCGGCCTACAGGTAGGCTATGGTTTCCCTCTCTTAGATTGAGCTCGAGAATGTGAATGCATGTTTGATTAGTTTGGGATTTGGGCTGGGTAGTTATTGAATCCTACATAGGTGTTAAGAAATCATGTTTTCGGCCAATTTCGGGAATTATCGGGTAACTGTGAGCATGTTTTGTGTTATTAGCGGACCCTCCTCGCTATGTGGAGTGCTTGCATGCTTAATTATTGTTTATTTGAAGCATTTGGGCCTTAGTTTAGGTTTGACTAGGGCTTGCCTTAGAAATACATGATTCGGATCCGATAGGCCTTAGTTTTGCCCCGACGTCGCTCGACCGGCTTAGATCCCTGTAGACTGGTATAGCAGACTTGAGTCTGATAGTTTGGGCCTTAGTTAGGCAATACGCTTGCTCCGACTTTAGTTATCCTTATTTCCCCCGATGTTACGGCTTCACGAGTTACATCGGCGACACTAGTTCTACTTCGCGATTTGAATTTGATTTTGATTTGGTTCCAAGGAGTTACATTGATTGGCTAAGTATGGATGACATTCCATGGACATTTATGAGTGTGGGTCGATTAGGACTCTTTCAGCAGCTACATTGGCACCTTTATAGAGCATCCGGTTAGAGTTCCGGCCTCTATTGCCCAGATACTTATACAGAGCATCCGATTTAAGGTCCGGCCTCTATTTCTCAGATACTTATATAGAGCATCCGGTTAGAGTTCCGGCCTCATATACTTGATATTTGTGATTGGTTACTTGGGTACTTCTGGTGAGCATCCGATTAGAGGTCCGGCCTCCGTACTGTCAGATTATACTAATTAGGGTTGAGGTTCTGGTTTGATGTTCTTCGTTCTCGGGTTCTCTTATGCAATTCTCTTTAGTTATAGTTATTCTGTGTACTCGTCGGGCTTATGGGGGTCCGTTCGGGTTTTTATTTAATTTGCGCACGAGTGTACCTTCTGCGCTTATGGGGGTCCAGTTAGGTGTAGTTAGCTTATAGATTACTTTAGTTAGTTCGTTGTGCACTCGTGTGCATTCCCTTGTTAGTTAGATTTTAGTTCTTGACTTCGGTTTGTGTTATTCCTTCTTTTCATATTGCCTTTACTTTTCAAGTTCAGTCGGCCTATGATGCCTACTGGGTACCTGTTGTTTTGGTACTCATGCTACGCTCTGCATCTATTTCGTGATGCAGGTCCGGGCACTAGTAGCCAGCGTTGATCGAGCTTGGAGCAGACTGATCCGGAGACGGGAGTGAGCACACGACGTTTTGTACTATTTCAGTCTCCATCTGTATATATAGACTTGTCTTTNAATCCATCAAATTACAGGAAAAAATGAAATTAATTTTTTAACAGATTGTAGTTGATATCTGTGCCGATCATCCTAGTGCTTTTTGGTATCGAAAAAAGCATATTGTTACTCTTCCTTATGAAGATGATTTTTCTGAGAATGATATTCCTACTAAATCTCATCCTTTCCAGATGAACACCGAATTGGTAGAATTCTGCAAAAAGGAAATTGATAATTTGTTACAAAAGGGTTTGATAAAACCTTCAAAATCACCTTGGTCTTGCACAACCTTTTATGTTAATAATGTTGTTGAAAGGGAACGAGGTGTCCCTAGATTGGTTATCAATTATAAACCTTTAAACAAATATTTAAAATGGATTAGATACCCTATTCCAAATAAAAGAGATTTATTGTCAAGATTATATGATGCCAATATATTTTCAAAATTTGGTTTAAAATCAGGATATTGACAGATCCAAATATTTAAAGAGCATGCTTATAGAACAACTTTTATTGTCCCATTTGGACGATGTGAATGGAATGTTTTGTCATTCGGTTTGAAAAATTCTCCATCTGAAATTCAGAAAATCATGAATGATATTTTCAACCCATATTTGGATTTCATCATTGTTTATATTGATGATATTTTAGTATTCTAAAACACGTTTGAAATGCCTACTAAGCATCTTTATATCTTTAAGAAAATTGTTATACAAAATGGTTTGGTCATTTCTAAACCAAAAATGAGTTTGTTCCAAACTGTTGTTCTATTTCTAGGACATCATATTTGTCAAGGGAAAGTTACCCCGATTCAAAGATCAATCGACTTCGCATCAAAATTTCCTGATATTATCACTGATAGTACTCAATTGCAAAGATTTTAGGGAGTTTAAATTACATATCCCATTTTAATAAAAAATTATCTCATGATTTGTCCTCTTTATATGACAGGCTGAAAAAGGACCGTAAATCACCTTGGACTGATAGTCATACCGCTTTGGTAAAGGATATCAAACTTCGTGTTCCATCTTTACCATGCTTAACTCTTGCTAACCCTGCTTGGCAAAAAATTATTGAGATAGATGAGTCTAATATGGATTATGGTGGGATATTAAAACAAATTAATCCCAACGAAAAAAATGAATATTTGATCAGCTTTCATTCTGGGAAATGGAGCGAGGCCCAGAAGAAATATGCTACGGTTGCTCATTAAAATGTTAACCATCATTAAATGCGTTGAAATTTCAAGATGATTTATATAATCAAAAGTTTTTGATAAAAACTGATGCTCAAATTTTTAAATATATGTTTAACAAATATTTTAAACATGATGCATCAAAATTAATATTTGCTAGGTGGCAGGCTTAGATAGTCCCCTTTGATTTAGAGATCCAATATAAAAAGGGAAGTGAAAACTCTCTTTCGGGTTTTCTTTCTAGAGAATATTTAAATTCATAATGAGTTTTTATACTACTTTCTTTGATGAGAAAACTTTTGTTACCCTTTTAAAAATAATTCCTCTTAATAGAGATTAGCAAGAATTAATTTTATGTGAAATTATCAACGATATTATTAGAGAAAGATTTTTCTATACATGATTATGAAAAAATTATCGATATCGATGAGGATAATTATTACAATGGCTATTATGATACATCTGAATAAAACAAAGTGTTATGTTTGCAGGATGGACCCTCCTTGGGTAACCAAGGGCATAGGTAGGGAAAATAACACAAGAGGAAGGGGAAGATCATCCCCAAGATCGTCATACGGATCCTCTTCTAACTCCCCAGTTATACAAATAAGAAGAATGAATTTGATAAACTTTAAAATTTCCAAACGTGAGGCTTCTTCTTCAGTACATATGGAAGATATCCCATAACATAATCTGTTATACGCACATCTGTAAGCTTATCTATCACAAAAGCAAAATGATACTTTTGCATCAATAGCCAAAGAAGACAATGATGATATCAAGTCTTATGAGAAGGTATCGAAAAAAAAATGATATTTATTCTAGAAAACTCTAAGATACAGAGAAAAGAAGAACCTTGGAAGATATTCCAAAGGTACCTAATCAACGGTTTATATTTTTCGGGTAAGTCATACAAAACCCGATCGTATTACGAAACCATTATGATAAGTACTGGTAGTGTTGAATTCCAACACTTTTCAGGATACAATACCAGTGAGAATGTTTATCACTTCTCAAAAATGATAATTAAATAGATTATATTTGTTGAAGATTGGGGTATCTCCACCATGAAAGAAAGGCAGATCAGCCTAAATAAAATCGCTATGAGTTTCACATACTATGACTACATTCAAGCCTTTCATAAAGTCCTCTATTATAATAATAAGAGACACAAACATACATGGTTTATAAAGGTATGTGCAAAGATATTTGCAGGACCAATTCCTACTTGGTTTTTAAATTGGCGGTCATACCATGGCCCAACTATAAAAATATTACCTGATCCATTTCTCAAATTATATAAAGAATGGGTTAAAGTTTCTCCAGAGCTTAATGAGTTATACAACACAGAGCATATCTGTTATATGTACAAAATAGACCAGATTTATTTCTTCATCGAATTCTCTGTCCCTTGGATTCACAAATGGACCCCGGAAGTGGGATTCACCGAGGAACAAATTCCCTGCTTATACAGGACCTTTTATAATAATTTTTTGGGATAAATTAATGAAAAAGGATCCCAAAACAGAAATGTTTTATGGGAAAGAACTGTTGGATCTTATTTCAAAAAGGATCCAAGAATATGGTATTACTCCCAAAAAATCTCCGTTCAAGATGGAGGTAAAAAAGCAATGATCAACAACTACTTATAAGAAATCAAGCGGAGTCTGCTTCTCAACAACACTCAATATGAGAAATCAGACATTTCTATGAGAAGTGAAACAAGAGAAGACGCTACCGATGATATCCAAGAAGCTCAACATATTGAAGCAACTACATCAGAAGATACTCTGAGAAAGGCAGAGGATTTCCTCAAAAACTTAAAGGAAAAAGAAAAACTGTAAAGACATCTCTATAGTAAAAAACCATCATCAACAGTAAATACAATGTTGATCAACATTAGATATACTGTTTAGGGGATAAATGCGACCCAACATTACTGTACAAAGATTTTAAATGTTTTTTTCTCTTTCTATAAATAAGTTTGTTTTTAATTTCATTAGGCAGCAACTTATAAACCCTTCTCTCTCTCCTTTTCTCTCCCCGCCTGTAAAGCTCTCAAATTGAAAAGTTGGAATTCCCGGATATTGGCTGGAAGTAAATACAACTTGTATAGTTCAATCATAGGCCTTGGGGTCGGCCACCTTTATAAGGTATTATATTATTTCTGATTACATCTTTTAGTATTTCTCCGATCTGAGTCGTGACTATGTCCGACTAAAGATTCATATCTATGTCTACTAACTAACTTCTCTTTTATATCTACCATGAAAGATCTAGACTTTATCAATATATAAATAAATTTATATATGGTTTCTTGATTTGGTTTCAAGATGGTGGTACAGTCAGATTCGATACTGTTTTTATTGACTTTGTCTTTGTGACTCCGTCTAGCTAGCCGTGTTCTAAGCGTGTTAATGAGTTGAAAAGGGTGTCTATACCTGGTTAGAACTGCTAGACACATGGGCTCAATAAAAATACGTATTAAATCTTGACAGGCCCCTTGTTTGGGTAAAAGGATGAGATCCTTCCATACAATCATCAAACTATATAAAATTTGCATATATTTCGGTTCAGATTTTTGCCTTGAATTTGGATGCTAATAAGCTAGATTGAAGATGACCGCACGGACTACCGCTAGTCTTCAGAGATCCTGTAAGTATAATATAATATTATTTAATTATTTAATTATTTTTGAACTAACAAAAATTAAGTAGTTAATTATCAGTTATAATTAAGAAATACTAGCTTATTATTAAACTAAAATTAAAAATAAAACATATATTATTTTGTTATTTTCAAATCTTTAAAATAAACATACTAAAATAAGAAAAAAATAATTAAAATATCTAACTTGGACATAAAAGAAATATTTAAGGAATAAAAATAGTGTAAAACCTTATGTTCGATCAAAAATTACGTGTCTATAGTTTGCCCCTCTTTGACTGGAAACACAAAGTATTTGTAGACAAAGAAGTAGACAATGCGACAAATTTTGACGGGACTCCTATTTGAAAGAAAAAACTTATGCGACCGAGTCTTAGTTTTGGACATCCTACATATTCCGGGTTATAAGGGAATCAGGTCATGTGTAGTTCCAGGAGATGAGGTGATGAGTTAGAAGTTAAGTGAGGTTCCATCGAGGCTCGAGGTCGTGGCTCCTATCCTTACATAAAAAAATGAAAGCTAATAGTCAAAAGGAAAATAAAAGTAACAAGTTCCTATATATGCAGCTTCTATTGATTCTACACTTGAATTTTGACTTTCAAATATCACCTTGATTTTTTGGGTGAGTATCTTGATCTTAAATTGGATTTGAGGCTTAACTTGTCACTTATAGTGAATTTTTAACACTCTTCTAAATGACAATTTGAAAATTTTCGTGAATGACTGCATGTTTTCTTGATCAGAAGCAGAAAAGAAATAGATGTGAGGAAGTCAGACTGCTACATGCATTGAAAAAGTTGATTCTGGTAATTGATCATTCTGAAAAGAGTTGAAACTTTGTTCTTGAATTTCAAATCCCTGTTTTGCTTGAAGAAAACCTGAAAACCATCACAAACAGAAGAAATAAACAAAAAAATTTGCCCCAGTTTTTGCTAGAAAAGTTTTTGTGAGTTATTAGTAAATGTGGATTTAAAAAAATAAACTGAGACTAGGAAGTGTTTATCCTAGAAAAAAATAAAAAAAATAAAGGTCTCAGACTAGGAGGTGTTTATCCTAGGAGAAAATAAAATATAAATGTCTCTGTCTAGAAAGTGTATATCCTAGGAGAAAATAAAAAATAAAGGTTTTAGACTAGGAAGTGTTTATCCTAGGAGAAAATGAAAAATAACAGTCTCAGACTAGGAAGTGTTTATCCTAGGAGAATATGAAAAATAACAGTCTCAGACTAGGAAGTGTTTATCCAAGGAGAAAATAACAATAACGTCTCAGACTAGGAAATGTATATCCTAGAAGAAGATAAAAAAAACAGTCTCAGACTAGAAAGTGTTTATCCTAGGAGAAAATAAAAATAGCGTCTCAGACTAGGCAGTGCTTATCCTAGGAGAAAATAAAAATTAATTGTCTCAGACTAGGAATTGTTTATCGTAGGAGAAAATTAAAAATAACAGTCTCAGACTAGGAAGTGTTTATCCTAGAAGAAAATGAAAAATAACAGTCCCAGAGTAGGAAGTGTTTATCGTAGGAGAAAATAAAAATAACAGTCTCAGACTAGGAAGTGTTTATCCTAGGAGAAAATAAAAATAATGTCTTTGACTAGGAAGTGTTTATCCTATATGAAAATAAAAATAACAGTCTCAGACTAGGAAGTGTTTATCCTAGGAGAAAATAAAATAACGTCTCAGACTAGGAAGTGTTTATCCTAGGAGAAAATAAAACTAACGTCTCAAACGAAGAAGTGTTTATCCTAAGAGAAAAATAAAAACAACGGTCTCAGACTAGGAAGTGTTTATCCTAGGAGAAAATAAAATTAACATCTCAGACTAGGAAGTGTTTATCTTAGGAGAGAAAAAAAATATATATATATATATAACTATTTGTGCAAGCCTAAAAATAAAAATGGTGATAGGTTTTTATTGTAGCCCTATTATCCAATTTGAACCTGTGAAACAATGTTTATTTTAGCAAGAAAGCCTCATGTTTCTAAAAAAACAATGTTAGTTTTAAATTGGTGGTTGATTTGTGGCCTTGTCTTTGAAGATGATTGCTCCTGTTATTGCAATGTTGAAACATATCGGCTATGATAGACTGTTTCCATTTGCTAGTCAGTCCACCTTGAAAATCTTGAAATCATCTCTAATTGTTCAGAACTTCATACTTCAGATTTGTCATATTATTTCCACCCTTCAACAATAATTGAATCTTGCATTCATATAAATTCTAAAAAAAAGTCAATTACTGACAAGTTACTATGCATATAACTATTTCTTGAGTCATGTCACGATTGATGGGCTGACCAAACTTTGTTTCGTGCAATTGAAGAGATGGTAGCAATTTCAAAATCATTTTATGCTTTCTTAATGAAGACTAACTCAAAATCGAATTGAGCAACACAAAATAAGAAGAAATAATATTTGATCCTTTTGAGAAAAAATAAATAATTAAAAATAAATGGACTCCATTGATAGTGGTGGTCAATTCTAATGATCATGACATGCATTTTGGATTAAATGATATGGTTTGTCCAATTAATCTAAATTTCATCTTTGTCAAATCAACTTTGAAGTCAGACTTCTATAATCCAACTTTTGCACTAGATTTATGACTAACACTTGATTGTGGTGCTTCGGAAGGTTTTCACAGACAAGTCTCTCTCTTTGATTATCTCTTCCTCACTATCGTCTTACGGTGCTCTGAGGGTTTTCACCAATAAGACTCTCTCATTTTTTACTTTCTCTCAACTCAAATGATCTCCTATAGGGATTTTGAGGATTTTCATCTATAAGATTCCCTCATTTTTCACTCCTTATACGAGTGACATGACAATTTTCCTTATATAATCAACATTGAATGCTTGCTTGACTTGTCATCATTAAAAATTGATCAAAAGGTCTTTATTTAGATTGTAACGTAGCTTTTGGATAGGATTACAAAGAAAGGATCGGCATGACAGCTCAAAGATACTGCATAATAGGGTTAAGACTTACAACTTTTGGAGTCGGCATTTGTTTGCAAAAATAAAATAATAATAATAATAATAATAATAATAACAACAACAACAACAACAACAATAATAATAATAATAATAATAATAATAATAATAATTATAATTATTATTATTATTATTATTATTATTATTATTATTATTATTATTATTATTGTTGCCCCAGTTTTTGTGATGAGGACATTCTAGACTTTTTCTTGGTTGGACCGAACGTCAAATAAGGTTGCCGACGTATCTTGTCAAAGCAAGAATCAGGTCGAGCGTAGTTTAGAAAGCTTGTTCTACTATTTTAGTTATTAATTTTTTTCAACTTTTTTTCCCTTTTTCTGGACTATTTTTCTTTTTCTTAACTCTTTTTTTTGTGATTTCTTTTTTTCTTTTTGAATTTGTGATTTTTCTTTTTTTTTCTTTTTTCTTTTGACTGTACTTTGATTCCATAAGAGGGGTATGAAAGAAAATAAAATTAGGGCTCAAAAGGGGTAACAAAGGACTATACAATGTTTGGATAGTAGAATGAAATTCCTTCGTCATATCAATTATTAAAAATGTCTAATACAAGCATGACATTTAAGATGTGAAGTGAAAATCATACAATATCTCTTTGCAACGTATGCGTTGATGGATATGTATATCATTTTGTTCCAATTGTCAGCTTGAAATCTCCGTTTGAGTAATACCTTCTTGACAACAAATGACATAAGTCAATTTAAATGAAATTTGTATTTTCAACCATTTCCATACTAAAGGATGTATCAAGGTGTTTAAGTCCTTTATTCATTTCCTCAAATATTTTCTTTTTGACTTCTTTGATGTATTCAATCCATGATTAGATATAATTTTAAGAACAGACCAAATCCATCTTGCATATCATGTCACAAAAACTGAATTAAAAATAGAGATGTGTATATGGAACGCTAAATAGAACATGACAAAGTGACGCAAAACAAAGATAATATTAAGATAAAAGGACTTGATGACAAGACAATAAACTAAATTTTAGGTTATAACACTATAATAACTCAAACTACGACAAGACTAAACAAACAGACACATAAGAGAAATGATAAAAAGGTCTGACTTACCAAAAGAAAATTGCATAGCAGAAATGATAACAAAATAAATTATCTATACACACTTTTCGAGAGAAAATAAGAGTGTCTCCCAATCACCAAACTAGACTTCTTATCCACTCTTTTGCACGTTAGCCTTCGTGAAAGCTCCACCAATTTCAATCATCACTTCTTTAGAATTGAGAGAATTTTCATATTCTTTTTTATCACATATCATCTCAAAGAAGTGTACATCATTAGGTGCTGGTAGAGTATTCTGAGTAACATTTGAGGGGTTATCATTTTGGACCACAATCATCTTCGCTTGGATCATTTTTTCCACCTCACTTTTCAAAGTTCTACAATATTCAGTACAGTTCCTTGGGGAATCAAAATGGTATGCACATCATGCTACAAGATTGAAACCTTTTGAATGTGGATCTGCATAGTTTTGAGGAATCGGCTCTATCATATTCAAACGTTTCAATTTCTCAAATAAACTTGTCTAAGACTCGCCAATTGGTGTGAAATTATTCATAGGTCTTTGCCTCCTTGAAATTCCTGTCTTGGATGGGATTATAAGGTGCGCGGAAATTTTTAGAAGAAGGACGAACATTTTGATGTGTTGGTGCTCACTATTGATGATTGTTTGGTGGATATGCATATGGCTGTGCACCATATACTGCTTATTGAGGTGGTACAATAGAGTATTGTGTGTCTTGCATGAGGAGATAGTGATGGAATTAAGGTGGTGCATAATGATAAAGTGGACCCCTTGGATTTATTTGTATGTCTGACACAACATTCACTACATCCTCCTTCATTTTCTTTCCCCCAAGATTTCCTGATCCATTTTAATCACCTATGTTGTGGCTTTCAAGGCAGCTTGACTTACAATTTTTTCAGAGTTGATGTCATTTTCCACCATTTCACTAATCTTAATAACTTCGATAAATGTTTTTCCAACGACAGGAAGTAAATAATAAAAATAGTTGGGTTGTTGCGCTTGGAGAAAAACATCAATCATTTTCGACTCTTTCATTGGAGGCTTAACCCTAGCAGCTTGCTCTCTCCACCTAATAGCATATTTACAAAAAATTTCGGTGGTTTTTTTACTCATGTTGGAAAGTGAAATACGATCTAGAACTATGTCAATGTTATATTGAAACTGTTGAACAAAACATCAAGCCAAATCATCCCATGTATGCCAGTTAGAAGAATCTTGATCTATAAACCATTCTGATGCAATTCCCATCAAACTTCCCCAAAATAAGCCATGATCAATTCTTCTTTGCTTCCATCCCCTCTCAGTTGATCACAATTTCTCTTTAAGTGAGCTACAAGATCCCCATATCCATCATATTTCTTGAATTTTGGAGTTTTAAAACCGATGGGTAAATGAACGTGGGGAAACATGCACAAATCACTGAACGAGACACTTTTCTGACTTTCCAATCCCTTCATATCTTGATACTTTGTTCCAAGCTCTTCATCTTTCTAGTCATTCTTCATGTTCCTTGTTCTTAACAACTTTTTCAGCTTCAACAGGGGAACTATACTGATGAGTGTGAGGATAAGAACTTGGAATTTTAAGAGCTTCTTTAGGGGTGTAGCCATGATCATGAAGAACTTGGGATGAGGGATCATTGTTGGATTTGGGCACCATTGTGGGCTGTGGAATGCTATTAGTCGACACAGTTGGCACGAAGAGTGGATTACTCATCATAGGTGTAATCAAAGGGCACACCGTAGAAGTTCCAGCAACGTTGGATATGTTAGTATAAGGGCCGAATCTAGGTGGATAAATTGGATCATTTATCGACACGTGGATAGGGGGTGACATATTTGTATTTAGATAGTCACAGACTGAAGACGGTGGAGCTTGTCCACTCACCCAAGCTTTGTACATCTCTGCCATTTGCTTTCTTAATACCCTTACCTCTTCTGTTGACACTGTTTCTTGTGAAGCCATCTGGTCTCGGACCTCATCATTGTTTGACTCATTTTCGTATTTGTGGGTCATTTTTTTCCTTTTGATCTTGTATTATACGGATGCGTTGCCAGCTTAACCACAAACCAACCACCTTTAAGTTATTGTGTGCATGGATAATAAAGTTTGTTAGGTTTAGACCTTCTTCAATTTAAACCACATGGTGCAAGTTATGCATACACAAGTCTTTTTATTTATAGAATGAGTTTAGAAAGTCTAATATTTTGTAACGACTGGGAAAATTGTAGGATGAACTAGAGCCTTAACGTGGGGTTAATGTCATGAGTTAACGGCAAGGGCTAAGGGTTTTGGGTGTAGGCCATGGTTTGGGAACCTAGGCTACCTAAAACTAGTCCTAGCTACTGCCTCCCTAGACCACGAGGGTCTTCACGACCCGTGGTGGCAAGGCAGTATGCTCAAGTTTGGTGCCAAGCCAAGTCACCCCTTCACGAGCCAATTCATGACTCGTGGTCATGACCACGGGCCGTGGGAAGGCTCGTGGGGTTGCCTTAACTTGGTGGGAGATATTGCAAGTTGAGGAGATACTGCCCCAATGTTCACGGGCACCTCCACGAGCCATGGTGCCCTAGACGGTCCATGAAAGTGAACTTGGATTTCACTTAGGCTCAAGGGAGGCAAGACAACTTTGCCTAGGTTCTGCCCCATGACCACAAGTTTTACCACGACTGGTGGTGTGAACACGGATCGTGGGAGCTTCTGTGAACTTGCCTTGGCCTTGGAAGGCTTGGCAAGGATGGGAGGCACACTTCCTTAAGGACCACGGGGACCACCGCGACCCGTGGTACCCTTCACAACCCATTTAGTTGGGCATGGTCCCTAATGGGCTACCTCAAGTTGGGGGGTTTTGGTAGTTTCGTTTTAATGTGTTATTATATGGGGTTGATTTTAAATGGTATATATCATAAATATATAAGGTTTTAAGTCTTTTAAACAAGTCATTCACTAATTTTTCCCAAATCAAATCCCAAAGTTCTTTGTCTCTATATTTCTCTCTGACTCAAGGAAGAAGAAGGAGTGGGAGCTAAGGTTTTGGATTCAAGGATTTCTTCATCAAATTTCTTGGGAAATCTTAGCAAAGGTATGCTGATCCTTCATCTAGGGTTAGCTTACACCCTAGATCCAACTTCAAAGTAAACTTTTAAAGATTTCAAGTTCATGAAAACTTAGGGTTTTACTCAATCTCATGGGTTCTTTCACCAAATGGTTTTCAAAGGATTCTAATGGCATATTATTGTAATATTGTTGTTATATTGATGATTTAAGATGAAATCTTTAAAATGGATTCCTCACCTACCAAAAATGGTACACCTACCAAAAATGTCATGAATTCCTCACCTACCACACTACCAAAAATATCTTAGTATATCATAGTATACTAAGATTTTATTATCTTAGTGTTTTAATCTTTTTATTACTTTTATTATAATATTCTTTTTTCAATGGTCTTAATCTTGATATCTCTTTAATATTATTTATGATATATTCTAGATATAACATATCTTGGGTTCTTAGATACATGTATAAATTATTTTCCATTAATTGTTCTATTAATTTTATATTTTCCACAACTTCTGTCCAATATTGTAAATATTCGTAGTTCATTTTAATCTGAATTTGTTTCTAAATCATATCATTCTATTCTTTCGAGGTCTAAATCATGTAGGTCTATTTCATACCATTGTTGGTTTAATATATCTTCTGATTCGTTATCATTAAATATTTTTTCCCATATGATTCTCCTTAATTCAATTATTTTTCTACCTTTAAGTATATATAATATTAAAGTTTCATAGTTTTTTTTCATTTCATCATGTATGTATGTAGTTATTTTCGTTGTGAAGACATATGAGAGAAATATGAGAGAAATTACAAGTTACAAGTTTTGAAGACATGAGAGAAATTATGTAAAAAATATTATAAATTATAATAATTAATAACTTAAAATATCTCAAAATAAAAATTTAATAAATTCTCCGAATTTTGTTTATGTCACATAAATTAAAACAAAAAAAAAATACATATTGGGCCCGTGCTAACACGGGCGCATGTGTCTATAATATATATATATATATATATATGATACTAGGTAGGTGAATTACCACAATTAGGCTACATATCATTACAAATTTAGCTTAGAATTTATAATGAAGTTACAACTTATTAAATCTAGAATTAGTGAATATACTGAATGTTATTGAGAAAGTATATTTTATTAATTTACGCACATATATCAACTTGTAAGCTATTCCATTCGCTTTGAAATAAAGAATTTCATTAACTTCTAAGGTTTCCTATTACACTCTAAGAAAATTATTATTTGGACAATTTTTTCCCTAAGGTATTGAATTGAGTATTCCCTTTTTTTTCCTGCTTACATATAACATTAGCTAAAATAAAATGTATGTTCTTATACTCCTTCAGGATGCCTCTTTAAATTACTATTAAAAGAGCAACACAACTCTACTATGACATACAAATGTGAGTGTAACTTTTAGGAAAGTCAGAAGAAACATTGATGGAAAATTAATGTTTGTGATCTGTTAACAAAGTTAATGTCTTCTAGTAGTTAGATCAAAATCTCATAATTTGGTTAATTCAAGGTTAAATGTGAATAGTCAAATATCCGAGGGATTAAAAGTGAAATTTGGCAATAACACGTGCACTAAAAATGTCGTTTTCCCATAAATTTATGAATCATCAGGTTACTTATTATATCTTGTGATTGATCCCAAAAGAACACCATCCACATTAGCAGAGAGTTGTTTAATTGTCACGACTCAAAAACTCAAGTCATGATGGCACCTACTACATCCCATTAGTAGGTAAGTTGAAATCATAGCGTGGAACTAGAAGTAAATAGGCTATTGTGTAGAAGGAAAGAATTGAAGAATATAAAATATAATAATAAGAACAAAATAAAGAGGGAGAATCAAACAATACAGAAAACTAACCCATGACCCAGGGTCAGACGATATTTGAGCAACTATTAAAATCACGAGTATAATAAAAATACAAAAATATAGAATTGTCTACAGAGACAAAATAATGTCTAGCCCTAGCCCAAGAAAGAGGAAGGGAGAGGCAACACTGAACGACAGGAACACTCCTAAGTGTGTGAATCCAAGAGCTGCTCCGAATGGGATCCAAATCAGTAGTGAAAACTCACACTATGATCTATAGGGTGCATAAGTGTAGCATGAGTACCAACAAGAGGCACTCAATAGCAATAGGCTGATTGAGCTCCAAACATAAAGTAAGCATAAGCAACATGTAAGAAACTAAAGGAGCATATATCACAAATAACTAAACACAAGAATATCATAATAAGAAACAACTAAAACAAGGAACATAGAGTAAAGGAAAAAGATAAAGGAATTAAGGGATGAACCTGGATGTGCTAGCCCATACCCCTATTCATGACAAGGCACTACTAAGAGACACAACTAGCCATACGCGTACTCATAGAAATAAACACAAATAACATGCTGAAGCCAAAACGCCTATTCCAAACCAACCAAGCATAAGAATGTCAATTGGGGAGAGGGAGGGGGCCAAGGGCAATATCTACCTTCATAAAAAGGACCACCCTTCTTACTGACGCAAGTGAAAAAGCAATCGAAAAATAATCTTACCAGGTCCCATGTGTCCGGAAGGTACACAACAACAAACTAACCATGTATGGCCCCCATATGACCAACATGTACAAATAACAACCAAGTATACTGGTAATAGTCAATGCATGATGAATTTGAGTGATTCAATGAAACTCACTAGTGCGAATAGTGCCAGGTTTTTTGTTCCAATGTATATATGCATACCCCTGAATCTAGTTTAGTGAGCTAGGGCTCATATACCTCTCTCTTTTTGTTCGATGGGTCTCACAGATAGAGAAATCTGGGGGGTCTCAGGAATATCCATGTACACCTGCTTAGTCCCTATGCAGGTCTTATCCGCTATGTCACTGTGACATGAGGTAAAAGTAGAATCAAAATAGTATGGAAAGTGCCAGTACTCTTTGACTGGTCAAGTAAAATGTGAGCGCATTTATAATGCATCTACGTTCTAAGTCAACTTATAGGATAGTAAAGGTAGTAATGCTCCCATAAAAAGATCAATTTTAAAAGTAATCGGGGAAATACCCTCCTTTCTTAAAAGTATGCTGAGAACCAATGCATTAACGGGGTCGTACTACACATCATGCAAACATGAAAAACAAATGCAATACATGCCATCATGTAACGACCCCAACTGTCGTTATTTAGGGAAGGAAAAACATCAGGAGAATTGGTCCCCTCCTCCCTCTAGAGTGGAATAAATGTCGCGAGGGCTGTGGCGCTCTAGCGGGATAATGAGCGCCAGAGCGGGATGGACGGGGACAAAACTTAAATAACGCGAAGTCTTATTTTCTTCCTTTTCCCAAAACACCAAAAATAGGTGAGGATTACCCCAGAAACCCTCAAAAAACTATTGTAGGCTTGGAAAAGAAGGAGGAAGAGATTTCTAGCGTAAGAATGTTGATAGCTTGCAGATTTTTGGTCAAATCCACCGTCTCGAGGTCTAGAAACTAGGATTGGATCCATAATCTTGTGCAACTACTTGGCCCAAGTAGACTAGGTTTATTAAATTGAGTAGTCTTATATCTGTGTTCACCACATAGTATATTGTTAATTAACGGTAGAATTCATGTGTAGGCCTATGGGAGCGGAAAACGGGGATTATTGGTTATATTCTATTAGTTGTTAAATACGATGAAAATCATAGAAGGAATCCTTGTACTATGAAATAGGTTTAGAGGATGTTCGACTTCTAGTTTTATGTTTGTGTATGCTTGTTGTTGGTTCCAGGTTTTGTGTACATGTATGAGAAACAAGGAACGTAAATCGAATATAATGCAATGAGTATATATATATGAATAATCACATGCCATGAAATTATTATTTGATTGGATGATGATGAGTAGTGTTTATTATGGGTGTGATTGTGTTTATGGTTGTGCAGACTAGACCGAGTGTCACATTCCAACACATATATTGGATCGCGTGTCACGTTCCAACACATATATTGGATCGGGTGTCACGTTCCAACATATATATTTGATCGGGTTAAACATTTTGACACATACATTGGAATGGGTGTCACATTCTAACAAATATATATATTGGATCAAGTGTCATGTTCTGACACACTAATAGTTTGGGTATGGGTTCCATAAGAGAACAATTGGTGATTACTATGTTCATGTTTATTTGTCATTGATAATGGAAGACTGTAAGTTGCTCTGAAATGATGACTGAACCGTATTTCTATATAACTATATTAATGTGTTTTGTTTATTTGTTAGATATCTCATTATTGAATGAACTATGAATGGTCAGGCTCAAACCGGAATAAGATATGGTAAGCGAAGACCGAGGGTTCCAAGTGTTACTGTGTATACTTTAGAGAGGTTGTCTGTGCTCTTAAAAGTGGAGAAGTGGGGAGGTGTTGTGTCGCAAATGTTAGGTAGATGGGTCATACTTGGGAAGGGGATTCGTATGGAAAGGTTAGCGAGCCTTGATAGGATGTTCTATGTGGTTAAGGGTTGAACAGTGATGTGGAAGAAATAAGGGTATGTTGTGAATGATTGGCCGGGATTGTAGTGGTTACATCTGAAACCTCTCTAAGAGGTAGAATGATTAAGTTATGATCACGAGTGGAGCGAGTAAGGGGTTAGAGTCAAGAGTATTAGTATATTTTAAAGCTTCCGGGAATGGTAAAGGCCGAAGGATATGAAGGTGGAAGAATGAATGGTCTTATTACATGTTTCCTACTAGCCGATTTCTTATGTGGTGGACATCGGGTTGATCGATGATGCCTACGAGTACGTGTGGTTTGTACTTATATTATTCTTGGTATGCCTTTTTGGCATAGTCTGGTTGCAAGGTCTGTGATGTTTCATAGTGAAGACGAAGACAATCTCCAACAACTTCTATTTTTCCTTCCATATGGTGGGAGTTGCGTCATTTTTTATCATGTATACCTTGTAATCTTGGAAGCTCTTGGACTAGATACTTGAGGTGTTAATTACCTTACAAGTCTTAACTTGAAATCGTTGAAAAAACTCTTTATTTTATAAAAATCTCATGAATATAATTTTATCTGCAGTTTTCTTAATCTTCTGCATGTCTTTAACTATTTGGGGAATTGAGGGTTCTCCTACTTAGGTGTTAGAGTAGGTGCCCGCACGGCTCGGTGGATTGGGTTGTGACATATTGGTATTAGAGTCCAAGTTACCCCTCTCCCAGTACAAGAGCAAAGTTGGAATAGAGTCCTGCGGATTGGTATGTTGACGCCCACATCTAATCTTCAGGAAGCTATGAAGCATTCTAGGAAGTCGTTCCATTTCTTCTCTCTTTTCGTGCGAGTTGTCACTTGTGGTATGAGTTGAGTGCAATTGGTATCTCAACAAAGTGAACTGGATGTTGTGGTCACGACTGAAGGGTTACAAGCAAGGTAAATTGGAACTGAGAAGGTTCTAATTGGTATCTGGCCTTAGAGGTTGTATAAATGCATGTATGATCAGTAATGGTCATCCATGGAGCGAGTTGATTAATAATTTTGACTTCTTGTGAGTTGTAGCTTGAAACTGTGAATATGTGCATATTGTTTTCAGAAATAACTGTTGGTGGGAAAGGTACATGTACTTGGATGCTAGGATATGATTATGTGCACAGTGTGCTTGTTAGGATTTCGATGTTTGCAATGCGATAACCTAAATGTTCGAAACTGTGCGAGTCGTAGTTACCAGAGTTTAGTGAACCTATTGTCAGACTGGGGTAGGTGCAAGAGTCTAGATAAATTACGATGTTATTCGTATGAAAAAATATGGATGTGTGTTGCGATTGGCTATAATCGTGTAAGTGTAGGGGAATGTATTGGGGACGTGCGTGTTTGTGATGTTGGATTAATGGGAAAGAAATTCTGGAGTGTGTACTGTTAGATTGACTTGGGGTAGGCAATGACTATCCTAGCTAAGAGGATTATCCTAAATGCTTAGTTATAGCCTGGGAATCAATGAAAACTTTAGAAACGGGATGAACCCCAGGAAATCGTTAACCTGGGTACTGTTCCCGTCGGAGCTGCTGGGGCGGAATTATTCCTGCCAGGGCGAGACCGTCAGAGCGGGATTTCTCCCTCCAGAGCAGGACAGGGTGAGACAGAATTTGAGCCTCGTTTCCCCTGTTTTTCCCTAGTCACACATATGGACCTTGAATCGTACAGAGGTTAATCCCCGTAATTCGATCAATACTAAACAATAGAACAGTAAGTTATGCCACCTATCATTTAATTATTGGCTATGATAATAGAAAAAACCAGTATCAATGTGCTTACAAAAAATTTAAAGAAAAATGAAAGAGAAATAGAAACATGGTTCATTACATGCCCAAGAGGGGAAAAACCAAATCAGGATCCCTGGGAATGCGAAGTGTCGCTACCGGACTCTAGGTCCTCTGGGGCCGTCTTGCCAACCCACAGCTCACTCAACCAGGAGAACTCCAGAAAGTCCTCTGGCTCGAGCCTAGGAATCTTCCTCTGGGGTGACGCAAGAGAAAATGATTTTTATGGTCTTCCATATCCGGCCCACAAGACGATCCCTCTCTAGACTCTTCTTCCTCTCAAATCACAGCTGGCGGCGGAGCTTCTCATACTCGAGGGCAGTGGAGGGTGGAATTGGAGTTGAGGCACTAGGATAAGAACCTCTCAATCTCCTCCGGCCGGCCGCCAGGTCCTTCTCCACATCAACACCGGATAGTGGGGGCTGGGACTGGGTAGGGAGAGTACTGTCGGCCTCGTCATCTTCCCCTCCTTCATTATCCGCCTCGACAGCCCCTTGCCTACTACCAGCCCTGTCCGTCTTCCTCCTCTTACTCCCGGAGGTGGAAGCCTGCCTAATCAAAAGAGGGTGAAAAAGGGGATCATTGGGAAGTACTTCATCGGTGTCCAAGAGTGGCACCCCCACCCGCTTGCACATCGGTGTCACCAGTCCAGGAAGGAAGAACACCTTCTTGTTGCCCTGGTAGAACACCTTCCACTAAAAAATGATATGTACGCCCACATTCAGTCCAATTCCCTGTATAGCACAAGCCACCACCAATGCCCTGGGAAAGGCACATCTATGCGGTTACCCAATCCTCCTAGAAACCAAGTGTAGCCACCTCTTAGCATCTGGTGACCAGTTAGTGCTGGAGATGCCCTTAGGGGATGTCAACTTCTCGGATGCAAATAGCAAGGTGAGGATCATCCCAGCGAATAGTAGAAAGTATGGCATATGGCTCCCTTACCCAGCTGCAACGCGCAGTAGGGGCGTCCTCTGTAAGCGGACTCCATCCGAACTCCATCAGTCGGGCATAAAAGGCAGGGGTTTTCTCCTCCAAGTCCAACAAGTGGAAACCTCTCTCGCACAAGAACTTAGTGTTTTGGTGGTCATGGTGCCTCTCCCAACTTGTAGCATCGAGAAACCAAATGAAAGGTAGATTTTCTTTGTTAATACCAGCTATAGTATACCAACCTGCAAATTTTATGAATGGTACACGTAAGGATTCCTGGAATGAGTGAATATCTTGGAATGAGTGAATATTTGGCTAAGGAAAATAAAATTTCTATTTGAAGAGAAGCCACTGTCCCACAAAATCCCGCCAGAATGGCTAGGATCCCTCCACAACAGGATGAAGGAGGCCGCCACAATGAGAAGGAGACCGCCAGAGTGGCCTTTATTTGGACAAACTTCAGGTGCGATCATGGCGCCCCTTTTCCCAAAAACCTCATTTTAAACAAAATTTCAGCAGATCAGAGTCTATAAAGTACCCTAGTACCTAATTATGCAATTATTCTAGCAAAATAATCCCTAAATGATGTCCAAATCCGAGTTTTACATCAAGAAACTATTCAACTTCCCCCCCACCTCTTTTGGAACCATTTCGACTGGATTTCCATGAAATCCTTACGCTTCAAACGTTGTGAACATAGGGGAAATGTCCATGCTACGTTTTTCTAGCAAATCAAGTAGCTTATTTTCAATTCAAAAATAAACTACCCTAAGGCCTTCCTAATCAGTCCTTTATCATCATGCAATCGTAGTTAAGTAAGTAACGAAGTAAAGAGAGTAAAGAGCAAGAGCATTACCTTGATTTCGACGTTCAGAGTGAAGAGGTTGAGAGATAATTTGGGAAATTTTGAGTTAGAGAAGGAGGAAATGGGGAAACCATTCCTCATTTCCCATTAAACTATTTCTGATCTCCCGCTACAACGGGAGTATCCATGCCACTGCGGCCCCGCTTCAGCGGGAACCCTACCGCTCTGGCGGGGAAGGCTATGCATTTGGATGCGTCTCTGCTTGTTGTTTCGTTCCTTAATTGGTCCCTTGAGTAAGAATCCCTTCCATGTTTAAAACTTTGGAAAAACATAGTCCTTTGTGGTTCCGTAAAAGGGTCGTTTCATTAGTTTAGAAATACTCCAAGAAGGACTCGTATTATATCTTTGCTAGTCGTTCGGGGATGAACAAGGGGTAAATTGGTATCTATTGTAACAACCCAAACCGTTGTTATTTAGGGAAGGAAAAATGTCGGGAGAACTGGGCCCCTCTTTCCGCCAGAGTAGGATAAGTGTCGCGAGGGGGGCGGCACTCCAGCGTGACAAGGAGCGCTAGAGCGGGATGGACGGCGACAAAAATTCAATAACGCAAAGTCTTATTCTCTCCTTTTACCCAAAACACAAAAAATAGGCAAGGATTACCCCAAAAACCCTTAAAAGACTGCTCTAGGCTGGGAAAAGAAGCAGGAAAAGATTTTTAGCGTAAAAATGTTGATAACTTGTGGATTTCTAGTCAAATCCACCGTCTCGAGGTTCGGGAACCAGGTTTGGAGCCATAATCCCATGTAGATGCTTGGCGCCCAGGTAGGCTAGGTTTATTAAATTGAGTAGTCTTAAATTCGTGTTCACCGCGTAGTGTATTGTTAATTAACGGTAGAATTCATGAGTAGACCTACGAGTATGGAAAATGGGGATGATTTGTTATATACTATCAGTTGTTGAATAAGATGAAAATAATAGAAGAAAGCCTTGTCCCGTAGAATAGGTTTAGAGGATGTTCGACTTCTAGTTTTGTGTTTGTGTATGCTTGTTGTTGGTTCTAGGTTTTGTGTACATGTATGTGAAACGAGGAACGTAAATCGAATCTAATGCAATGAGTATATGTATATGAATAATGCCATGAACTAATTTTTTGATTGAATGATAATGAGTAGTTTTTATTACGATTGTGATTGTGGTTATACGGACTGGATTGGGTGTCACGTTCCGACACATACATTGGATCGCGTATCATGTGCCAACACATATATTGGATCGGGTGTAACATTCTGACATAAACATTGGACCGGGTGTCACGTTCTGACACACACACACACACATATATATATATATATATATATATATTGGATCGGGTGTCATGTTCTGACACACTAACAATTTAGGTATGGGTTCCATGAGGAAACCATTGGTGATTAATATGTTCATGTCTATTTGTCATTGATAATGGAAGAATGTATGTTGCTCTGAAATTTTGACTGAACCATATTTTTGCATAACTATATTAATGTGTTGTGCTTATTTGTTATATATCTCGATATTGAATGAAGTGTGAATGGTCAGGTCCAAACCGGAATAAGATATGGTAAGCAGAGACCGAGGGTTCCAAGTGTTACTATGTATACTTTTGAGAGGTTGTGTGTGTTCTTAAAAGTGGAGATGTGGGGAGGTGTTGTGTCACAAATGTTAGGTAGCTGGGTCATACTTGGGAAGGGGATTCGTATGGAAAGGTTAGAGAGCCTTGATAGCATGTACTATGGGGTCAAGGGTTGAGTGGTGATGTGGAAGAAATAAGTGTATGTTGTGAGTGGTTGGCCGGGTTGGTAGCGTTTACATCTGAAACCTCTCTAAGAGGTAAAATGGTAAAGTTATGATCAAGAGTAGAGCAAGTAAGGGGTTAGATTCAAGAGTATTAGTATATTTTAAAGCCTTCAGAAATGGTAAGGGCATAAGGATATGAAGGTGGAGGACTGAACAGTCTTATTGCATGTTTCCTGCTAGTTTATTTCTTATATTATGCGGTGGACATTGGGTTGACCGATGATGCCTACTAGTATGTGTGGTTTGTACTGCTACTACTCTTTGTATGCCTTTTTCGCATAGTCTGGTTACAGGGTAAGTGATGTTTCATAGGTGAAGACGAGGACAATCTTCAACAGCTTATATTTTTCCTTCCATGTGGTGGGAGCTGCGTCATTTGTTATCATGTGTATACCTTGTAATCTTAGAAGCTCTTGTACCTGTTTAGACTATATCTCTGGGGTGTTAATTACTTTACAAGTCTTAACTTGAAATCGTTGAAAAACTCTTTATTTTATAAAAATCTCATGAATGTAATTTTATCTACAGTTTTCTTAATCTTTCGCATGTCTTTAACTATTTGGGGAATAGTGTTAGAGTAGGTGCCCGCACGGCACGGTGGGTTGGGTCGTCACACATCACTAGAATCCAAAAACCTCATTCACAATCACAACCAATATTAATACAAAATATCTCGCTACTAGAGCACATAAACTATCTTGGAATACATGTGGTCCTCGACCAAGGCCTCGGGCCAAAAGTATTCCAACCAACTCAACAACGATTACACAAGGAAAATGTTTCTCTAATCAAGCAGCTACAGGGATTTTAAATAATCATCATACGAAGGACTAACTAAAGAATCTCTTCCTCTACAGTATAAAACCAAACCAAGGTACAACACAACTAGCTCCATCCTACGGTGATAAAAAGTAGTGAAGGATTCGAAGGCTAACCCATAGATAGGTCTAAAGGAAAGTTATGATCCTAAACCAGATGAAACACTCCCAAGAAGAAAACATAATCATCTAAGGGTCAACCAAAACTCTTTCTAAGGTACTAATTACACCACATACTACAAAACATTGAACAAGAACCCTAAAGAGATAAACAACACCAAACAAAGGCATAAACAAGGAAACTAAAACCTAAAATAAGGATTGAACAATTCTAAACTAGGTTAAGGGTCAAATGGGAATCAAGAAATAAGAATAAGGAAGATAATTCTAACCCACCACACACAATCCCAAATCACTTGCAATAAATGTTAAGCATTAACTAATAGAGAAGTCAATCTAATAACAAGTAGACTGTAGCCTACCTTGAAGCCTAATTCATTACTATCCACCGACAAAAATTGGATATGAGCCGTGTTAAAAAGTGTCTTGAGTGTTTAGAAGCTCTCTTCACACTGGTCAGACCACACAAATGGTACCTTCTTCTGGGTCAGTCTAGTAAAATGAGTAGCACTGGAAGCAAAGTTCTTGAAAAACCTATGGTACTAGCTAGTAAGACCCACAAAGCTCCAAACCCCAGTCATAGATCTAGGTCAGACAAAATTCTTAACTGCCTCAATCTTTTGAGGCTATACTTTCCATTTTTCTGAAACCACATGCCCAAGAAAGACACCAAAGTCTACTAGAATTCGCACTTCAATAATTGGCATACAATTTCTGTTTTCCTAGGAGACTCAGGGTAACACGAAGCTATTTGCATCCTCCTCTTTACTCTAGGAGTAGATCTGGATATCATCTATGAATATGATCATAAAGAAATCCACGAATGGCTTGAAGACAACATTCATCATACTCATGATAGTTATTGACGCAATAGTCAATCCAAAAAACATTACTAAGAACTCATGCATAATGTCCATATCGAGTCTTGAAGGTTGTCTTAGGTATGTCCTCATGTATAATCTTTAACTGAGGGTACCCTGACCTCAAGTCAATCTTTGGGAATACTGAGGCACCCATAATCATCTATGTTGGGTGAATGGTATTTATTCCAAATATTAACCTTATTTAACTATATGTAATCTATGCACATTATGATACTACCATAATTCTTCTTAAAAAATGAGGATAGGAGAACCCCAAGGAAAAATACTGGAATGAGTGAATCCCTTATCGAAGAGTCCCTAAAGGTGAGCCTTGAGTTGCCTCAACTCTACCGAAGCCATGCGATAAGGAGGGATAATGATTGGGCGAGTGTACGACTCCAAATCTATAAAGAGATTAATAACTCTATCTAGAGGCATGCTACGTTAAACTATATGAAATACCTCCTAAAATTCTAAAACTACTAAATTGAAAAAAAAAGGGACTCCACACTAACATTCTGAAGGTGAGCCAAGTACACCAAACACCCTATCCCTGCTAGCCTTCTAGACCTAATAAAAGATTTGATCTTTGGTGGCCTAGGCTTGTTCATACCTTCCCACACTATTCTATCTCTACAGGGATTTCTAGAGTTATTGTGTTAACACTACAACTCATTACAACATGATTAAGAGATAACCAAGTCATACCTAAGATCACATAAAGTCTAGCGCATCCAAATTGACAAAATCAACACAAGTTTGATGACCCATAAACATCGCAAAGCAAGCACGGTACACAGGGGTTTCTACCACAGACTCTCTAAACGAGGTAGAAAATTTTACAGATAAGTAAGTATGAATAACTAGACTCTGATCAAATAAGAAAAAATACATTAGGTGACAAACTTGAATAGTACTTGTTATCTATACATTACACTCCTAGGCCTATAGCCTACCTAATAAGGTGTAACACTAAGCTCTATCATCATTCCAGTCAACTCCTCTATGATGAGTGATAGATTTGCACTCATTTAAGGTCTAGTTAACTCATTAATTAGTGTCCTCAATGCCTAACATTGTTCTATTCTAATGTAATATTAATGATTTTCAGCTATGAAGGCAATTTGACAAGGAAAGGACTGAAGTTTAAAGAATGGCCAAAAAGAAAAGCAAAGTAAACATTGTTAATCACCTACCACAAAGGGCGGATTGCCAACGTAGCACGACCTCACCCAAGTTGAAAGTGCATATCACTTGTGCAAGTTAGAGAAGGTCGCTGGACTCTAGTAAGAAGACAATGCGATGAATGAGAACAACGATCCTGACGCACCTCGCCAAAGTGACAGTGTCCAGTGCAGAGATTCAATACTCGAAAGGTAAACACGGGTGGTATTTGATGATTCACCGAACGTGAAAGGCTAACTCAATCGAGTTTGCCTATTGAGGTTCAAACACGTGAAGTGTAAAGTATCACACAGTGACTTGAGGAGAGAAGGACGATTCACTAAGAGAGTTTGTTGAGCTCGACTAATGTCACCGAGTTTGTTACATTTTGGGCAAAATTTTGGGGAAGTATAAATAGATCAAATGATATAATTTTTAAGAGGTGGATTTGGGATGTGAATTTAGATTTAAAAAAAAAGCATATCAGATAGTGAGTTTGAGAGAGTTATGAAGAACACTTTACCTCTTAAGAACAATTTTCTAGCTTTTTGGGTTTCACATTTTTTAGAATTTGAAATTGATAAATTGAAGCTCAATGCGAAGTGGATTTACTCTTAATAGCTTGATTTCAAGTTACTTATGCTGCTTTCATGGAAGATATAATTTCTTTTACTTTTTGTGATGGGTGGCTAAAACCCTAAGATATAAGGGTGCTCTAAGGGGGTTGGGTGTTGATTTAACATAGTGGGTGTTGTGTTATGCTTAATTTTGTTGTTGGTGCATGAATTTTGATCTAATTACCATTAGGTTTGTCGCACCCTATTTTGAACTAGCCGAAACAGTTCACAACATAATATGATTGCCACCTAATCTAATAACCACTATGATTTTTGGAAATATTGTTTGTTTTAGAGTCGCCACCTAATTTTAAGGAAAAACATTTTTTAAATATGTAAATGTAAACTCTATTTAATTTGCGAAACCAGTGAGATTCTGAGTAAGAGTTTTGGTTACTCGAGGGGAAGGTATTAAGCATCCCTCAGAGCCTATCCGAATATAGTCCTTAAACTCAATTTAGGAAAAATAATTAGGAAAATTTATTCATTTATTTTCTTTAGAATCAATGTTAAGTAAATTTCGTCAGGTTAGGAAAAATAGTAAAATACAAGGTAATACATATATACGTCTATAAAATAGTAGTATAGTTATCCTGCAGTAAAATAAATAAGTAAATAAATAAATGCACTTAAAATGTACGACAAATTTATATGTTGGAAAATATAGATGTGTCTTATATAAATTTATCCAAAATATATAAATATTGAGTTTAAAGGATATGAAAATTCATCATTTTATTTATATATAGAATTAAGTCACAAGGGAAAATAAAATAAAATGAGATAATAATTGGGCGTAAATATATAGTAGTATGTGTAATATATATATTTTTGAATGAAAATACACAAAATGGAGTTTTCTAAAATATAAAATAAATAAATAGTAATGATACTAAATGTTAAAATATCATATAAAGTTTGTGATCTTAAATATATTTATTATGAAATATAGTATGTACATATTGGCTGTTTAAAAATGTATGAATATTTATTAATTTTATTTACATGTAGGGAGAAATTGACAATAGATTATATGTAGTAAAATAATATGCGTATTAAAGTGTAGGGATTTATAAATTGTTAATAAAAAAAGAAACATTCGTAAAAGGGATAGTAGACATGAGAAAAATAATATAAAGTATAACAAAATAATATATCATGTGTAGAGAAAACTAAATATAAAAATATAGAATTTATACCTTTATGTGCATAACATATATATGTATGTACGTTGTATTTTGAACTTGTTGGCATATCTAAAATCTTGAAATAACATGTTAAGAAATTGAAATATTTTAACTATATTTGATTTGAAAGATAACAATAATGACAAATATAATTTTAATAAAGGAGATGATTTAAAGAATATAAAGTAGGTCTAGTCATTGGTGTCCCACCCCAAACCATATTATTCATCTGCCTTTAGTTTTAAAAGGATCTAAAAATCGCCTAATTATTTCAAAAACAATGAATTAGGACATCTAAATAATGCTTAAGTAACTCCTATTGATCTACTTAATTTATGTAATTTTAGGTAAGAGATTTTGATTATCCTAAAGGGAAGGGTTAAGGATCCTTTAAAGAATTATTAAAACAATAACCGTCAAACTTAGGCTAATAAAGATTACAAAATGAATAAATTTGTATAAGTTATTTTTTCATAATCTTTTTTTTAAGAAAGGTAAACAAGCTAGGAAATTTATAATTGCGTGAGGACCAATTGTGCTAACAAAATATGGAAATGAGTAGTAATAAATATGTATAAGTAAGAAAAATATTCTTTTGCAAATTTGAATTTGAAATATTTTGGTCCTACTTAAAAAAAAGGAAAAAAGCACAAATATACCCTCAGACTATCAGAAATGGTATGTGTATACCCTTCGTTATACTTTACGTATGTATATACTCAATTTTTAGGTTGTGCATACCCTCAACCAAAACGGAGGGACATGAGGCATCATCCTAGGCATTCATCCGATTTTAATTTATTTACCTAAAATACCCACTCAACTATTCATTTCTAAGATCCAATTAAGACCCGAATTAAAGACCAAACCCAACTTAAACATCAAATGTTAATTTCCAAATTCATTGTGCCTTGTTGTGATCCAATTGAGGCTTTTAACGTATAGTGTCGCTGAGATGATTTCCCACATAATTGCATTGTCAATTATCATTTTGGTGGCATGATGTGGCGGCGATGTCGTGACTGAGAACCATCAAGGGTGGCGTTGCCTTTAGATACAATTCAGTGGTGTTCTTCTGTGTCTTTTGGGTCTTTTGGATGAGTTAGGCTAGCGATGGGGTGACACCTCTTTTTGCATTGGCTCCGTCAACATGTCGGAGCTCTGTAGGAGGCTATCAAAAGTGATTGATGAATGATTCCACTGATTCAAGTTTTCTTTTGGAAAACATAGAGTAGAGGGTGGAGAATGATTCATAAGAAATTGAGGCAATAAGAAATTGTATGTCCCACAAATTGCAATACTGGAGAATAATAGCAATTTCCACAAAATTGCAACAACGGAGAATAATGACAGATTAGAGGTGGAGAACAAGATGTTTTGAAGGGTGGAGAACAATGCATTTGAGGTTAAAATCCTTAGTTGGATCACACAGTAGAATAATCATCTCAAACTCTGGCATATTGACGAATTTGGAGGCTGCTATCTGATGATTTTGGAAAAATATTTTTAATTTGGGTCCTTATTGTATTTTAGGAATGGATAGTTGGGTGAATTTTTTTAAAATTTTGGGTAAATAAATTAAAATTGGATAAAAGCCTAGGATGATGCCATGTGTCCCTACGTTTGGGTTAAGGGTATACACAACCTAAAAATTTAACGGCAAGGGCATATACATACCACAGGTATAACGAATGATATATACATACCATTTATAATAGTTCGGGGATATTGATTAACGTTTCAAGGACACTTCATCATATTCTAAGTGCAAACGATCGTTAGTCAGTATAAAACCTAACAAAGAGTTGGGGTTGAATCCCATAGGGAGCGGTACGTGTTCAAATTCAATCAAGAAGTATCGTATGATCTAATCAGCTATAGGAATAAAAATTATCGAAAAAGACATGAATTAAATTAAAAAGGGTTGACACGAATGTCAGATGGGTAGGATTGGGTTTATGATTCACTCTCTCGAGCTAAACCCAATTCAACCCAATACCTACAAATCATTAATAAATAATCTTAGTTCTAAAACCTCTCTCCCGAGCAAACTAAGAACACAAAAATAGAACTGCATTTGCAACTATAGTTCATAAATGAAACCACAATTAATGATTCAACTCACTTTAATTTAGCATTTAAGCTAGTAATTAACAATACCCATAAATTAATTCAACCCATAATCACATGATCACACCCCAAGAATTGGGGTTTTAGCCAAACATCATAAAAGAGTAAAAATGATTACCAAAGTGATTAGCCATCAACTAGGTAAGAGTAATTTAACCTTTACAATGATCGAAATCGAAGAAAATCAGTAACCCACTTGCAAAATCTCCGAATTGAATCTCAAAAAGCCTTCAAGTCTACTAAGAAACTATGAAAACCTTAAGAGAGAAGTATTCTGAACTAATTTTGCCTAAGTCAGCATAAATTCACTTACTAAATAAACTATTCAAAATCTAATTTTTAGTCGCCAAAAATAAGCCACGAAGGGCCATTAGGCGAAGTAAGTTGGGTTCGCCGAACAACTCGACGAACACCTTTTGTCCTTGGCATTCATCATCCTCAAGTCTTGTAACTTTGGGCGATGTCTCTTTGTATCGCGGAACTGCTCGGCGATTTGTCGACTGCCCCTTTTTGTCACCAACTTGGTTTCTTTCCTTAGGGCTGGCACCCTAGAACTTTAGGCGGTCAAATTATCCACTCGGCGATTCGCCAAGTGCTCTTGGCGGTCACCAGGATTGCCTTTCTTCATTTCTTCAGTTTGTTTTGTTCCTTTTTGTCTGTTAGTGTCCTTGCTTTGTTCCTCAATCAATATACCTGAAAATCAAGGCTTTAACATCAATTTATGGCACAAATTAAGCATCTGAGGACACTAAATCTGTATAAATGAAGCCCCAAATGAGTCCAAATCTCGGACTCATAAACACCCCCAACTTAAACTTTTGTTTGTCCTCAAGTAAAACTCGAGCTCAACATTTCACAAAGGATGTCTCAAATAGTGCTGCATAAGGCTCAACATGAATGCACACAACAAGACCCAACTTACTCATGCAATGATCGATTGTGTACTTAAAGATTCAAATTGTGACTCAACATTATCAAAGGTGTTTAAGTTCACAATACTTGCTTCAAATGCAAGTTCAAGCTCAACAAAGGTACTCAAATGCCCTCACAACAAAGATGATTCCCTATTCACACAAAGTACTTCAACAATTTATAGTTTCGGAATCACATATGACACTCACACTCACAAAGATGAACACATGCATGACTTCACCTATAGGTTTGCCCTTATTTTCCAATCAACATTCGTTTCAGCTCACTCAAGATCACAAAGGTCTTTTCAAGGCTTGTAACGGGGCTGAGTGTAAAGGTATGGTCATTTAGGCTCAATGGTTGCTACCTTCATGAAGTGTGTCTGAACATTACTTTCTTCCTTTTCTTAACCATTTTGATAATGCTAATAATTCACCCCAATTATTCCACTTCAAATGCACTACCAGATACCCCATTTCTTTTGCTACTTCCACTACGTTATTTCACAACATTTTCATTCTTTCTTTCTTTTCTTTCTTCTTTTCTCTTCTCCTTTTTTTTACATGGAGGGGTTCCATCTTTTTTTTTTTTCAAAACCATTACTCAAGGGGGAATTTCTCACACTTCTGATTTTTCTTCTCTTTCCACCACACCACCAACTTAGGCTTTTGGCCTAAGTTGGCTATTCAAATAAACCACTCTTCATGAAAGTTATGGGTAAGTGGATCAAGAGGGATCACAATTTTTTCACAAGAGGGTTCAAGCACGGTTCACACATCTCACAAGGTTGGCCACAAGAGAGGTATATTCTTAAATTGTTTTGCTCTTCAAAATTGTTGCCTAAGATCATTTCAAGTGCTTGCTTCACTTAGTCAACCGGACCAACGGGGTAAATTCTAGGTTTCGTCACACACAATGTTCAAGGTTGTCTCATCACACAAGGCATTGGCACCAATATCAAACAAAATTCCACACTTTCTAGCTAGTGCGTAATGTTCATCACAAGAGACTCATTCGATAACCGGCTAGTCACAATGAGATGCTAAAAGTTCACACATTGTCTATGAAACTTCATTGACCTCATCGTAGCCACACATTCATTTCGTTCAATTAAGAGCACTATTCAAGTCATCGGTATTGATCATCACCAATACTTAAATTCGTACAAGAACAACCACAATCACACACAATAGAGGTGGTAGAAATTTTAAAAATATGTTCAAAACAATTTCCATTCAAAACAAGGAGCCACAAGCTCAAACATCCACAAAATTAAGATCAAAACACATGTATAGATCAACAAAACCCAATATTCCAAATAAGAGATACTCACAAGAGGTAGGTATGGAAATACCTCACCCCACCCACAAAAGAAAAGCAGTTGTCCTCAAATGCAACTAAAACAAAATAATTAATAAAAACAACATAAAGGGAGGTAAAGTTGTCATCCTGCTAGGCAAAGCCTCGGGTGAAGTCTGCATCACAGTCACTCTGTCTGTCGGGGAATCAATGCTCGGGATCACACTCTGGGGCTGGGCATCAGTGCCCGGTGCAACATCAACACTAGCTCCGCCGGAGCCTGCCATAGAAGTATCCCTCAAAGATGTATGAATGGCCGAATCTACCATACCCTCCTCGACCTCAGTCAGGCCCTCATAGGTGGTATCCTCCTGAACACCAAGATGCTCCTCATCAGTCTCAGCCTCGGACTCTACAGCCGCATCATCAGCTCTAACCTCATCTCCAGTGGTAACTGGAGGCACATCAGAACAGGACGGAATATCTGTGTCCATGTCGTTAGGGATCTCCACGGTCCCAAAAATCATCGACATGTCAGTGGTCTTCAGATGGTCCACATCTTTTCTCAACACTGATATTGCGGCCTTAAGACGGTCACCTCATGAGTGGCTCTCTGAACTCTCTCACACACCTATTATATGGTCGTGAGGGCATCAATAACATCTCTAAGAGGTGTCAAAGCAGCGGTGAGAGCTCTCTCAATCATCCCAGGAACTGCAGCCTCTAGCCTGGAGGCACGCACATCAATACAATGGGATAGGTGCCCCATTCGTAGCAGCATGTCCTGGGTGAGTGGAGGTCGAGATGCAGCAGTACTAGCAGCAGACCTAGGAGGTAGGGGAGCAGTAAAAGAACTCGGATTCATAGAGGGATAGAGCTAGAAGTATCTGTAGGCCCAGTGGCCAGAGTAGGCATTACTAACTGTGCAGGTAGTGTCTCAATCTCAATAGTCGGGGATGTATCCACCGGGGCTTCCCTCTTCTTCTCAGCATCATCCTTTAAGTAGTCGACCTTAATACGCCGAATGTTAGTAGAGGATGTGGGAATCACTTCCACATCCTTCTACTCATCACATGGCACATAAGATCGTCTGCACAACTTGGTGATCAACACCGGAAAATGAAGAGATATTTGTCACTGCCTAGCTCTCATGGTCATCTCCTATATAATAATTGCACCCATATTAATGCGCTTCCCGGCAATGATGGATCCAAGATTGGCCGCCTTTGTGTTGCGAAGGTTAGACTCATTTTGGGATGGCATTATTGTGCTACTAATGAAATCGAACCAATACCTCGCTTCCACATTGAGGTCTTTCTTCTCTATTGGCATGTCATGACCTGAGAGCACTCCTTAGTCGTAACATGGCGTACTTGACCCCGAAGGGGTCGCATACAAGCCCTTAGCATTATCATATCATAAGATTATAGAATAGTAGGGAGAATTTAAAATTTTCTTTAAAGCATAATACCAAAAACATTTCATAAAAGCAGAAGTCTTTCTAACATCTTTGTCTCAAGCCATCTATGAATAACATGAATAAAAGTCTTGCGACGCAGCCCACATAAAGTCCAAAACATAAGAAAAGACATAAATGAAACATAAGGGGTTTGTCCTCGAAGCTATGAGGACTCACCAATATTCAATCTTCTTGCACTCAGGAATGTAGGCAATATGCGTTAGTACAAAATGTACCAAGTATGAAAGCTAACATACCAACATAAAACATCTCAAATGGTTAGTCAACATAAGACATATCCATAAGAGATAATAACATAAACTCCAATAAGATAAGATAACATTATAAGTCAACATAATGCATAAGATATGAACATAAGAGCTAAATCAAACTTATAGAATAGCCTTACTTAACCTTCATAATTACAATAAGCCAACTCTAACATTATAAGTAACATATAATCATTATTGACTCTTATTCATCTATACCATAATAGTACCATTCTCAAGTAACCTCAAAAGCATACAAGTGCAAAGCAAGAATAGCATCCCCTAATACCACCCAAATCATGTATCCCTTCTTAGTCATCTCAATCATAGTCTATATACATGGTTTAATTCTCTAGGTTTCTCTACCATAAGGGCACCATACTTCTAGGAAACCTCAAATCACACTTGTGCAATGCATGAAAAGCATCCCATAATACCCTTCACACTAAGCATAACTTTGAAGCCATCCTAGTCATATTCACCCTTCTTTGGTCTCATTATTTACTTAATACCCTTCTCACTAAAGTAAGGAAGGCAACTATGGCACAATCCAATCTCAACTCATTCTATTTGGTAACCCTAAGTCATACTTGTGCAATGTAATCATAGCATCCCATAATACTAATCATGCTAAGTATTATTTCTAGGTCCTCTTACTAATACTTTTACTTGGAACCCTATGAGATACTCTATAAAGTATGTCTAAGTTACTTCTTCACATGGACCCTATGAGATGCTATCTTAAGCATGTCTAAGTCCATCTATACTTTAGAACACTATGAGTTACTTTATTAAGTAAGTCTTAGTTCATAATGCTTTGAACACTACGAGATGCTTCTCAAGCATGTCTTAGTTCATGGATATGGAGATTTCTACTAGGAACCTTGACTCAACTACGTGAAAGATCCCATCTCATGAGATCTAACTATGGGAAAACCCACACTCTACTACGTAAGAGTTCCCCCTTGAACTTGGATAGTCCTCACATCAACTAGGTGTGGTTCTCCATTTCTACTTGGAGCCCAGACCCTTTCTTGTGCGACACTCCATCTCATTGTCAAATTCCACTTGGATCCTAGCATACATCCCAATGTTTACTTGTTAAGCCTTGCTTAACACTCATACCTCATGGAAGAATGTCTTTGACAATTAATCTATGCTCAATTGATTCTATCGCCTCATACATTCAAGCTTTCATAAGGTAGGTTAGGTGAGTATAGGCCTTTAACCATAATCTAACCTATTAGACTTCTATACTCTTTTAGGCTTTACTCTCAAAGNTACTACGTAAGAGTTCCCCCTTGAACTTAGATAGTCCTCACATCAACTAGGTGTGGTTCTCCATTTCTACTTGGAACCCAGATCCTTTCTTGTGCGACACTCCATCTCATTGTCAAATTCCACTTGGATCCAAGCATACACCCCAAGGTTTACTTGTTAAGCCTTGCTTAACACTCATACCTCATGGAAGAATGTCTTTGACAATTAATCTATGCTCAATTGATTCTATCGCCTCATACATTCAAGCTTTCATAAGGTAGGTTAGGTGAGTATAGGCCTTTAACCATAATCTAACCTATTAGACTTCTATACTCTTTTAGGCTTTACTCTCAAAGCCTTTACATCAATAGTTAATAATATTTGCTTTTCCCTAACTATCTTGATCATAACCTTACTCTCAAGGTTTCTCTCTTAATATCTTCTTGATAGCTAAACTTCAAGGTTTTCTATTCATAACCCTCATTACTAAGTGATTCTTGTCGTAATTGACCATAAAAGTTCAAACTCAACATTACAAGCCAAGATCAATCATAATCAATTAGGTCTAGTTAAATTCATAATTAGGACATCCTAACTTTGATCAATTTCCATACCAAAGCATTAATTCAAGAAGGTCACTCATGAACCTTCAAGTTCACCTCTAATGGCATCAACCCACAAATCATGCAATTTAACAAGAAAACTAGGGTTAAACATTTAAACGACATAATTTCATCATAATATTACAATTAGATGAAAAATTAGCAAAAAATAAGTATTATCCAACACTTTGGAATCATACCCAACTACATCCACACATTAGAAATAACCCTAGCTTAGATTGGGGTTCTTCTTCACAAATTAGTGGAAACCTTAGGAGACTCTATGGGTGGAAGAACCCATAGATGAAAATCTAAACATACCTTAATTCAAAGCCCTACTAAGCTTGCTTCAATGGTGGGATTCGACCTAGCCTCCTTCTCTTCTTCTCCTTCTTTCTCTTTTTCTTCTTAGGTTTTCTAGACATAGAATTATTTGAGTGGAGAGGATTTTGGGGTTTTGATTTAAGTCTAGTGTAAAGTGACTTAGAATTGGGGGTTAAAGACTAAAAATACTCTAAATAGGTGAATAGAACACATATAAAACGACCCCCAGTTAAACCTAGTCGAATAGGATTTTACCTAAATGTCCCTCACTTGGCAGCCCCGACCCAGGCACCATGACCACTTGGACGGTCCGTGAAGGGAACCACGGTCCGTGAAGGGAACCACAGTCCGTGGTGGTGTCCGTGGTCTCTTGACCAGTAGCTCCCCTAACTTGCCAAGACCCTAAAACACCCTAAAACACTAAGGCACCTTCACGGGCACTTTGACGGGCCGTGGTCAAGCAAACGGCTCGTGAAGTGCCTCATAAACTTGGGGCAATGTATTGGCCTCAAGTGTCTAAGGCATCTCCAAGGACCCCTTCACAGACCGTGGTCCACACCACTCGTCGTGAACCCTTGGGCAGTAGCTACCAAGGTTGGGCAGCCTTTGCCCTTTGGCTTAGGCTTGCCCTTTTGCCTTGGTAGTTGCCCTTCCCATGCACAACCAAACTCTTAAAGGTCATCTAGGCTACTAGGTCTAATATATATCTTTATGTTCATTAATTAAACTCCTCATTCTAAACACACAAAGTCTCATCTACAACTCTATTTCCCAAACATCAAGTCTTAGAACCCTAGCTTGTGGCTCTAGTTTAGTCCACTAATTTTCCGGGTGTTACATGTCATTCCTGCCTCAATCCACCTAGGAGTATTGTCAAACAAAAGAGGGGCCAACCAACCTTTCATATCCTCCAAAGTCATTTTCTTGATCATGCTCTAGTAGTCATCTGTAATGTTGTCAGTGCATTTCAAAATGGAGTTTATATCATCATCATCACATTTTAGCTTCCTATCCTGGAAAACTACGTAATCCACTGGTTTGAATGTAGCAGCCTTCCTCTTTCCCAATGGGTACCAAATCTCCAAAGACTGAGTAGAACTCCCAGAACCAATTAAGAAGATAGGGACCCCGGGGTTTATTAAAGAGCTGGAAATTGTGGGACTTCAGGGTGCTACATATCTCAAGATATATGTCCACCACAACATATGATGACAGTCTCTTCTCCTCAATGATAGTCCTCAGTCCCTTGGTCTCTTGTATGTTGAGAGACCGGGGAGGAGGACCCTGTACATGTGGTGCTGGGACCACAGTTGTAATGCTCGGGAAACTAGTAGACTAGAATAGAGCTTTACGTAAAGGTTTCAAGGTTGAAACAAGGGTTAGAATCGTAAAATGATTTTCCATAGCTTAGTAGACAATCTAGGGTTTAGTCGAGGTCTACAAGACTCGAGGCTAAAAGGCAAGTGCCAACGCAAAGGGGAAAGGCCCAAGCCAAAGGACAAGGCTGTTCCAAGCTTGGATCACACTGCCTTAAGCCCACGACTACCACCTTGTCCAGTGGTGTGGACCACGGCTCGTGGTGTGGTTTGTGAAGACAAGACAGTAGCTACCTAAGGGTTGCCTCAAAGTGGCACACCTTCACGAGTCACTTCACGACCAGTGGTCTTGACCACGGTTCATGGGAAAGCTCGTGAAGATACTTTCGAATGAGGGAGGCCAAGACAATTTTGCCAAGCCACTGCCCAAGGGACCACAGGTAAGACCACAGCTCGTGAGGTCCAGTCGTGGTGCCTGGCACCATGGCTGCCTAATGAGGGTCAAATTAGGAAATTCTTTGTTAGTTGGTTTTAAGTGGGGGTCGTTTTATATGGATTTTATACACCTATATAAAGTATTTTAAGGCATTAACCACCCCAACTAAGTCACTAATTCCAAAACCCCAAAAGATCCCAAAGTTCTCAAAAATCTTCTCTCTAGAAAACTCAAAACTTGAAGAAAAAAATAAAGCTTAGGTCAAGAACAAAGACTCCATTGTTGTAAGATTGTGTAAGGGCTTTGTTTCAAGGTATGTTAGATTATTCATCTATGGGTTCTTCCACCCATAAAGCCCCTTAGATTTCCCCCAATTGTGAAGATAAACCCAATCTAACCTAGGGTTTCTTCCTATGTTGTGGGTAGTGTTGGGCATGATTCCAATTGAGTGGCTAATACCTAATTATTATTGATTTAGAATTCAATTGTGATATTATGATGAATTTATGTGATTTCCAAGGTTAACTCTAGTGTAATTGGAAGAACTGATATCATGTGGGTTTATGCCATGAGAGGTAAAATTGTGAGTTCATATGTGATCTTCTAAAATTAATGTCAGGTGTAGTAGTTGTTCAAATTAGGAACATATAGACATGAATGAAACTAGATTTTAGTTTCTATGATGGATCATGATTAGTAAAGTTTAAATTGAACCTTTATGATCAATTATGACTAGAATCACCTACTAATGATGAATGTGATCAAAATGCCTTAAAATCTAGGTACGAATGATGATTGTAAGAAGTCTAGCCTTGAGAGGAAGGCTTGTAATCATGAATGTTAGGGCTTTGAGAGCAAAGCTATTTTGATGTGATCTTGATATGTATTGTTGAAAGTCTATTCTCACTTACACAGTTAGGCATAAATATGCTAGGAGGTGCAAGGTCATCTCACATAGAATTATTCTAGGTTGAAAAGCTAATCATCTAAAATGAATCAAAGCATGTTAGACTAGAATAGCTTAAAGTTGTGATGTGTGAACCTTTTATGTATAGCTTGACTTGGTAAGGCAAGACCATCTCATGGTAGCTTAGGATTGAGGACATATACTCTCCTAAGAGTAGCTTGAATTAGCATTGTAATATGCTTTCATGGTAGCTTGACTTAGGGATAGTCATGGTAGCCTAGGATTGAAGACATATACTCTCCTAAGGGTAGTGAATGCCTTCATGTATAGCTTGACTTGGTTAGGCCAAGACCATTTCATGGTAGCTTAGGATTGAGGAACCATACTCTCCTAAGGGTAGCTTGCATTAGCATCATAGGATGTCTAGCATAGTATCTAGGATGAACACTTGTATCTTTCCTTGAATAGCTTGGAATTGCATGATAGCATTCCCTCCATGGTAACTTGACTTAGAATAATGAAGTCAATTTAGCTAAATGATTAGTTTGGTCTAGCCTAGTAGGGTGCTATTCCTTGGTAGCCTTGAAGTGATAACTCGTGATCATTCATGTGTGATGTCTTGCCTTGTACTAAGAAGAGAAGTACCTTAAATGAATAGAGGCAAATAGTAAAGAGGGGCTAGTCCCCAACTAGTGAGTATGCATGATAGCCTAAAGTGGTACTTAGTGTGGATAATAGTATGGGATGCTATTCATACATTGCACAAGTATGACATGAAGCTACTTATGAAGCGTGCTCTTATATGTTGTATGTTTAGCTTGGTTGTTGCTATAGTTGCCTTCCATGATATGATTGACTAAAGGCGATAGTTCCCTTGTCTATATGAAGTAAGCTAAGTATGAGACCAAATAATAGTAAGTATGGATATGGTGAATTCAAGGTTATGCTTAGTGTGAATGGTATTATGGGATGCTATTAATGCATTGCACAAGTATGCTTTGAGGTTACTTATGGGTATAGTACTCTTATGATATGGAAGCCTAAGACTTGACTTTGCATATAGACTATGATTAAGATGACCAAAAAGGGATAATTAGCTTGGATAGTATTATGGGATGCTATTCTTGCCTTCCACAAGTATGCTTTAAGGTTACTTGAGAATAGTCTTTCTATGATGATATGAATAACTAAGAGTTGAGTAAGGCTTATATGGTGTTTATGTTGGAGACTTCACTTATGATTATGATATTGTCTCTTATGCTTATTATTGATGTTTCACGAAGTTTTTCATATGATTATGTCTTATGTTGACTAACCATTATTATATGCTCTTATAATATTATGCTAGCTAACATATTTAGTGCATTTTGTACTAACACAAACTTTTCCTACATTTTCATCAAATGTAGGGTTCGGAGATTTGAGTTCCAATCTTGAAGCTAGGTTTCTAAGGAGCAAGGGTGTGAAGATTTGGTGAGTCCTCATAGCTTCGTGGACAAAAACCACTATTTTCGTTATGTCTTTTATTTTTATGTTGAGGCTATTATATGGGCTATGTCCCAAGAGTTTTATTCTAAAGTTGTATTAGATGGTTTGAGACGAAAGTGTAGTAAAGACTTTTGCTTGCATTTTTAAAAGACTTCGATCGTATGGATAAAAGTTTTTAAAATTTCCATACTTTTCTATTATCTTATGTTATGATATGCTAAGGTCCTTCTTCTAATCCGTTCCCTATGGTTTTTCAGGGTATGGCTAATACAAGAGCAAATGCTAAGAGAGGTGAGGAAGGCAATGAGGAGCAAGAGGTTCCTCTCGAAGTTCCACCAAGCTCCTCCGCAAGCTCCAATTGATCCTCCGGATATGTCAAATGCGGAGATTAGATCAGCCTTCTTAATATTGGCCCAAGCCATGATGACACAAGTGAATAGGGAGGTGGTAGCTCCGGTGAACTAACCCTCCAGAGTTTTGTGGCTCCAAGGTAGAAGAGAATCCTAATGGGTTCATAGAGGAGGTTTATAAGGTGCTAGCTATCATTGGGGGTAACTTCGGTAGAAAAAGCGGAACTAGCCGCTTACCAATTGAAGGATGTTAGTCAAATATGGTATGAACAACGAAAGGATGCTAGGCCGGTAGAAGCGGGTCCTATAGAGTGGGAAGTGTTTAAGAAGGCATTTCTTGATAGGTTCCTTCCCCGAGAGTTGAGGGAAGCTAAGGTGGAAGAATTCATCAACCTTAAGCAAGGTGTTATAAGTGTAAAAGAGTATTCCTTGAAATTTACTCTATTGTCTAAGTATGCTCCATATATGGTAGCGAGTCTGAGGGATATTGTAACAACCCTCAAAATGAAGTGGGATAAAGTAGAGACTCACATGGGTTTTATGCATTAATAACTTGTTAAAATAATGAAGAATAGCCTTTTTAGTCAGTTTTAAAGAGTTTGGAAGTCAAACGTCAAGGGACGACCAAGGCGTTCAGAAACTAGTCTTTTACGTGCTGGGGTGCTCTAGTATGTTGTTCATGTCTTTATGTGTTGTTTGGAGTCTAAAATCAGTGGAGGTGACCCTAGTGTCTTAATAAATGTTTTTAGGGTCAAAACGTTTGGGTACGACTCCCCGGGACCACCCTCAGGGTTCCCGAGAAGGACCCCAACCCTTGGCCAAACAGGCTGCCAAGGCAACTTGAAAATGCACGTGGAGGGAGCATGTCCGCGTCGCGGACTAGCTCCACCATAGGCCAAAATTTTTGGTACGTATCGCGGACTCTTCTGTCTCAAAATTTAATGTCCAAAAACTGGTGGGAACACCCCCGCATCGCGGACTCGTTTCCCGACGAAATCAACGAAAATAGAACTCAAGTTTGACTTGTTTAAAAGGTCCAACTAAGTGAGGGGTGGTTTGGGTACTTTGGGGAATTATTATAAACGGTTATTCTACCTATTTTAGGATATTTTAAGTTGGTTAAAACCCCAAAACCTAGAATTAGACCCCATTCTTCAAATTAACCATTCCTTCTCAAAAATAGATTCTCTCAAAACTCCATTGAAGACCTTGATGAACCTCAAGCTAGAAGATGGGTTTTCAACTGATTTCTTATTCAATTTCATGGGTCTTCAATAATTAAGGTATGGTAACTCTTGATTCTTGAATAACCTCTCATTCAAGGAGTTCTATCAATGATTTTCAAAAGTGATTCAAAGACCAAAATTCCCAATTTTCAATCTAAACATGGGTCCCTTGTCAAACAATTTTTTAAATCATTCTATTGATGAATTAATTTGGAATTAAGGTTTTTAAGATAATTTTCAAAGGAATTCTTGAAGAACCCATGATCCCCAAATTCTCAAAAATTGGCCTATGATGTGGGTCTATGTGAATATGATCTCTATTAGTGAAATTATGTTTAGATTAGATTGTATTGATGTTTCCTATGATTATCTATACTTATTCATGTTGAATTGTTGGTATATTGATGAGTTGAGAATTATGGCCTTATGGGCAAAGTTATGGGTTGATCCCTTTTGTTTATATAATTGTACTTAAATTATGTTCATGTTATTAAATTACATTGTTCATTCCTATTGCTATCTATTTCAATTGATTATGAATTGTTGAGGATTGATCCATGGTGATCATGGCTTGGAGAATTGGTAAGTTGACCTAACTTCTAGTCTATAGTATGAGAATTGATGTTGTGTGGTTTGGTCCACTTATGGTGGCGGTGTTTACTTCTTTTCTATCTATGCATGTTGAGATCATGGCCATGAAGGCAATATATGTAAAGTGAATTGATGATTTGATGCATATGTTTATGAAGTTGTGCTATGAAGGTTATGTATGAAATCCTCAATGCTAGCATGATGTTTAAAGTGTGTTGATGATGAGGAGTATAATGTGAATTATAATGTTAGGGATAAGGTGTGGTCTACATGATTGATTATGTTAAGTACTATTGTGGAATGACCCCTATATGAATGTGCGATCATATACATGGTAAGAGTACATATTCAATGTTGAATGTGTCCTTGTCTCCTATGATGAAGTGTGGGTGTGTGGTCTAGAATCCCTAAAGGCTTTATATGTGAATTGCTCATGAGTTGGGGACATTGTGAATGTGTTGTGATCCCTTGAAGGAAAGTGCACTCAATATTAATGTTGTTGCTATTATGTAACTATGAGGACCAAAATGCACCCACACACTCTACATATAGCTATGAATATGATGTGTTATGGTGTCTATTGAAAGGTTAACTCTTATATGTACGCTTACATCTTATTATGCATGCAAAGTGTATGTTTAACAAGGTATGGATATGTGTTGTATAAAGGTGTTTATGTGAAAGGCTTTCTCACATATGTACACACACAGATGAATGAATGAATCAGGTTTATGATAATCTAGTGAAAGTGAGTCTCTTGAAAGGTTTCCTCAATTGTACTCTAAACTAGACTATGTTATGAATATGGTATGACTGTGTGAAAGGTCATTCTCACATAATGTAGGTTCGTCATTCTCATCTTAGAAACCTTTGAGCTATGTGATATGAGGGATTAAGTCCCTAAAGCCTATTTTATGAACTAATGTTAAATAAAGGCTTAAAGATGTTTAAAAAGGGAGTTGGAGCTTAGCACTGAGTGAACATGAAAAATGAGAGTGGAGATTCACGTTTAGCAAGTTCGGATTCCCACAAGAGAACCTTCACGTTTAGCAAGTCCGGGTTCCCAATATAGATGTTGTCTCATGAGATGGAAACCTCCACGCCTAGCAAGTCAAGGTTTCTAGTAGCAATCTCCTTGTTCCATAACTAC
>NC_064282.1:66869827-66878900 GCF_019186545.1 Solanum stenotomum | reverse complement strand
GAAATTGTAGTTGTAAATACGATTTCACCTTTGTATTTTCGGCTTGCTCGAGAGAGAGGTCGTAAAACTAAAACTTCTAAATTGATGGATGGTGGGATTGGGTTGACATGAGGTTTAGTTCGAGAGAGTGAACCCTAGTCCTTCTCCCACACACTTAGCTCGAGAGAGTGAGTGGGCTAAGGTGGAGGCTGTTCTTCATGCGGCAACTCGGTGGTCGAGAGAAATCGAGTTGATTCGGGGCAAGTTGCTCGAGAGAGAATTCACTCCCACTATAGTCTAGCCTAGTCACAAATATTCCACGGATTTATTATCAAAAGCATGTACCCAATAGTTTAGTCTATCCCGTATTCCTATCACATCCCAATAACCCCATCTCAATGATTAGTACTCTTTGCATTTTTGCTGTTTTTGTTTACTTGTGACAAACCTCCATTGATAATTGACGCTTGTGTCACCCCCTAGATTTAACATGTTTGTATTCGAAAATATTTTTAGCTATGACTAATTAAAACTAAATTTTAATTTTCTTATATTCTCAAGCCCATTCCCTTAGGACTCGACCCCAACCCTTGGCTGCGTTACTTTACTATTGTACGATCGTAGACACTTGCATTGGAAGTTGTGACTTGATTATGCAAATATCAAAATGGCGCTGCTACCGGGGAGTGGTGTTACTTGAGAATTCTTAGTTTAGTAAAAAAAAATTGTTCTTCTTAGTTGTAGTTCTACTTAATTTTTAGTTTTGTTTCGTGTGCTTGTGCTAACAACAAGAGAGATGAGTGAGGTTAATGATTATGAACCAATAGAGCACCTCTCGGTGGAAGTGATGAGGTTTAGGGATAGCATCCTAACCTTCAAACAGATGGAAGGTGAGCTTTTTAATGAATCGTGGATGAGGTTTAAAGCACTGTTGATGCAATGCCCAACTCATGAAATTCTCGATCTAATTCTACTAGAGTGCTTCTATGGGAGTCTTAATCCCAGAAACAAAGGATTAATTGATCGACTTGTCCCGGGTGGTCTTGAGACATACCCCTATGAGACCGCAACTAAACTCCTTGACCTTGTGGACAATACCAACAAGGATACTGAGAAGGACCATCAATTGATCATTTTGCTGGGTCAGATGAATAACTTAACCCAAAAGGTCGAGGAACTGGAGGTGATGTCCAAAAAGGATAGAAAATGCATACCACCGACCGAGCAGGGAAGGTCTATGGACAATGAAAATAGACGTATTGAGGATATGCTATTAATCATTCCCCAAAAGCTAAATGAGAAAGATAGAGTGTTAGAGGAAATTAGAGAAAATGTAGAAGTGCTAACTCAGATGAGCGGTTCTCACTCTAGATCTATCCAGCTAATTGAAACTCTCTTGGGTCATGTATTGCCTCAGCTCCATCCAAATGAACAATTGGGATCACCTAGTTGCACTAGGTTCAACCCCAAAAATAAGGTTTGAAGGTGGACTTGTGTCGTGCCACGACGTTAACTAAGGCGTTGTTTGGGAGGCAACCCAAAACCATTTATTGATTTATTTTTCTTTGATAAAATAATGGTGTGTTGATTTTTTTAGGTTGAAATGTGGAGAGTGATCGACAAGTGTAGATTGGCAATCAGTAGGTCCATTCAGCGAATCGCCGAAGGGTTTGGCGACCCCGAACCAGACCGCCGTTAGACTTAAGACCAATTTACATTGGAGTCTATAAAACTTGGCGACCTTAGGAAATTATTGGTGATTCGCCGATCATGTCGGCGATTTGCCGATTATGTCGGCGATTCGCCGATCATGTCGGCGATCTGACGAAGACCACCGTTTGAACTCCCATAATAACTGAGGGTTCTGTAAATTTTGGCAAGAAAGGTGACTACTCGGCGTGATGCCGAGTAGTTTGGCAGTCATGATTAATGTCGCCGAATGAGCAACAACTTGATGATTTTAAAGGCCAATGGTTTCAAATTTTGACAAATTTTCATTTTCCACTCGATTTCAACTTTTGCAAATCTGCACCTAGTAAGTAATTTTCATTATCTTTGCATTCCTGGTATTTTAGTCGTCGATTGGTGTTCTAACTTGGGATTAAATTGCCTCCTAGCATTTCAAAGTACTTCGATCAACATAAAAGGTTGGTTTTCCCTAACCCCGAGGCTACTTTGAAAAGTTTGTTCTCTTATGCAATTGGGCTTATTGAATTAATGTGTGTTGCGCCTCTCTGATAGATTTAGATTGTTGAAATGCTGAGTTCGATTTGTAATTCTTGCCTATTTTATCTTGATTTTTGAACTCCCTTTTTGTTGTGCGTAAAAATGAGTTAATCTTGTGGGGTTGTGCATGCGTGGTGTTTATCATGATTAAATGTTATGGGTCTGAGCTTAATTGTACTAGTGCATAGTTTAATTTTGTTTTCGAGGGTTGCGGGGTTGAAGTCGAGAATATAGGTGGGAAATAGGCACGTTGGGCCATTTGGTGAGCTGGGTCGAGCTCACCAAACCACTCGGCGGTTTGCCTAATGACCCTATCTCGCCTTTAATTTCATGCTACTTATGATATGGGTTCTGTAACTTTCGGCAAGAAGTCTTTGATCACCAAAAGCATTCGGCCACTCACTGAAAGTCTCCTTGATTGCCCTTTTTCTGCAACCCTAAACTTTTAATGCACTGTATCTTTCGAAAAAATAAAACCCTGCTCGCCAAAGCAACTTGGCGATTCGCCGATCTATTCGGTGAGTAATTCTACAATTGTGTCCCTATGAATTTGATTTAGTTGTTTTAACTTCTTCACATTTCTTTGCAGAAATGGCTAGATCTAAAGTTGCAGGAAGAAGCAGACCACCCCAATGTAAAACGAAAGGGATTACAATCAACGAGGATGCAACTACATCCAGAAGCAAGGTTGCTAAACTTTCCACAACTGGTGGGAAAGGCAAGGGCAAAGACAAGACTTCTGATCGGCCAACTAAAGAGCTAAATGATCCATCCAGGGTCAGGACTTCCAAGCCTACCACTACTATAACTTCAGTTCCAGAGCAGGCAATGGTATTACCGCCCCCAGTATAGGGTCCTCTGCCTAAGTCAATGAATCGAGTAAAGGTTGAGGGGCTGAGGATAATTCTGAAGGAAAAGCGTCTGTCCATAGATAGGGTTATAGACAGGCACCCAGAGATAATGGAATACCTGAGATACCACAAGTTTCAAATCTTCACCTAACCCCGTGTCCTTTATAATCCAAACTGGGTGAGAGAGTTCTACAATGCATACAGTACACTAAAACCCCAGAAAAAGTAGCTAGCAGTAGCCTTCAAAGAAGTGGACTATGTAGTTGTTAGAGGTAGGAGGGTGAAGTGTGATAATGGGGCTATCAATGCAGTCTTGGGCATGTCTACGAATATTAGGGATCACTGCCAGCACTTGATCAGAACAGAAAAGCTGGATGAGATGAAAAAGTGGTTAGCCCCACTAATTTCATACGAGACACCGAAGTGGTTGGCGGAAGGAGTTCCGATTGGAAAGAAAGAACTAAACATAACCGCAAGGTTCTAGTTCAGTTTTATCAGCAACACAATTATGTCGTCCTAGAATGAGTCGATCCTTCGCCTTGCCAAGGCAGCTTGCCTGGGTTGCATCATAGAGGAAACTCGGATAAACATGGGTACAATCATTGCTTCAGAGATACTCATGTGTGCAAGGCAGAGCCAAACCTCACTTCCATTCCAAGTATTGATCACATAATTGTGCAAACAAGCTCGGGTACCTCGGGATGCCAAGAAGGATATGGAAGTGATGTCCACAACCTCTACTAATATTCGGAGGATCAAAGCTGAGTACCTTAAGGATCAAGCAGAAAGGAAGAAGGCAACATCAATGGAGTTAGTAAACACAGAATCATCACCTGCAGAGGCACCTCTGCCTACTCGGGCCCCTGGGCCTTCAAGTATATCCATTACCACTGCTACTCCTGCTGATACTCCAGGTTCTTCTGTTGCTGCATGGTCTCCCAGACCCACTGCTATTGCTGTTAATTCCTGGCCTCCACTCACCCATGCTTCCTTACTCCGGATGGGACAACTGGCCCTTTCTGCTGATCGTCGGGCAGCTAGTCTAGAGGCCTCTATTCCAGGCATGATCCAAATTGCCATAGCTGATGTTATGACACCTGTGAGCACTACCATTGATGCCCTAGCAGCCAGGATAGCGATGTGTGAGCACAACCAAGGGGCCATAGAGGATGTGACGACTTTAAAAGCTTCTATCGCTGAGCTGCAAAAATATGTAGACCACCTGAAGTCCACCGATGTGTCCATGGTCTTTGGAAGAACGAAAATTCCAGACATGCCTGAGATGCCTCAGACCACCACTAGACATGGGGTTAGAGCGGAGCAGACATCCGATCCTAAGTCAGAAGCAGAAACTAATGAAGAGATGCATGAGGAGACTGAGGGAGCTGCAGATGAAGACCTGACCGAGACAGAAACAATTATGATAGATGTTGTTGTGCAGGCTTCCTTAGCACCTGTTGTTGGATCCAGTGGAGCTGGTCCTTCTGGAGTCACTCCGGACACTGAAGCCCAAATAGATGAAGCGACCGATTAGCCAGGATCCCCTCTTTACCTCCCTCTCTGTCTTTCTTTATTTTACATTTCGGATTCTGTGTTATTTGCATTTGAGGACAAATGTTTTTTATTTGTGGTGGGGTGAGGCCCACTTTTGTGTGTTATTGATGTTCGTGTTTTGTTTATATTTGGGCTGTCATGTTTAAAAATTGTGTTTTATACACTAATTTTGTGGATGTTTGAGCTTGTGGCTCCTTTTGTTTTAAATTGCAAAATGATTTTGACCTTTTTGAAAAATTTTGCCACCTCTCGTGTGTTGAATGTGGTTGTTCTTTTGCAAAATTTAAGTCTTGGTTCCGATCAATACCGATGACTTGAATATTGCTCTCAATCGAATGAACATGAATGCGTGGCTACGATGAGGCCAAATGAAGTTGCATAGAAAATATGTGAACTCTTTGCATCTCATTATGACTAGCCTAGTATCAAATTGATTCTCTTGTGATGTTCATTGCACATTAGCGAAAGTGTGGAGTCTTGTTTGACTTTAGTGTCGATGCCTTGTGTTATGAGCTTACTGTGAACCATGCATGAAAACACCTAGAATTTGCCCCGTTGATCCGATCAATTAAGTAAGGCTATCACTTGATATGATCTAAGGCAACTTCAAAGAGTGTGAGCCAATTTGGCAGATACCTCTTTTGTGACTGACCTTGTGAGTGTGTGAACCTCTCTTGAACACCCCTTGAACCTTACCTTCCTTTGGAAGAAACTAGATGAAAACTAGACATTTCTTTATCCATTACCCATAATCCTCATGAAGTTGTGGTTAGTCGAATAGCCAACTTAGGCCAAAAGCCTAAGTTGGGGGTGCGGTGAAAAGAGAAGGCAAGAAGTGCAAGAAAGTCTTTCTTACCCATGATTTTGAGAAAAATGGAACCCCTCCATAAGAATTAAAAAAAATTAAAAAAAAAGTTGTAGAGTAAAGTACAAAAGAAATGAGGTTTCCAAACAATCCATGGAAAGTGAATAATAGGATGACTTATGAGCACTAAAGAGAATGATGAAGGAAAAGGAAATGAAGTGTTGTGAGCACCACATGTCATGAGGATGAAAGTCACTGAGCCTAAATGACCATACATTTGCACTCAGCCCCATTACAAGCCTTGAAAAAGCCTTTTTTATCTTGAGTGAGCTGAAGCAAATGTTGATCGAAAAATATGGTCAAACCTATGGGGGAAAGTATGCACCGTGTTCATCTTTGTAAGTGTGAGCGTTGCATTTGATTCTGAAGGTTTAAATTGCAAACCATTGTGTGTGAATATGGAATCATTCCTTGCGTGAGGGCATTTGAACACTTTGGTTGAGCTTGAATTTGCATTTGAAAGAAGTATTGTGAGCATGAGATTCTTTGATATTGGTGAGTCATAACTTGAATCTTTGGGTGCACATTTGATCTTTGCATAAGTAAATTGAGTCATGTTGTGTGCATTCATGATTGAGTCTTGTGTGGCAATGTTCGAGACACCCTTTTTGAACGGCTAAACTTGAGTTTGCTTGAGGACAAGCAAAAGTTTAAGTTGGGGGTGTTGATGAGTCCACAAATTGAACTCATTTAGGGATATATTTTGATAGAATTAGTGTCCTCAAATGCATATTTTGTCTCAATATTTGATGAAAACCCTTAAGTTTCAGGTATTTGGAGTTTGAGGGAAAGCATAGACACTACTTAGCAAAAACGAACAAAGGCAACTGAAAGACCGAAGAAATGAAGATCTGAGAGTCGCCAAACCCATTCGGCAAGTTGCGAAAATGTCTTATCCTCGCCTTTTATTTCAGTGTGTTGAGCCTTGACAGAAAGGAACAAATCGACGGTGAAAAGGAGCAGTCGGCGTGTCACCGAGCAGTTCCGCGAAGTAGTACTATGTCACCCATTGATCCAAAACACGACGATGCTGAAGGATAGAGCAAGTTGGCGATGAAACCTACCAAAGGGTGGATCGCCGAGTTGATTGACGATCTCGACTAACGGCACCAAATGATCTGCTGTAGCATAGATTTTTGAAAACTATAAATACTCGTTGTGAGATGTAGCTTAATATCAGATTTTTAATATAGAATTTTTAACATAGAATTTTGAGTTCTAAGTTTGGAGAGGGTTTTGAAGAACTTGAAGATTCAAAGGGTTTCAACTCCAAGAATTTGGACTTGGGTCTTGTGGATTCTTCACTCTTGGCTTGTTTTAAGACTTAATCTTGCATACCCATTGATGGAAACTGAGATTGGTATAACTTTTCATCTCTTTACATGTCTAGCTAAAACCCCAATTCTTAGGGTGTGATTTTGTGAATATGGGTTAGATTATCTGTTAGGTCTTGCTTGTTGATCATTTATTTGTTGTTTAGATGTGATTTCATTTAGTAGTTTTGGTGGAACTTAATGAAATTGTACTTGCAAATACGATTTCACCTTTGTGCTTTTGGCTTGCTCAAGAGAGAGATCGTAAAGCTAAGACTACTAAATGGATTGCCGATGGGATTGGGTAGACATGAGGTTCAGCTCGAGAGAGTGAACCCTAGTCCTTCTCCTACACACTCCGCTCGAGAGAGTGAGTGGGCAAAGACGGAGGTTGTTCTTCATGCGGCAACTCGGTGTTCGAGAGAAACCTAGTTAATTTGGGGTAAGTTGCTCGAGAGAGAATTTACCCCCACTATAGTCTAGCCTAGTCACAAATATTCAACGGATTTATTATCAAAAGCATGTACCCAATAGTTTAGTCTATCTAGTATTCCTATCACATCCCAAGAACCCCCATCTCCTTGATTAGTACTCTTTGCATTTTTGTTGTTTTTGTTTACTTGTGACAAACCCCAATTGATAAGTGATGCTTGCGTTACCCCTTAGATTTAACATGTTTGTATTCGAAAATGTTTTTAGCTATGACTAATTAGAACTAAATTTTATTTTTCTATTAATTCTCAAGCCCACTCCCTTGGGACTCGACCCCAACCCTTGGTTGGGTTACTTTACTATTGTACGATCGTAGACACTTGCATTGGAAGTTGTGTCTTGATTACGCAAATATCAAGCACAACCTTCTTAATCCTCAGCCACGTCTCGGGGATTGGCTCACCTTCCAAGCATTTTAAACCTTGGATACTATCCCTTAGAGTAGGCTAGACTATAAGGGAGATAGTTTTCTCTCGAACAACTATCCCAAATCAGGTGATTTCTTTCGAACATCAACAAGCATGACAATGAAGAACGTCCCACACTTTAATTCATTCACTCTTTCAAGCTAGATGGGTAGGATTAGGTTTAGGATTCACTCTCTCGAGCTGAACCCAACTCAACCCAATACCTACAAATCATTAATCAATAATCTTAGTTCTAAAACTTCTCTCTCGAGCAAGCCAAGAACACAAAAATAGAACTGCATTTGCAAGTACAATTAATAAATGGAACAACAATTAATGATTAAACTCACTTTAATTTAGCATTTAAACTAGTAATTAACAATACCCATAAACTAATTCAACCCATAATCACATAATCACACCCCAAGAATTGGGGTTTTAGCCAAACATCATAAAAGAGTGAAAACAATTACCAAATCGATTAGCCATCAATTGGGTAAGAGTAATTTAGCCTTTAGAATGCTCGAAATCGAAGAAAATTAGTAACCCACTTGCAAAATCTCCGAATTGAATCTCCAAAATCCTTCAAGTCTACTAAGAAACTATGAAAAACTTAAGAGAGAAGTATTCTAAACTAATTTTGCCTAAGTCAGCATAAATCAGCATAAATTCACTTACTAAATTAACTGTTCAAAATCCCATTTTATAAATGCCAAAAAAAGCCACGAAGGGTCATTAGACGAAGTAAGTCGGGTTCGGCGAACCACCCAATGCTCTCTTCTATCGCCTTTTTGCCTTGGCATTCAACATCCTCAAGTCCTGTAACTTTGGGCGATGTCTCTTTGCATCGAGGAACTACTTGGTGATTCGCCGACTGCCCCTTTTTGTTGCCGACTTGGTTTCTTTCCTCAGGGCTGGCACACTGGAACTTTAGGCGGTCAAATTAGCAACTCGGCGATTCACCAAGTGCTCTTGGCGATCACCAAGCTTGCCTTTCTTCATTTCTTCAGTTTGTTCTGTTCCTTTTTGCCTGTTAGTGTCCTTGCTTTGTTCCTCAATCCATATACCTGAAAATCAAGGCTTTAACATTAGTTTATGGCACAAATTAAGCATTTGAGGACACTAAATCTATATAAACAGAGCCCCAAATGAGTCCAAATTTCGAACTCATCAAATATATTTGTCCTTTTCCCTAAAATATGAGTTAAGTCGTATGCATCTTTTAAAAAAAAAATTCTAACAAAACTTTTAACATTTGTCTTGGCCCTTTTAAAATAACTAGTTTTTCGACACATGCGTTGCACGTAATTATCAATTCAGAAAATTGAAGCGAAGATTTGAATAATAAGCTTTGCACGAAATCATATATATATATATATATATATA
>NC_064282.1:66864594-66869634 GCF_019186545.1 Solanum stenotomum | reverse complement strand
AACTCATGAGAAGTTTAATAATTTTGGAAAAAGATATTCAGAAACATATATCTACATCACAAGAGAAAGTGTTAACAAAAACAAATGAATTTATACTACATCATGTTAACTTCATATATTGGAACATTACATACTATTGTATATACTAAGCAAATTAGAAGTCATTTGAACTTTTCTTCGTCAAAATTACTGAAATATTAAGAAATAGTAAATTACTAAAATAAAAGGGCAATGTTTACATAGTAACAACTATTTTGAAGCAAACTTCCTGACAATCTAAATCACATAAGTAGCATTGATAAATAAAGTCATTCTCTTATCTTGAGCATAAAAAAACAAATCATGAAAATTCTCTAACTCATGAGAAGTTTAATAATTTTGGAAAAAGATATTCAGAAACATATATCTACATCACAAGAGAAAGTGTTAACAAAAACAAATGAATTTATACTACATCATGTTAACTTCATATATTGGAACATTACATACTATTGTATATACTAAGCAAAAATATAATTATTATATCATCAGAATTATTTTTCTCAAGTACTTGAGGTTAAGGAATATACACACTTATGATAGAACAATTTACTTCATCAGAAGAGTGGTATCTCATATTCCGCTAAACTTCAAACTCACTCAATGACAATAAATCACGCAAAAAAAATAAAATGCAAGAAGAAAAAGAGTAGAAGATTAAAAAAATTGTGGTTGAAAAATGAGAGGAAACCCCTCTATTTATAGTTAACAAATGGTAGTATGAACAAGTGTTTATTGTGTCTTATCTGAAAAGTCATTACCTTCCCAAGAAGTCACAACCCTTTGGAAAAGTCGCAACTTATTGAAAAAGTCACAACTATTTGGAAAAGTCACAGCTCATGGGGAAAGTCACAACTTATCGAAAAATCACAACCCTTTGAAAAACGTCACAACTTATCGAAAAATCACAACCCTTTGAAAAAAGTCACAACACATCGAAAAAGTCACAACCTAAGTTAGGGATATTATAGTAATTTAACATTGAAGTTAGGAGTTCATGCTTTTAAGGTAATATAGATATAGATAGATAGATATAGATGTTTCTTCTTCCTTTTGAAAGCAGTATTTTAAAAGAAATTTTTGGACCCAAACTACTGCACTTTTAATCTCTCAAAGTATGCATTTTAAGTTATTAAACTTAAACTTTAAACACTTGGTTTATAAAAAAAAAATAGGTATATAATATTTGAAAATATCACTCCAAGTTAAACTTCTTTGAAAAGCTATGCTTTTATAAATGAGGGAAAATAATGCTAACGAATAACCTATTGAGAAAGTATCGTCTAAATTTAATAATTATCAAATGTCTAAAGGGATATAGGTGATTTAAAAGGATATGACATAGGTCTAACTAATGAAACTTAACTTATACCTTACATTTTTATTTTTTGTTAATAAAATATAAGGGCCTACTACCCTACTTGTTTACTTAAAAATAGGTATTTTTAAAGATATATATCTTAGCCTTAAGTATTTCTAAAGGGTAATTATTTTAGTCATTAAACTAGCTTCAAATTCATTTGGGAATCCTAAACGATGAGTTTCCCTTTTCCTCAACTTAAAGGCCTAAATGAATATTATTTTTGCCCTTAGAAGCTTCATTGGGGGTTCTAAACTATAAGTTTTGTTTTCCTTAACTTAAGAGGCCTAAGTGAAAGGCCTAAATGAATATGGATAAGTAAACTTAAGACGTCAACCTAATTTCCAAAAGAAAAAGATATTTTCTATCATTTTGTTCTAAAAGTGTTACCAAAAGTTTATAAACTTTCAATCTTGTTAATGGATACTATTAGCTCACACAAAGAATCTTCAAAATAAAAGACAAGCCATTTAATATATCAAAACTTAAAGAGTTATGGAGAGATATGTAAGAATTAGTTAATATATCACAATAATATAATTAAATGTCATAAAGGGGCCTAAGAAACGTTAGACTCCTAATTCACGCGACTCTGAGCATTGCGATGATCCTAATTGTTGTTGGCCTAATAATTTAGGCCAAAACGAGTTCCAAAGTAGAAACTCCAGCTCTCCGGTTGTACATGAAACATAAGAAGAAGGAAAGATTAGAAATTTTATATTGAAGTAAAAAACTTAACATAACTTGAATCACAAAACAAATTATCATACAATACTTTCTCAAATTTTAAACACGTGCTAAGCATACTACAGAAAACTTGTTTGTCAATAATAAAATTCCTAAGGAATATGTACCGCCATTTTAAACAAATCAAACTACATGATTAACAAAAATAGAATTTGAGCAATAGAGCATGAACACTTATAAGATCTATCATACGTGTGACCACAAACCTTTGGTCGATGGTTAGAGGTTACCATTTGGTTTACATTACTCTTACTCATTTGGTTGTATCCAATAAAAAAATCAATGAATACGTCTGGTTCTATAGGTTATGGGTAGATTTCAAGCTTGAGTAATCATGAACGATTTTGTTGACTTAACAAAGAGCAATTTCTCATCTTAGTACACACAAGCATCCAAAGATAATCCCAGAAAGTAGAAGAAGATAACTAGTATTGGCATTCTTATTTAGCCTTTATTCAGACACTTGGACAAGTAAGTATTCTTAAGCAAATGTGTGTTGATTCCAATAAGTTTAGGCATGAGATGAGGGTTGCTACTCCTCACTTATATTTATTCTCTTTATATGTATACATAAGAAAATGTTTAAGCAGGCATCAATTCATTATTGTCCATTTTCAAGTTTAAATCTCTTAATCAAACTACAAACAGAGGAAAAGTACAGATAAATCTTAAAAATAATGGTTATGTATGTTATGTGTCACAAGAGGAAGTATATAATAGTGAAAATAAGACAAAATAAATAACCAGAGACTTATTTTACAATCTACCAAATCAATTTAATTCATGCTTTGATGTTTCAATAAAAGGATATCTCCCTATAATCACCGCCTGAATGTTCTCAATCAAAACTAAGTGAAAATATATTAACAAGAAAACATTTTACTCGATACGCCTAATCGCTGATCAAGACAAATTCAATCTTATGTGAGCCAAGTTCAAAATGAAATGTGATAGCAAAGTGAAGACATACTTCTCCAATTAATTAACACCCAAATATAAATATATTTCTCAATTGGACAAGTTCGATTTTATTTCAGAACATGATAATATGTTGCGGTGCTTAGAAATTTGAACACAAATCCATAATATATTCTAATCAATCAACTGACCTTGCATAGAGTAGCAAACTAGAGCTTTTACGTCAAAGATTTTCACTTCAAACTTCCTCTTCAATTCAAAACAATAAGAATGAAAACAGAGAACAAAAAGATAAGATAATCTTAAAGTCTAATGCTCCCTATGGCATTTTCCTCTTTTGCTGGATTGCCCCTTTTTATTATACTCTTCGATTGATTCTTAAATTTTTCTCTTTTTCTATTGGTTGTTCTAGATGATCTTCATGAGAACAAAGGGCGTTCTTTTATGGCCGATTTTGGCATTCCTACTTGGCCTTAAAGAGTCAAAAATTTTAATTATTGGAAAGCTAAATCTGAGAAAAATGGAAGAAGTAATGATGAAGGGGAAGNTTTACCATGAATTTTACACTACCAAAAAATAACATTAAAGAGATATCAAGATTAAAACACCTAGCAAAAGAATATTATCAGAACATGATAATATGTTGCGATGCTTAGAAATTTGAACACAAATTCATAATATATTCTAATCAATCAACTGATCTTGCATAGAGTAGCAAACTAGAGCTTTTACGTCAAAGATCTTCACTTCAAACTTCCTCTTCAATTCAAAACAAAAAAAATGAAAACAGAGATGAAAACAGAGAACAGAAAGATAAGATAATCTTAAAGTCTAATGCTCCCTATGGAATTTTCCTCTTTTGCTGGATTGCCCCTTTTTATTATACTCTTCGATTGATTCTTAAATTTTTCTCTTTTTCTATTGGTTGTTCTAGATGATCTTCATGAGAACAAAGGGCGTTCTTTTATGGCCGATTTTGGCATTCCTACTTGGCCTTAAAGAGTCAAAAATTTTAATTATTGGAAAGCTAAATCTGAGAAAAATGGAAGAAGTAATGATGAAGGGGAAGAAAATCTCTCAAGAATTTACTTTCTTCAGATTTATTTGAAGGGTTTGAGTGACCTATGGAAGCGTAAAGCAAGGAACCACTGGAAATTGACATTTTCCGGCGGTCCTTAGCTGTTTTCTTAAAGAGGCAATGGGAAAGGGCGTCGGGTGGCCATGGGGAAGGAGAACGTAAGGAAAGGAACGTTTCTTTCTTTTTCTAGGTTGAGGCGTCTAGGGAAAAGAAGAAGTATAGTTAGCGTAGGGGTCGTTTTAGGAGGAAGAAAAGTTTTAATTAATTTGGGTCGTTTGATCGTTTGATATGACGGTTAATAAAAATAAGGATTTTAAAATAATAAGTATATATTTATATATATATATATATATTATTATTATTATTATTATTATTATTATGGAAGCTTAATTAGTTAAATATGGAGAGCCAAAATTGGGTGTCAACATCTTTCCCCTTTCTTTATCCGTGGGAGAGAGTAGAGAAGACGTGGACAAAGAAATATTGACACAATCCTATTTTAGGCGAACCACCAAAATATACTTTGAGCAACAACTTGGCAAGAAATGTTTATGGAGTTATGGTCGAACCATGGCTTCTGAGTTGCCTACATATCTTAGGTTTCATGAGAAATTAGGTCATATGTAGTTCGGGAGTGTAGAAACATAGCAAATTTTGATTCAAATTTGCCCAGTATCAAATTACGATAATACTGAAATCTTTTGGTGGTGAGGTGTGAAGAGATTAGCACAAATAGAGGGATGGTACATAGTTCTTAAGAAACTTGAATAAGAAATGCCCCGTAACAATTTATACTAAAGACTTATGGTAGAGATGATTTTTTTTTTAAAAAAAAGATTGCCCCAGTGTTGAGTTATAATAAACTGAGACATGAAAGATTTATAAGTAAGATTTAAAT
>NC_064282.1:66787679-66863190 GCF_019186545.1 Solanum stenotomum | reverse complement strand
AGATCTGTATTTGAAGTTGGTTCTCCAAGGTCCATGCTTCGTATTAACTAATCTTTTAACACTAATATGCAACATTTTTCACAATGTATTCTGCACAAGATCAACAATTGTAGTATAATATTATATTCTTAATTAATATAACAATATACTATTTTTGAATTTAGTTTCATTTGATATAATTCAATTAAATTTAAAGAATAAGAGTAAGAAGCACTCATCTAAAAACCCTGTTTTGAATTCAAAACAGATTCATGCTTTGACAATTTTTTACTTTGATCTATATCAAAACACAAAACTTTATCCAAACAAATATGATGAGCCCGTATGCTGCGATGTTTGGTATACAAATTCTAATTTAAATTTTGTTAACAAAATATCTAATATATAACTTATATTTTTACTTACTTCTTGATAACATTCAATCAAATATAAAGAAGTAAGAAACACTCACCTATATACCATAGTATAAGTGATAACATAACATGTCACTAAGTGTGGCGAATTTTTATTGTTCTTTTCGTTCATGTCAATTCCTAGATGTGTGACTCTTATCAAGTAAATTTGATCAAAATTTAGATAAAAGAAATAATTAGACATCAAAGTAAACCACATCCAACCTGCATCCCAATATGTTGTAATAGCTTCACTTTCTCTAGACATTCATCAACTAAATTAAGAAGTAAAACCTATTTTAAAAGTCTCCAAGATAATTATAGATCACATGACAATAATAGATTGATTGTATTAATTACTGCAACAAATCTTTACAATTAAATTTTTATAAGCCTAATTTAAGTACAAAATTCCTAATTTAAATCCAGTAAATTCTCAACTTTACCTTCATGAGAATGACGATTGAATTTATGAGATTTTCATTTCTCCTTTATGAATTTGTCCTTCTTTTATTTCCTTGGTTCTTCATCTCCTTAGTTCTTCTGGCGTTTGCTTTTCATTTTAATGTATATATCCATTTGCATACATTGGGAGATCTGTGAAAATAAAAAAAAATCTCGTTTCACAATGAAAGATAATACTGAGAAATAAAGGAGAAGTTATTGTATTAGTTTCAAATCTACAAATATTGAGAAATAGGAGAGAAGTTATTCTATAAGTTTCAAATTTGAAAATGGTAACTGATTAATATTTTAATAAGAATTCAATCTCATTCAAATTATATTAAAAGAAAAACTGACAATTTTTTATTTTTTTTAAAAAAAAGATGGCATAACCACAAAAATTTGTAAGAAGCATTTTGTTTGGATTATTTTTTCTACTACTATTCTCATGATTTGAATTTGAATTTGAATTTAAACTCAAATTTTATTAAAAGAAAATCTTGATAAAGTTATTTTTTATATATATATAAAAATTACTGGCAAAACTGTCAGAAAGCTTTTTTTTGCACGACTTTTCATTCTTCCACTATTGTCACAATGCTTTGAATTAAAAATAACGGGAGTAATTAAATAAAGAATTATTCATTTTCTTTCCTATAAAAAGGGAGTTTTTTTCAATAATTTAATTTTTTTAATCACTTAAATACAGATCAGTTACCTATTTAATATTTAATTATTTATTATTTAAAATTTTGAAACTTTATGGTGCTGACATGTGGCGTTTTTTCTTCTCCTATTATATATAGATAGATTATTATTATTTTTACTATGGAAGCTTAATTAATTAAATATAGAGAGCCAAAATAGGGTGTCAACAACTTGCCTCTTTCTTTGTCCATGGGGGAGAGTAGAGAAGACGTGGACAAAGAAATGTTGACACAATCCAATTTTAGGCGAACCACCAAAATATACTTTGAGCAACAACTTGGCAAGAAATTTTTATGGAGTTATGGCCGAACTCTGGCTTCTGAGTTGCCTACATATCTCAGGTTTCATGAGAAACCAGGCCATATGTAGTTCGGGAGTGTAGAAACATAGCAAATTTTGATTAAAATTTGCCCCAGTATCAAATTACGGTAATACTAAAATCTTTTAGTGGTGAGGTGTGAAGAGATTAGCACGAATAGAGAGACTTAAGAAACTTGAATGAGAAAATCCCCATAGCAATTTATACTGAAGACTTATGGTAGAGATGATTTTTTTAAAAAAAAGATTGCCTAGTGTCGAGTTATAATGAATTGAGACATAAAAAATTTATATGTAAGATTTAAATCTGAACTTCTGAAAATCGAGTCGAGTTGAGTTTTGAAAGTGAAACGTAGCTAGTGATGCTTGACATTGCACTAACTTGCCCTAGTTTGCTGCTTAGAGGGAGTTCCTCATTGTAATGTGTTGTCTTGCAAAACATGTAAAAGGGTGAAAAGTACCTGTTGTGGTTCAAAAATTATAAATTGAAATAATAATATAAAGAGCAAAGTGTAGATGTTCAAACGATTGTTGATGTCCCTTTTTTTTTGTTGTCAATGTGATGTAGGTAACAACAATGATCAAACCAATGTTTAGTAGTAATTGCTTAAAAATAGTTTGAGTTAATACCTCAAAATCTCTTTAAATTATTCTTTAATATTTAATTATAAAAGATTGTTATTATTCCTAAGCTAAAATACTTTATATCTAAAATCTTCTGCAATGCCATATAGCCTAATTTATCCTATGACCTTTAATTTGTCAATAGACATATTCTTGGATTCCTACACTTATCCTTTATCTTTCATCAAATGTAGGGCAATGGAGAAAAGAAAAAAGATGGTGAAGACATGGACGAAGAACAAGATGAGAAGGTTGAAGAAGAAGAAGAAGAATTTAGTGATGACGGAGTTTGCAATCAAGTATCTGGAAAACCCATCTGCTTTTCTAACATGACAACCATAATTAAGGAACTTGAAATCAGAATACTTTGTGTTCCTCTTGATGGAATTATACTTGAATTGCTTGTCAATTGTTTGTATACCTATATCAACATTATTAAGTGACACTCTCTATAAAGTATGTATTGAGCTTAAGTATATTGAAACTCTTGAAAAACAGTACAAAACATTTATGATTATGATGAAGACGACTACAACATGAATGAAGATAATAATGGTATGGTACAATTTGCAGTTTCTTTTCTTTCTACTTTTATTTGATGCAGTGGTATTTGTTACTTCTTATTGCCCTTTTTCAATGCCTATGGATCAATACTAAACAACTTGTGTCGTAAATGAAGCCATGTAATGAAGGTTGCTTGGTGGAGTGATCTATGCATGCCTTTGGAAATTTTTCGCGGCGTTGGAATTCTTTAATCACTATTATGGACTTCTACAAAGCTCGTAGGCCTGGTAAATTAGAAACAACTACTTAATTTTGGGAAATCAAAAAAGAATATTTCTTGTTGTGTCTCAGAGATTATCAAAAGATCAACACCCCGAATAGTAATTTAAAGACTTTTTCTTTGTAAGATGGATGCTCCGTTTCTAGTTATACATTTTTATTTAAAATAGGTTTCTGGTGATAAAACTTATTCATATCATGTGTTTATATCAAGTCAATAGATGTATGCATGCATTTGTATATAGAGTCATTTCACTTAATCATGATTAATATATATATATATATATATAATCCTAATTTAGGATAAGAAGTCCCACATCGACAAAACACAAGAGAAACATTGGGTATATAAGTAAGAAGACCTTACAAACTAGTGACACATTTGAAAGCAATGTGGGCCCACATTGGGAAAATATGATTAGTGGGCTTAGTCGTTACAAATGCTATCAGAGTCACTCTTGTATTAGTCTTGTCGATGTGGACCAGTTAAAAGGATGGGGCAAAGTGTTTATGTGGACAAGTTAAAAATACGAGGCAAACCTCTATGCTANCAATTCCCAGATGTGTGACTCTTATCAAGTAAATTTAATCAAAATTTAGATTAAAGAAATAATTAGACATCAAAGTAAACCACATCCAATCCGCATCCCAATCTGTTGTAATAGCTTCACTTTCTCTAGACATTCATCAACTAAATTAAGAAGTAAAACCTATTTTAAGAGTCTCCAAGATAATTATAGTTCATATCACAATAATAGATTGATTGTATTAATTACTGCAACAAATCTTTACAATTAAATTTTTATAAGCCTAATTTAAGTACAAAATTCCTAATTTAAATCCAGTAAATTCTCAACTTTACCTTCATGAAAATGACGATTGAATTTATGAGATTTTCGTTTCTCTTTTATGAATTTGTCTTTCTTTTATTTCCTTGGTTCTTCATCTCCTTAGTTCTTCTGGCGTTTGCTTTTAATTCTAATGTATATATCTATTTGCATACATTGGGAGATATGTGAAAATAAAAAAAAATCACGTTTCACAATGAAAAATAATAGAAAGACAATACTGAGAAATAAGGGAGAAGTTATTGTATTAGTTTCAAATCTACAAATATTGAGAAATAGGACAGAAGTTATTCTATAAGTTTCAAATTTGAAAATGGTAACTGATTAATATTTTAATAAGAATTCAATCTCATTCAAATTCAAATTCAAATTATATTAAAAGAAAAACTGACAATTTTGTTTTTTTAAAAAAAAAACTGGCATAACCGCAAAAATTTGTAAGAAGCATTTTGTTTGGATTATTTTTTCTACTACTATTCTCATGGACAGGGGTTAGCTCTGTAAATGTGTAGAGCCAAGTGTAGTGTGGTGTAGTAGTAGGCACTTCTAGGCCCCTTCCCGGCTACTGGCTCACTCCAGTGCTTCGGGTACTACGGACCCTCTCCTATGGCCGATCTGTCACCCAACCTACTTAAACAACCTAAAGGCTTGGCCCCGTCCCGTTTGGAGAATGACCCCTTATGGCACGGCTTAGTCAGTTATTCTCGCAGTTCAGATAAGATTCGGACCGAATTACCCTTATTATTCAAATAAAATCAATCTGTGTGCTCGGAAAATCCTAATTGGAAAGTTGGAAAAATTTGAATTTAAACTCAAATTTTATTAAAAGAAAATCTTGATAAAGTTATTTTTTATATATATAAAAAAATTACTGGCAAAACTGCCAGAAAGCTTTTTTTTTTGCACGACTTTTCATTCTTCCACTATTGTCACAATGCTTTGAATTAAAAATAACGGGAGTAATTAAATAAAGAATTATTCATTTTCTTTCCTATAAAAAAGGAGTTTTTTTCAATATTTTAATTTTTTTTAATCACTTAAATACAGATCAGTTACATCATCCTATTTAATATTTAATTATTTATTATTTAAAATTTTGCAAATTTATGGTGCTGACATGTGGCGTTTTTTCTTCTCCTATTATATATAGATAGATTATTATTATTTTTACTATGGAAGCTTAATTAATTAAATATAGAGAGCCAAAATAGGGTGTCAACAACTTGCCTCTTTCTTTGTCCATGGGGGAGAGTAGAGAAGACGTGGACAAAGAAATGTTGACACAATCCAATTTTAGGCGAACCACCAAAATATACTTTGAGCAACAACTTGGCAAGAAATTTTTATGGAGTTATGGCCGAACTCTGGCTTCTGAGTTGCCTACATATCTCAGGTTTCATGAGAAACCAGGCCATATGTAGTTCGGGAGTGTAGAAACATAGCAAATTTTGATTAAAATTTGCCCCAGTATCAAATTACGGTAATACTGAAATCTTTTAGGGGTGAGGTGTGAAGAGATTAGCACGAATAGAGAGACTTAAGAAACTTGAATGAGAAAATCCCCATAGCAATTTATACTGAAGACTTATGGTAGAGATGATATTTTTTAAAAAAAGATTGCCCAGTGTCGAGTTATAATGAATTGAGACATGAAAAATTTATACGTAAGATTTAAATCTGAACTTTTGAAAATCAAGTCAAGTTGAGTTTTGAAAGTGAAACGTAGCTAGTGATGCTTGACATTGCACTAACTTGCCCTAGTTTGCTGCTTAGAGGGAATTCCTCGTTGTAATGTGTTGTCCTGCAAAACATGTAAAAGGGTGAAAAGTACCTGTTGTGGTTCAAAAATTATAAATTGAAATAATAATATAAAGAGCAAAGTGTAGATGTTCAAACGATTGTTGATGTCCCTTTTTTTTTGTTGTCAATGTGATGTAGGTAACAACAATGATCAAACCAATGTTTAGTAGTAATTGCTTAAAAATAGTTTGAGTTAATACCTCAAAATCTCTTTAAATTATTCTTTAATATTTAATTATAAAAGATTGTTATTATTCCTAAGCTAAAATACTTTATATCTAAAATCTTCTGCAATGCCATATAGCCTAATTTATCCTATGACCTTTAATTTGTCAATAGACATATTCTTGGATTCCTACACTTATCCTTTATCTTTCATCAAATGTAGGGCAATGGAGAAAAGAAAAAAGATGGTGAAGACATGGACGAAGAACAAGATGAGAAGGTTGAAGAAGAAGAAGAAGAATTTAGTGATGACGGAGTTTGTAATCAAGTATCTGGAAAACCCATCTGCTTTTCTAACATGACAACCATATTTAAGGAACTTGAAATCAGAATACTTTGTGTTCCTCTTGATGGAATTATACTTGAATTGCTTGTCAATTGTTTGTATACCTATATCAACATTATTAAGTGACACTCTCTATAAAGTATGTATTGAGCTTAAGTATATTGAAACTCTTGAAAAACAGTACAAAACATTTATGATTATGATGAAGACGACTACAACATGAATGAAGATAATAATGGTATGGTACAATTTGCAGTTTCTTTTCTTTCTACTTTTATTTGATGCAGTGGTATTTGTTACTTCTTATTGCCCTTTTTCAATGCCTATGGATCAATACTAAACAACTTGTGTCGTAAATGAAGCCATGTAATGAAGGTTGCTTGGTGGAGTGATCTATGCATGCCTTTGGAAATTTTTCGCGGCGTTGGAATTCTTTAATCACTATTATGGACTTCTACAAAGCTCGTAGGCCTGGTAAATTAGAAACAACTACTTAATTTTGGGAAATCAATAAAGAATATTTCTTGTTGTGTCTCAGAGATTATCAAAAGATCAACACCCCGAATAGTAATTTAAAGACTTTTTCTTTGTAAGATGGATGCTCCGTTTCTAGTTATACATTTTTATTTAAAATAGGTTTCTGGTGATAAAACTTATTCATATCATGTGTTTATATCAAGTCAATAGATGTATGCATGCATTTGTATATAGAGTCATTTCACTTAATCATGATTAATATATATATATATATATATAATCCTAATTTAGGATAAGAAGTCCCACATCGACAAAACACAAGAGAAACATTGGGTATATAAGTAAGAAGACCTTACAAACTAGTGACACATTTGAAAGCAATGTGGGCCCACATTGGGAAAATATGATTAGTGGGCTTAGTCGTTACAAATGCTATCAGAGTCACTCTTGTATTAGTCTTGTCGATGTGGACCAGTTAAAAGGATGGGGCAAAGTGTTTATGTGGACAAGTTAAAAATACGAGGCAAACCTCTATGCTAAATCTAGGCAAATTCCATGCGGCTTCTATAACCTCAACTCTTACATTGACAAAACATAGGAGAGATTGGGTATTTAAGTACCCTAGTTTTACACACTAGTGACACATTTTAAAGTCGTCTGTGTCTAGGCCTACAACGAACAATATCAAATGTGATGGGACCATTACATAAGAGCGAATTTGAGGAGCTTAGTGTCAGTCGCTCAAATGACACATGTTAATTAAGAGTACCATAAATCACAATAATTAATAACTTAAATATGTTTAAAATATATGGAAAAAATAATTAACTCTCAAAATTTCACATATATAGCATAAATCACAAAAATTAACAACTTCAAATATATGAACAAATATATTAAAAAAAATTATTAACTCACAAAATTTCACATGTGCTACAAAAAAAATCACAATAATTAACAAATTAAAGTATTTTTAAAAATATATTTAAAAATAAATTAACTCTCAAAATATCACATGTGTCACCGATAATATTTGAGAAATATGTTATAAATCTTATAAAAGTAATTAAAAACAAAAATATTTAGAAAACATAGCTGCCTCTCCTCTATGTGTCACATAAATTTAAAAAAATAAAGTAATACATATTGGTTCCGGGCTTGCCCGGACTTTTATATATATATATATATATATATATATATTCACTTCATTAAATCACTTAATCATAGTTAGTTGATATGGTTTGGTGCCAGTTGGGGTTTTTTGAGCTTGTGGTCAGCGTATTATATGATGTTATTGAGGATACAAAGTTATTCAATAATCTGCTTTCATAAACTTAATAGATGAGATAGTAGTAAATTCACCTATTTACGTCAAATCTATTGGATTTAAACAATATTGGAGTATCAGTGTGCCTCTTTACAAGGGTGATTAATAAAGAATGTCAAAAGACCTTGCAGTTGAATATTATTTAACTTAGCTTGCGTATAGTGTCTAAAGAAAATTTTTAAGTTTCGAAGGAATTGAGAAAAAATATTATATTGAGACTGTAAATTATTGAAAGATTAAGTATCTTTAGATAACTACAATCAATAGGGATTATGAATTTTTACATAAAAGGTTACCAATCTTTCTCTTGTTTGTTAAATGAAAATTGGGCAACCACATGCAAAAGTAACTAGAAGCTTACTAGAATAAATATCAATCCATTGGCATAATCGATTGGCCATTCCGATTTAAATGTGATGCAAAAGAAATTGAGAATTCATGTGGCTATATGTTTGAAGAAATAAAAGATTCTTCAAGATTCTCTTTTGTTGTTTGATCTCATGACAAAATGATAACTGCATAAACTAAGGTTGGGATTGTATCCCCTGAAATTATTTGGAACATATAGAAAGGTGAATATGGGCATGTTCACCTTCCATGTGGACCGTTCACTATTATGATTTAATAGATGCATCTATGGTATGATCACATGTTCATTTGTATCAACTTACAAATTGGTTTTTGTAAGGTTGTTTGCTCGAATTGTTAAATTAAGAGCATATTTCCAAACTATAAAATTATGCTGATAATGTTGGTTAGTTTAGCAGAAATTGTATGCCTCCAATTATAGCTAGACCAATGATTATGAGAGCAAATCTCCCCAACAAAATTTTGTATGATATGAGTTTATTTAACATGTATGCATCAAGCCAATAAGGTTCTCCAGTCACAATTGGTTCAGGGTCAAGAACCAAATAATTTCCATTTAAAAATTTGATGTGTGCACATATGATTTTATTGCTCTACCACATACAAAGATGGATCCCCAAATGAGGTTGCGGGTAAATGTTAGATTTCCTAACATTAGGGAGAGATAAGTTTAGCAGCTGAAATTATGTGTGGGGTGAATTATCTAGATCCTCAAAAAAACATGAACTTGAAGTTCAAGAGATAATTCATTTGCAAAATGTTGCAAATAATTTGCCAGATGTATTTGCTGATCCAATATTTTAATTAAGCTGTAAATGCTCCAATAAATAGTCCTTGAAGGACAGAGTCTATGGTACGCCAGAAGCGTGGTAGACCAATCGATTCTAGACGTAAAACTCCTTGAGGAAGGATAGGAGCAAATTATCAAAATGGTCATGATAATGAGGTAAGTGCTTTGAAAGAGCATTATGATATAACACTTTATTAAACCTTGGCAAAGGTTCAGGTACCTGAAAATGATGGAAAATGAAGAGATCTTGATAAGTGATGTCGTATTGGAATCGAATCAAAATGGCAGTCGACGGTATCTTTGATATGAAGTAGCACTCAATGCTATAGATTATTACGAGTATCTTAAATTCAAATTGATCATATAGTGTAGACAGATAAATCAGTGGCCAAATAAAATGCACTATTCAATTATATTTTGTTTCTCTTAAAAATGATGTTTTTGAACTTATAGTTCATAGATCAAAATATATGTCAGCGGGATACAAATGAATCATTGTGCGAAAGTGTAACCGTAAGATATAAAGTATGGTTTGTGCCTCGGGGCATAAAGAGTTTTCACAAAATTCGTGACATTATTAAATGGAGATATAATCTCCAGTGGTGTAGATGAAATACTTGAATATGTATAATGAATGATTATTATGTCTAACGAGATGATTAAGGTTATATGAAAATCCTTGAAGGATTTAAAAGGTCTTAAAGCAATTCCATTGAGTACTCAATGGTTATGAGATTGCTTAACATAGAGAAAGATTTTTTTTATCTCATGAAAATGATTAAAAAATATCATGTATTAGTTCAATTGGTGTACTTACAAGATTCATGATTATGCAAATGCTAGAAGATTATTTGATATACATAACGAAAGTTATGTGAAGAGATTGTCATATTATCATTTCATTTATGCCAAGAAACAAACAAAGCAAGTGACTCAACACATAGAGGATATGTGATTTTCTTTGAAAAGAAAAAACGATCTTCAATAAAATTGAAATGATCAATCTCTGAGTTAGAAATGATTTGATTATGTAGATGAAGAATATTTATTTTATTCGCATAAAGCTCGATAGCGAATGAGCTATTTGTTTTCATATGGAGGCACAATAATATCTTGACATTCAACGAATCAAAAATTAGTATCCACTTCTTCAAATCATGCAGAAATAATACTGATCTATGAAGTAATTCGGGAGTGTGTTTGTTGGAATCATGATCCATCATATTCAGAAAATATGTGATTTTCCTTTGGAAAAGGATATTCCAACCACCATATACGAAAGCAATATAAAGTTCAGTTGAAGGGGGGATACAATCAAAAGAGTTCAGATAAAAAATATTTCATCGAAATTCTTTTTCAGACGTGATAAATGGTGAGATAGACGTCCAAAAGACCAATTCAAGTGATAATCTTGTAAACTTATTCATAATGATTGCCAACATCAATATTTGAGAAGTTGTGATATAAGATTGGAATGCATCGTCTTCGAGATATCAAGTATAGTTTTTATCAGAGGGAGAAAAATACGCGTCGCACTCCTTTCCTTAACCATGGTCTTCTTCCTTGAAGTCTAGAGACACAATTTTTTAGAGAAGATGAACTTTTGGGATTTGATTTGAGGTTTTGGAAATAATGGGGTGAATGAGTGTATTTTGACTTAAAATGAGTTATATAGGTGTATAAAACTAAGGCAAAAATGACTTCACTTTAATAAGACTTAAATCGGAAATACCCAAAACTCCCCTCGCTTAAAGTGAATTGCCAAGGTGCCACGAGGGGCTCCATGAACTGTGGTCATGACCACGAGCCGTGGTCCCTTCCGTGGACTTGAGGCAGTGGCTTAGGCAGCTTGTACCTTTAGCTCACAAACCCAAGGCAATCTTACAAAGGGCTCCACAAACCGTTGTCAAGGCCATGAGCCATGGTCCCTCTCGTGGACCTTGAGGCAGTGGCTAAGCAACTTTTCTTCAGCTCACACACCACCAACTTCCTTCCACGAGCCGTTGTCTTCACCACGAAGAGTGAAATGGCTCGTGAAGAGGAGAAATCTTTTGGCAGATTTTGGGGAGCTACTGCCTAGCCCTCCACGGGTGGCACCATGGGTCGTGAAGACTCTCGTGGAGGTGGGGCAGTGCCTTAGCCAACTCTTGGCAGTCTTGGGCCTCCTGCCATGGACCTCACCCAATTCCCTTAGCCCTTGCCCTTCACTCTTGACGTTAACCCTCACGTTTAGCTCTAGTTTTAGCCTACTAGTTTCCGGAGTTTTACACATAGAGACCATGTGAGCTAAAACATAATCACCCGGTGTCAAAGGGTTGTTCTACTTGCCTAAGGTAGAACTATGAACTCTTAAATTAAGTGGATCCACTAGCTAGATAACCTATGGGGGAACATAGTTTATAGGATACAAAGATTTCTACTAGAAATCTGGCCTCTACTAACGGGAGAGCTTCTAAATGATGAGACCTCTTCTAGAAACCCAGCCTCAACTAATGAGAGAACTTCCATCTCATTGTGAATATCCACTCAGTGCTAAGCATAATTCCCACAGAATACTTATTAAGTCTTAATTAACTCATATATCTTGGAAGGATGGCCTTAACAATCAATCCAAGTTAGTTCAATAGGATAGCTCTTATTCATCTATTCAATTAGGTAAGAATAACCTTTCAACATAAGAATCCATTATATGTGAGAAAACCTTTCACATCCTGGTTGTAAGTGTTTCATGAGAATAACCTTTCAACAATACAACAACACAATCAACATTGGCACTTTACTCTTAGAGCACCCTTAAAGCAATTTCATAAGATTCATAAGATCATGCATAAACTCATACTTTGCCCTTCCAAGGTTCAAAGCCACAATCAATCACCAAGTCTAGAATTTAAGCATTAGATAGGGATTTCATCATAACTTCATGTATTTCTATCAATTCATATATTATATCAATAAAACTCCTCTATCACAATCAACAACCTAACCTATGAGATCACAATTTGGAAGAATATGGGGGTTTACATGGTATCGTAAGGGAAACATAATAAAAATATTGTAGATCATCAATTCATGCATATTTAGACATAATTAAACCATTAAAATAAGTAAATCAAAGAAACCATGGTGAATGAAGAAAACCCTAGCTAATTGGGTAAATTCTACCATTTGAAATTGAAGATTTTGAGAGAGCTCCACGGGTGAAAGCTACCCATGGATTAAAACCACTATACCTTAATCAAAATGCCCAAAGATATTTATTTGGAAAAGCCTTCTTCTTCTTCTTCTTTGAGTTTTCTAGAAAGAGATTTTTTTTGGAAAGGATGAACTTTAGGAATTCATTTGGATTTTGGATATAATGAGTTTAATATGTTGTTTTTTGAGTAAAAATGACTTATATAGTGACCTTAAGTTAAGGCAAAACAACCTCACTTAAATTGGACTTAGACTTGAATTACCCAAAACACCCGTCACTTAAAGTGAGCTGCTAGGGACCATCAGAGGTCCCACGAGCCATGGTCATGACCACAAATTGTGGTCCCATCCGTGGACCTTGAGGAATTGGCTAGGCACCAAGTGGCTTTAGCCCACAAACCCTAGGCATCTTCACGAGGGGCACCACGAGCCGTGGTACATGCCACGAGTTGTGGTCCCTCTTGTGGGCCTTGAGGTAGTGGCTAAGCCACCCTTATTCAACCCTAAACCACCAAGGCATGATCAAAGACACTCCCACGAGTCGTCTAAGGCTCCATGAGCCATCTAAGACTCCACAAGTTGTGAAGTGGCTCGTGTGGAGGAGCCAATTTGGGGAAACCTTAACGACTACTGCCTCACCGCAACGAGTGGAACCACGAGGTGTGGTGACAGCACGAGCCGTGAAGGCTCTCGTGGTATGGTGGGTAGTGCCTTGGGAAATTTGGTCAGCCTTGGTCCCTTTCCCTTGGCTCTTGCCCTCATGCCCTTGGCCCTAGGCCACCTTTATGACTCTAACTCTCACGTTTAGCTCTAGTTTAACCTACTAATTTCTGGGGTGTTACATAGATGAATAGAATACCTGGATTTATGGGCTTCAGTAAGGATCTGGTTCCTCAACTTACCCATCTTAGGAACACATAAGCGACCCTGGTAACAAAACACACCATCTCCCCCTATGGAGAAAACCTCTACTTGTTGCTGATGAACAACACCTTTCAACTAAAATAATATAAGATCACTATCCTATTTTTCCTTAACCTCTGCTACCAATGAAGATTCTGACCCATTCTGAACTATCACACCACCTTCTGACATGTCCATAAGACTAACTCCTAAGAGTTGCAGCCAGTGAACTTCTTTCACTAATTCCTTTTTTTCTTCCTCAACGTCTGCTACACTACCCATAGATAATCTTCTAAGAGCATCAGATACTACATTAGCCTTACATAGATGGTAGAGAACATTCATATAATAGTCCTTGAGGAATTCAAGGCATCTCATCTGACGAAGATTGAACTTTTTCTAGGTGAACACATACTGGAGACTCTTATGATATGTGAACACATCTACGTGAACACTATACAAGTAATATCTCCAAATCTTTAGGGAAAATACTACAACTGCAAGCTCGAGGTCATGAGTTGGGTAGTTCTTCTCATGGATGTTAAGTTGTCTAGAAGCATAAGTTATAACCTTACATCGCTATATCAATGTTGTAACACGCTGGAACTAGTAGGTTAAACTAGAGCTTAACATGAGGGTTAGAGTCATAAATGTAACTCCCCGTACTTAGAAATAAAGGGTTTCATGTTAGGATGTCTAGGTACGACCCCCAAGGACCAACCATGGGTCCTTGAGGAGGGCCCCTAGACACTGCCTGGGCAGTGACCAACGGAGGGAACCCACGCCTTGTGGGACGGACCACACCCGTTGGTGAGGGGTCGTGGGTCAAGACCCTGAGACCAAGTCTCTGAAACCAGACCACAGTTCACCAACACGGGCCGTGGGTCTAACCACGGTCCATCAGTGGTGGGTCGTGGGTGAGGCTCGGAACTACTTTGTGGCAGTTAAGTTTAAAGGTACTTTGGGGTTTTCCGATTTTAATTAATATTAAGTGAAGTCATTTTATTCCAAATTATACTAAATATATATTGATTTAAGACCCTTAAATTAAGTCAACTTCTTCGTTATTCCAAAATCCCAAATCAAAACCAACTTTTCCCCAAATATTCTCTCTCTAGAACTTCAAGGAAGAAGAAGAAAGAAGTTGGAGCTAGGATTGAAGGAGCAAGTTTTTCTTCTCAAATTAATTGGCTTTCATTTCTAAAGTATGGTAGATCTTCATCCATGGTTAGAATTCATCCATGGAGCCCCTTCAAACCCACAATTTCAAAGATAGAAATTTCCTAAAACCTACGGTTTGACTCCAAGTCATGGATTCCTTTAAAAAAATGATTCTAATTTTTGAATTACTTTATATTATGATTGAATTGATGATTTAATATGGTTTTTATGTTGAAATCCCCATATTCCCAGTTTATGACCTTATGATGTGGCTGAATTGATGAAAGAAGGATATTTTGAGATTATGCTTGTAGTAACTGAGCTATTTGAATTATGTTATTATTCATGTCTAATGTAGTAATTCTAGATGTGTTGATGGACTATCATCTTTGACCCTTGAAGGGCAAAGTATAAGAATTATGCATGATTATAAGATTTATGTATATGATGTAAGAACACTTTGAGATTAAAGTGATTATGATTATGATCTAGTTGTTGTGTTGTTGAAAGGTTATCCTCATATACACACTTATGTATGATTATGATATGATGTGAAAGGTTTTCTCACATAATAAAGGTTCTAGGGTTGAAAGGCTTTTCTCACCTAATTGAACCTAAGGGTAAAAGTGATCATGGATGGTGATAGTTGCTCACGCATGGTCTAAAGAGATAATCTAATGAATAAACATGGATTGCATGTCAAGGATGTCTCTTCGATGAGACATGAGTTAAAGTAAGACTTAATAGCTATCTTGTGGGATTTATGACCGAGTGGATATTAAAATGAGATGGAGGCTCACACATAGTTGAGTCCGGGCTTACAAAATGGGAACTCTCACCTAGAACAGTCCGGGTTTCCCAAAGTATGTCTCATGAGATGAAAGCCTTCACCTAGAAAAGTCCGGGTTTTTGTAGCAATCTCCTTATCCTATAAACTATGTGCCCTCATAGGTTATTTAGCTAGTGGATCCACTCAAGCTAAGAATATGGTTCTACCTTAGGCAAGTAGGACAACCGCTTTTTGATGTAGGTTAGACACCGAATTCCATGGTAACCTCATATGGCCTATGTCGGTTAAGGCTTATTTCCCCACTATGACAATAGTATGGACAAGAATATGAATTATGAACTATGGTTACTCAAGAAGCTTTACTTAGAATGGGTGAGTTTATGGGGTCTTATTCATGCATTGCACAAGTATGCTTTGAGGGTATTTATGGTATGTTCCTCTTATAATATGATGATCAATATAATGAATATGCTTATGACTTATGATTTTCCACTATCTTCCAAATGGTGTTTAAACATAGTAAATTGCATGCACTCAACTAAAATGTCCCCTTTAGCATGTTTTCAAGGATTTTATTCATGGCTATCATCCTTAGTGAATTTTTGTACTAACCCATGCTTTTCCTACATTTTCCCCAAGTGTAAGGTCTGGTTCTCAAGGTGTTCATCATTGTGGCTAAAGCTTGGATTTGCTTATTCGCCTAGCTTGTTGGTGAGTCCTCATGATTTAAGGACGTATGTTATCTTTGTAGTTCATTTCTTGTTTCCTTTTTGGACTATGCTGTATGGGTTGTGACCCTATTTGATTCAAGTGTTGTAATAGATGGCTATGTTGAGACAAATCTAGACTTCCACTTTCCTTTATGAAAATTTTGGACTTGAAATTCATTTTTACTCTTAATTGTTCTATGCTTATGTTATGATATGCTAAGTGGCTTACATGGTGCCTTTCGGGGTTCTATGTGCCTTGTTACATCTAGGGGGTACCCCTGGGTCGTAACAAACTTGGTAATCAGAGCACAAGGTTTAGAATGATTCTATGTCTCATAAGCCACGTCTAGTAGAGTCTTGTTCATGAGTGTGAAGCATTCCACACTTATGAATGAGAGGCTATAAGATATTTAGGAAATTTCATTTTTTCATTACTCTTAAGTCGTGCCTTAGAGGTAATCTCTACAAAGTCCCTCGTCTAATCCTTCTTTTGAGTCTTTAGGATATGAATACATGAATGGTTAATGCTATAAGGATGGAAGATGAGAATGTGAATCAAGGAGCTTCTCCTCAAGCTAATCAAGCTCCGGTTGATCCTTTGGTTGAGAATGTGACCCCATGCAGAGTTTAGGTCTACTATGTAAATGTTGGCTCAAGTCGTGATGGCTCAAGCCAATAGAGAAGTTGTAGCTCCAATGAATCCTAATGTGAAGGCTGCTTCTAGGGTTAGGGATTTTGTTCGGATGAACCCTCCCAAATTTTATGGCTCCAAAGTGGACTAGGATCCTCAAAGGTTCATCGATGAGGTTTATAAAGTACTTTCTATCATGGGGGTGTCTTCGGAAGAGAAGGTGGAGTTAACCGCCTACCAACTAAAAGATGTTGCTTAAGTATAGTATGATCAGTGGAAAGGTGAGAGACTCATAGAAGTATGCCTAGTGGAATGGGAATTGTTCAAATCGGCTTGATAGATTATTTACTTGAGAGTTGAGGGAAGCTAAGGTGGAAGAGCTCATTAACCTTCGTCAAGGAAGTATGACCGTGAAGGAGCATGCTCTAAAGTTCACCCAACTCTCCAAATATGCTCCAACTATGGTGGCAGATTCGAGGGATAAGATGAGTAGGTTTTTGACGGGCGTATCCGACTTGGTTGGAAAAGAGTGCCATACGGCAATGATTCTAGATGACATGGATATATCAAGGCTTATGGTGTATGCTCAACAAATTGAGGAATCAAAACTCAAGGAAAAGTCTAGGGAGGTAAAAAGGTCTAGGACCGGTGATGGAAATTTCTCAAATGCTAGAACTGATGGGCATGGTCAACCTAAAACTCAACAAAGGTTTTTCGATCAACTGTCCCCCAATAATCATAAGCATAACCAAGAGAGGGTGTCTAACTTTAGAGGAGGGAGTAATAGTGAATCTTTGTTGCTTTAGCATACTTGCACTATATGTGGAAAGAAGCACTATGGTAGGTGCCTAGCCGGGGTGGATGGTTGCTATGGTTGTGGCAAGAGTGGTAACTAGATCAGAGATTACCCGGTGCTGAAGGAAAATGAGAGAGAGGCCAAGAAAGCTTCTCTTAGTGGACTGAATTCCAATACTCCAAAACATAATCATTTCTATTCACTCCGGTCTAGAAATAACCAAGAAGGCTCTCCGGATGAAGCCCCCGTTATGTTGTTAGTTCCCTTATAGATGTATAGGTTTTATTAGATTTCGATGCTACTTGTTAGACACTGATATTATTCTTGGTATGAATTGGTTGCATTCCCTAGTGTGTTGCTACGGATTGAAAAACTTGTGTAGTCAGGCTTTAGTTCCCAATTGAGCCTATCCTATTTAGGGTGAGGGAAATAGATTGATTGTATTGACCAACTTCAAGGGTTAGTTATTTCTCAACGATTGATTTTTGTTCGAATTATCACCAATTGCGAGTGAAAAAGGGATGATATTCCACATATGGCTTCTAGAACCCGGTTTGATTGTTATGAGTTTTTGGTTATGTCGTTTGGGATAGACTTGAAGGAAGTGGTGCTTGAGGAATTAGTAGAGGCTTCCTCCCAAGGGGGAGATGGTGTGATTAGAAAGCAAGGTTGTTGAGTGTCCCGATGTCCTCATCTCTTTACTTCTACTACTACTTTAGCTTGAGACAAAGAGTTACTCTCGGCTTGTCTTATATTTTGGAGCCTTGTGTGACTTATGTGCTTCCATGATTTCCTTATGATATGCATGTTCTTGATGAAATTCATATTTAAGAAAATGAGTTTTTATGATTGATTTTTGCTCATGTTGTTGTGCATTGAGTATGAGTTGCCTATTGACTTCATGAGATGAATTATTGAACATGCTTTAGTATCCTTTTGAAAGTAAATTGCATATTGGCTCCATGATAATGTGTTGAGCATGCTTTTAGTTGGAAAAGGTAGTTCCTCCTATGATTATGAGAAATGTTGAAATTTCATGCATAATGGGTTGTTAGATGTAGTTCCTACTTCCCTATGATGCATTGATTATGTTTGAGATGGAGTTGAAGTTTCCTCCTTTGAATTGTGCATTAATTTTATGTTTCATGCATGATGGGTTACTAGTTCTGAGTCTTTACTTCTGTAAGGTGTCTAGATCGTCCTTCAAGGACGAATGTTCCCAAGGGGGAGATATTGTAACACTCCGGACACTAGTAGGCTAAACTAGAGCTTAACATGAGGATTAGAGTCATAAATGCAAGTCCCCGTACTTAGAAATAAAGGATTTTAGGTTAGGACGTCAAGGTATGAACCCCAAGGACCAACCATGGGTTCTTGAGGAGGGTCCCTAGACACTGCCTGAGTAGTGACAAACAGAGGGAACCCACTCCCGTGGGTGAGGGGTCGTGGGTCAAGACCCTGAGACCAGAAATCTAAACCCAGACCACGGTTCACCAGCATGGGCCGTGGGTACAACCACGGTCCTTCAGTGGTGGGTCGTGGGTGAGGCCTGGAACTGCTTTTTGGAAGTTAAGTTTAAGGGTACTTTGGGGTATTGCGATTTTAATTAATATTAATTGACGTCATTTTATTCCAAATTAGACTAACCATATATTGATTTAAGACCCCTAAATTAAGTCATCTTCATCATTATTCCAAAATCCCAAATTGAAACCAACTTTTCCCCAAATATTCTCTCTCTAGAACTTCAAGGAAGAAGAAGAACGAAGTTGGAGCTAGGGTTGAAGGAGCAAGGTTTTCTTCTCAAATTCATTAAATTTCATTGCTAAGGTATGGTAGCTCTTCATCTATGGATAGAGCCCTTTCAAAACCAATTTCAACGATAGAAATTCCCCAAAACATAGGGTTTGACTCCAAGTCATGTATTCCTTTCAAAAACGATTCTAATGTTTGAATTACTTTTTATTATGAATGAATTGATGATTTATTATGGTTTTTATGTTTAAATCCCCAAGAATCCATGAAATCTCCATATTCCCAATTTATGACCTTGTGATTTGAATGAATTGATGAAAGAATGATATTATGAGATTATGCTTGTAGTAATTAAGCTATTTGAATTATGTTATTATCCATGTCTAATGTAGTAATTCTAGATGTTTTTATGGAATATGATCTTTGATCCTTGAAGGGCAAAGTATGAGAACTATGCATGATTATGAGATTTATGTATATGCTTTAAGAACACTTTGAGAGTAAAGTGATTATGATTATGATCTAGTTGTTGTGTTGTTGAAAGGTTATCCTCATATACACGCTTATGGGGTAGACAACAGATTCCACCTAAGCTAAGAGTATGGTTCTACCTTAGGCAAGTAAAACAACCCCTTTTTGGTGTGGGGTAGTGTCACGACCCGAGAGCACCCCCTAGTCGTAACACTGCGTACGCGACCTCGGAGAGGTCTTATACCAGCCTCATAGATCATTCATTGCATAAGATACTTGAAAATAGAGAAGAATTAAAAGTTTTCTTTACAATCGAAGTCATTTACATTAAATAGCAAGCGGAAGACTTTCTAGACTTTATACACTATGTTTCAAACCATCTAATACTTTGAATACAACATTGGGACTTAGCCCGTACAAAACTTTAACAAAACTAAAAGACATATAAAGGAAACACCATGGGTTCGTCCTCGAAACTATGAGGACTCACCTAGTCTTCATCTTCCAGCACCTTAGAGACCTATCATTCAAGCATAGAACAACAACATCTCCGAAGCCTACACTTCGGTAAAAAGGGGAAAGAATGGGGTTAGCACATTAGATGTACTAAGTATGATAACCATGCAAAAACATGCTTGATAAGGGACATTTGAGTTGAAAGTCATGATTTTATGCCATTTGAGTAAAACTTCATGAACATTGCTACAAGAGGCATAATATAAGTCACAACCAACATACATAGTCACCTAATTCATATTTAGTCAAAACCACATATAACCCTTTGCCTTTACCTTTAGCCTCCACCTCAATTAACCTTCATGCTACACCTTGTACAATGTATGGGTAGCGTCCCATACCACCACCCACACCAACGTGCCACATTAAGATCATTAAAAGTGAACTCACCATTCAACATGCTTCACATTACAAGTAATCATGCTCAACTAGCACCAATGCACAACACATAAGCACATTCATCAAGTAAGTCATTTCACCATACTAGGACCTCTATCTAAAGTTATACTAAGACACACCTAGGTAAGATATGAAGTGGCCGTCCATACAGCCTATTCATACACACCTAGGCATTCCTCAAGGCTACAATAGACAAGAACCTTTACATTTTAATACAGTACGCCAAATAACTTATTTCATCAATATAAGTTATTCATTCAACCATTTCATTTAAACAATAAGTCAACATTCTTCATTAGATTCATTTAGGACACATTCATGCATTTAGAAGACTTTCATTCATTAGCCATTAAGGCTAAGAGAACTCACTATAGTACCCTCAAAGCCTACTCATGCAACGTATAGATAGCATCCCATACTACTATCTACACTTTGCAGTAACTATCAACTAACTAGATTGCACATCTCACATGATGGGAATAGGCATTAACCGAGATAGACCATGAGAGCTAAATCATGGAATCCGGTGTCATAAACCCCACACCGTGGAAGGTGTTCTACTTGCCAAGGGTAAAACTACTACACATCCTAAGTAGGCACATAGTTTATGGGATATCCAAAGATGTTCATTGGACTCTAGCCTAACATTGGGAAGAGCCACCATCTTAACCATACCCACTCGGTGCTTAGCCTTAGTTCCCATAGAGTAGTTCATTTCGTTAACATTATTACACATGAGAGGGTACCCTTTGACCTACCNGCACATAGTTTATGGGATATCCAATGATGTTCATTGGACTCTAGCCTAACATTGGGAAGAGCCGTCATCTTAACCATATCAACTTGGTGCTTAGCCTTAGTTCCCATAGAGTAGTTCATTTCGTTAACATTATTACACATGAGAGGGTACCCTTTGACCTACCGAGTCAAGGTACACTATAAGGATAGCTCATTATATCCCCATGGAAGGGTGCCTTAGGCCTACCGATTCTTCATTAAAGGGTGCTTTAAACCTACCGGTCCAAGGTTCATCATTTCACACATGAAAAGGGCTACCACTATTAGGTCTACCGATTTCATGGTTTTACATTCACATATGGTTCTAGACTCATCATAAAGGGGAACCAACTTTAGGTCTACCGGTTCAAGTCATAGTCTAAAATACCTCATTAGTCATTTATAGAAGGGCTACCAACATAAGTACTACTGTTCAAGACGTTCATTCACTCATTTTTGAAGAAGCTACCAACATTAGGTCTACCAATTCAAGACATTAAGACATCAAGTCAAGACACATTCATCACTCATATATGAAAGGAATGTCATAGCCTATCGATTCATATTCAACATAGCTTTCATTAGACAAGAAGAGGGCACCTAAGCCTACCAATTCAAGATACTTCATTCATGATCACATTCATCAATACAAGTAAAGGATGCATTAGCCTACTAATTCAATGCATCACATTCATCATTATAGAACACTTCACATTCATTATCAACATTCATGAGTGTTAAGAGACAGAGAGAGAGTATACTATCAATCACAACACATCCACTCATTCCATCATTGAAATTCACATGCACATAACCAACACGTAAACACCTCCACCATAGGTGGATCACACATCAATAGATCACAATTCTATATCAACATAACTCTATCTCAACCCATAGATAGAAGATACCACAAGATATAAGACCATTCACATGATTCCATATCAAATTCATCATCATTCTAAGCAATTCAACATGATTCCATTCGAACTTACCTCTCCAAGCCATGATCCTCACATTATCAATAATTCACCATAATTAGACATAGATAATGATACAAATCAATAATCTAAATCAATCTACACATAAATCCATCATCATTCATTCATAATCAATAAACCCACTTCTTCAGGCCAAATTTAGGAATTTATAGAAATCATGGGTTCATAGAGTTTTTCATTAATTATAAATTCAAATTGTTTGATGCAAGAACCCATGAGCTTGAGAGAAATCTAGGTTTTTGGTGAAACATGAAAACCTTGAAAACATCTTTGAGATTGGATCTAGGGTGAAAACTAACCCTAGATAAAGGATCGCCATACTTTATACTAGAAGAAACCCACAAAATTGAAGAAGAAACACTTTGAAATCCTCAACCTGAGCTTGATCTTGATCTTGACCTTGATCTCGACCTTGATCTCCAATGGAGTTTCTAGAGAGAACCTTTTAGGAGAGAAAGGTTTGATTTGAGAGATGAAATCTAAATGAGGGTTTCAATGTTTTAATACTCTTAAAATACCTTAAAAACTTAAAATAATTGTCTATATATTAATTAGGACTTGGGGTGAATTTACCAACTCACCCCTAAGTTGGTCGTGTCACTTGACAGCAAACCAGGTCCAATCGATGGACCCCCATCCACGGACCGTGGATGGGTTGACGGACCGTACTAGTCCTTTGTCAATGGTAGTTGTGGCTAGTCATTTGGGGCCCTGACCTACGGAGGCCATCCACGGGGCGTGGATGGGCCTATGGGCGTGAACCCCTTCCGTAGGTCACCCCATTTCGGGAAGCCTCATGGCTTCCTTGGGGTCTTGGGGTTTAGCCTTGGGGTCCTCCTCAAGGACTCTTAGGGTGTCCTTGGGGAGTCGCACCTTGACGTCTAACCCCTAAACACCTCAAACATGCCTCGGGACAACATTAAACAACTTCAAATCTCAAGACAAACACAAACGCACACACGTTAGGCTCTAGTTTCACTAGTTCATTTTTAGGGTCATTACATTATCCCCCACTTAGGAACATTCATCCTCAAATGACACTTAATCACATAAGGGGTAACGACTCAAGACTAACAGCCCACAATCATACATGCAACATGAATATAAATGCACACAACTAGGAGGAAGCATCAACTTCACATCATCCCCCACTTAGGAACATTCATCCTCAAATGACACTTAATCACATAAGGGGTAATGACTCAAGACTAACAGCCCACAATCATACATGCAACATGAATATAAATGCACACAACTAGGAGGAAGCATCAACTCCACATCAATAAGCTCAAAACACCACAAGAAGGTAGGAACTACATCTACAAACTCATTATGCATCAAAACTTCACATTTTTCATTCATTGGAGGAACTTCCTTCTCCAAATCATCTCATGCTCATCTCAACATCATTAGCACATTTACACAATTTTCTCATAAAAGCACAATATGCAACTTTTTAATAAGGAACATTTAGGCATGCTCAACTATTTCACCTCATGAAGCAAATAGACAACTTATACTAATGCACATTATCATGAGGAACAATAAATCATGGAAACTCATTTTCTTACTCAAACAAGAATCCAACTAGAACATGCAAAACATATGGAGACCATGGAAACTCATATTCACACAAGACTCCAAAACATGAAACAAGCTACTAGGAACTCTTCGTCTTAGGCTTGAATAGGCATATAAAGAAAGAGGTAAGGATACCAACACTTGTCAACAACTTTATTACTCAACATACCATTCCCCACTTAGGGGTAAACCCGTCTAAGGTCAACATGACATAACATAGGAACCTCAACCAAGGCATTCACACCTTACAAGAAACCATCAACTTACCGGTACCTTTAAACTAGGAAGGTCCTCATTAAGCAACTCTTGCTCACAACAACTTTACCCACCACCTAATGTCTCATATGAGTCTACCACACCGGGTTTAAACTCCTAAAACTCACTACACCTCCTAAGATGAGAACATCAATCAAGCCTAACTCATGCACAACAAGGACACTCAAAGACCTTACCATCTAGGCTCATAATCCCCCACTTAGGAGTAAGTCTACACCAACTCTTCTAACCTTCACTTCTTTTAATTCTAAGGTCGAAGCAAAACCTCGCTAACCATCATACTCATCACACCTAGGCCTTTCTAAAATACCACATTTCATCAACTCTTTCAACATACCTCATAACCCATCATAGCCTTCTATCAACATCACACATAGCCATAAGCAACCCGCTCATACTAAAGTCAACATCACAATCTTTCATCTCACATCCATCAAGTCACATAACAATAGTTAGCATCACCACCAACCTTTTCTCTCCCTCAACTCTTCTAGCATACTCCTTTCAAGGGTGTCACACTCTAAAGACCAACACATAAGGAGTAAGGGAAATACATTATAGAGTTAAACTCTATGGCACGACTTGAAGAAGGAAGAAGTGAAACTTTCTTAGCACCAAATTGCCTCCTATTCATAATGTGGTGCGCTTCACATTATGAACAAGACTCTACTAGATGTGGTTTGAGACAACCTAAGACCATTCCAAAAACCTGGCTCTGATACCATGTTTGTCACGACCCGAGAGCACCCCCTAGTCATAACACGGTGTACTCGACCTCGAAGAGGACATATAAAAGCCTCATAGATCATTCATTGCATAAGATACTTGAAAATAGAGAAGAATTAAAAACTTTCTTTACAATCGAAGACATTTTCATTAAATAGCAAGCGGAAAACTTTCTAGACTTTATACACTATGTCTCAAACAATCTAACACTTTGAATACAACATTGGGACTTGGCCTATACAAAACTTTAACAAAACTAAAAGACATAAAAAGGAAACACCATGGGTTCGTCCTCGAAACTATAAGGACTCACCAAGTCTTCATCTTCAAGTACCTTAGAGACCTGTCATTCAAGCATAGAAAAACAACATCTCCAAAGCCTACACTTGGGTAAAAAGGGAAAAGAATAGGGTTAGCACATTAGATGTACTAAGTATGATGACTATGAAAAAACATGCTTGATAAGGGACATTTGAGTAGAAAGTCATGCTTTTATGCCATTTATGTAAAACTTGATGAACATTGATACAAGAGGCATAATATAACTCACAACCAACATACATAGTCACCTAATTCATATTTAGTCAAAACCACATATAACCCTTTACCTTTACCTTTATCCTCCACCTCAAGTAACCTTCATGCTACAACTTGTGCAATGTATGGGTAGCGTCCCATACCACCACCCATACCAAGGTGCCACATTATGATCACTAAAAGTGAACTCACCATTCAACTTGCTTCACATTACAAGTAATCATGCTCAACTAGCACTAATATACAACACATAAGCACATTCATCAAGTAAGTCATTTCACCATACTATGACCTCTATCTAAAGTTACCCTAAGACACACCTAAGTAAGATATGAAGTGGTCGTCCATACAACCTCTTCATACACACCAAGGCATTTCTCAAGGATACAATAGACAAGAACATTTACATTTTAATACAATACGCCAAGTAACTCATTTAATCAATATAAGTTGTTAATTCAACAATTTCATTTAAAAAATAAGTCAACATTCTTCATTAGATTCATTTAGGACACATTCATGCATTTAGAGGACTTTCATTCCTTAGACATTAAGGCTTAGAGAACTCACTATAGGACCCTCAAAGCCTACTCGTACAATGTATAGATAGCATCTCATATTACTACCTACACTTTGTAGTACCTATTAAGTAACTAGAGTGCACATCTCACGTGATGGGAATAGGCATTAACCGACATAGACCATGAGAGCTAAATCATGGAATCCGATGTCATAAACCCCACACCGTGGAAGGTGTTCTACTTGCCAAAGGTAGAACTAGTACACATCCTATGTAGGCACATAGTTTATGGGATATCCAAAGATGGCCATTGGACTCTAGCCGAATATTAGGAAGAGCCACCATCTTAACCATATCCAATCGGTGCTTAGCCTTAGTTCCCAAGAGTAGTTCATTTCGTTAACATTATTACACATGAAAGGGTTCCCTTTGGCCTACCGAGTAAAGTTACATAATAAGGATAGCTCATTAAATCCCCATGGAAAGGTGCCTTAGGCCTATCGATTCTTCATTAAAGGGTGCCTTAAGCCTACCGGTCCAAGGTTCATCATTTCACACTTGAGAAGGGCTACCACCATTAGGTCTACCGATTTCATGGTTTTACATTCACATAGGGTTCTAGACTCATCATGAAGGGGCACCAACTTTAGGTCTACCGGTTCAAGTCATAGTCTAAAATACCTCATTAGTCATTTATAGAAGGGCTACCAACATAAGTACTATTGTTCAAGACGTTCATTCGCTCATTTATGAAGAGGCTACCAACATTAGGTCTACCAATTCAAGACATAAAGACATCAAGTCAATATGCATTCATCACTCATCTATGAAAGGAATGTCATAGCCTATCGATTCATACTCAACATAGCTTTTGTTAGACAAGAAGAGGGCACCTAAGCCTACCAATTCAAGATACTTCATTAATGATTACATTCATCAATACAAGTAAATGATGCATTAGCCTACCAATTCAATGCATCACATTCATCATTATCGAACACTTCACATTCACTATCAGCATTCATGAGTGTTAAGAGACAGAGAGAGTATACTATCAATCACAACACATCCACAATCCATACAAGATCCTCATTCCATCATTGAAATTCACATGCACATAACCAACACGTAAACACCTCCACCATAGGTGGATCACACATCAATAGATCACAATTCTATATCAACATAACTCTATCTCAACCCATATATACAACACACCACAGGATAGAAGACCATTCACATGATTCCATATTCAATTCATCATCATTCTAATTAATTCAACATGATTCCATTCGAACTTACCTCACCAGGCCATGATCCTCACATCACCAACAATTCACCATAATTAGACATAGACAATGATACAAATCAATAATCTAAATCAACCTACACATAAATCCATCATCATTCATTCATAATCAATAAACCCACTTCTTAAGGCCAAATTTACTCTCAATGATCGCCTCCTCATGTCATGATTTTTTTCTCTCTAAAATTTTCTCTCAAGAACANTATAAGACCATTCACATGATTCCTTATTCGATTCATCATCATTCTAAGCAATTCAACATGATTCCATTCGAACTTACCTCACCAGGCCATGATCCTCACATCACCAACAATTCACCATAATTAGACATACACAATGATACAAATCAATAATCTAAATCAATCTACACATAAATCCATCATCATTCATTCATAATCAATAAACCCACTTCTTAAGGCCAAATTTACTCGCAATGATCGCCTCCTATGTCATGAATTTTTTCTCTCTAACATTTTCTCTCAAGAACACTCACAAGGAATTATCTATCTCGGCTAATTTGCTCAAGATTACAGTTCATCGGAATGGTTGGTTAGTCGCCGAAATATCGTTTCAGACCGCCGGATACAATCCAACCGATGCAAAGTGAGAATATACATAATATACAAAATGAATCATTCTCAGAATTATCCTACACCTCCTCACAGGTGAAAGAGGCGATTCATACTTCGCTAGCTGAAAGGGAATTGGACGGGATTCACAAAAATAGTTCCATGGCAAAATCGAGTCAGATTGATTTACATAATAGTAAAAAATCTCAAGATTCCACCACCCCAATTGCGAGTAATCCACAAATGACGCCTACGAGAATCACAAGTGAATCACCTCAAATACGCCGTCAAAATTGAGATATTTTAGAGGAGAATCGAGCTGAAATTGTTACTGGGATTACTCCCCAGCTCAAGGCAAACATCCTACAGAAAATTTGAGTAATTTTGATGGCGGAATCGATGGAGGAGTTTTTTCAGACGACACCGATGGAGCTCCGGCAAAAAATTCTAACTGAGATCAACGAGCTGATACGAACATGGAGATTACCAATAGTGTTCCTCAACATTCATCCCACCAATGACCTAATACTATGAATTCTGCAAAGGAAGGTAATCTTGGTTCGAAAGATCTCCCCAGCTCTTCACAAAGTTATTTCCCTGTGCAGGATGTAGAACAGGTCCAAATTCAAGATAAGGAAGGAATGCAGCAAGGCCATGGTGTAGTGCTTAATCTTTCATTAGAACAAAGGAAATCTGGTGAGTCGACTCATGATGACCATAATGGCAAGATACATGGCAATGTTACAAGTAAGCCTTCTAATACTAAGTCAAATTCATTTGTTGTTGCTCCTGTCAATACTTCTCAATTGAATGCTAATGTACCCCACAGAACTGATAAAGATAAGTCTAAAGTGTGGTTTTCCAAAGATGATAACACTAGTCGAGTAAGGCAGGACCAAGATGACGGGTTGAAGTCTCAGACTATTGGTGATCAAAATAAGTTGGCTTACCAATCTAACTTCCCTAGAATTTCCAGTAATTTTGATAAAGTGGTTCACAAGTCCAATTCCCCTCCAGAAAGAATTGATCAACATCCTGTGAATCCTCCTAACTATGTCCAAAAGGAGAAGGTGCATGAACCTGCTCCTTACATTGTTGTTCAAACATATGTTGATAGGCTTAGGTATAACCAGGCCAAGAGTGAGGTTCCTATTAAGTTGACTACCCCAGAAATCATAACAAAACAGGGCTTACCTGTTGTTTTGTGGGTGAAACAAGAATTCATTAAGGACCTAGCTGCAGTCTGTAAGTATACTCTGATTGGGAAGTTTAGTAATACCATGCCTAAGATGGAACTTGTTAGAAAGAACTTCATCCTTCAAACTCAACTTTCAGGGGGAGTGAAAATTGCTCATTTTAATTTGAGGCATGTATACATAGATCTTGATAATGAATTGGATTACAACATGTTTTGGACTAAACAAAGGATGAGTATAGCTGGCCAGGTGATGAGAATACAAGCCTGGACACCTAATTTCAAACTTGTTGAAGAGACTCCATTGGTCCCTATTTGGATCTCCTTACCTGAATTACCTTGGCACTGTTATAACAAAGAATTTTTCATTGGTTTACTCTCACCTATTGGGAAAGTACTATACCTAGACTCTGCTTCCATTAAAAAGACTAGGGGTAGTCATGCCAGGGTTAAGGTTCAAGTTGTCCTCACTCAAGAGAGACCTCCACATGTTTGAATGGGGTACATAGGTGAGGATATCACAGATGGTAGTTGGCAAAAAATTGAGTATGACAATATCCCTAACTAATGTTTCTATTGTAAGCATCAAGGGCACCTTGAAAGTGATTACACCATAAAACAAAGAGATGAGGACAACAAAAAAAGAATGGAAGTGGAAAATGTGAGAAACAAAACCAAAAAAGACATAGATACTGCACCACATCCACATGGGCACAAAGAAGCTGGACAGAGGGAGGACAATAACACCAATAGACACAAATAGCAAAGGGATCAGGAACAAGGACAAAGTCAATAAGAAGAACAATGGCACACACAAAAAAGAGGACCAATAATCAACAGCAAGTACCAAAGGATCCAACCAAGCAGGTTGATCAACAACACAACAAACAGACATGTATAGTTTCTATCCCTACACAAAATACTTGTATTGATCTTGATGTGCAGGAACCAATATCTAGTTCAGAAGTGTTGGACATCCACATTGGCAATAAGATTGATAGCATAGTATAGTTTGCACCAACAACTTCTGGCAAAGGGAAAAATAACATTTCACATGCAGTAGAATTTCTAGTTCCTATAAAAAAAAGCAGGCCATGTTCAAAGCAAGGAAGTGACTAAATCTATTGGTCAAGCTGTGATAGGTATTAAATCAATGCTCCCAGCCCCTGAACCCCTTGATAATGTTGTTAATATTGTTGAGGGAGCTGTTGGAGGTATGGATGGAAGGGTACATGAGACACCTACTAATTTAAAGAAAGGGATGCCCAAAGAGAGAGGGGGAATTGCCTCATGTTATGCATGAGGATGTGGTTGAACATAGTAGTGACTATAGAGCCCCTGCTACCCCCATTTCAAGTCACAAAAATATTAGGCAACAAGGAGATATAGATATTGGTCAACAGAAAGACAAGTTCAATAATAAATCAGGAGGCCGGTTTAGTAGAAAAGAAGATATGCTATAAAAAAGAGACAGAATGTTGATCAGGTTTCAGATAAGGGACAACAAACAGAGGACCATGCTATCAAAAAGGATAGACAGGGTAGGTCAATTCAAGATGATTATGGGGCTTTGAATTCTAAAGATGAAATGGATTCTAATAATCAGTCCATTGATGAATCTGGTGAAGAAGAGTAAGACAACAACAATCAGCCTCCTCAAAACTTTGGTTCCACCTTTAAGGATAAATGGCTTCGGGAAGTTCAAGAAATTACAGCAAAACAAGGTCTATCCCTAAGAGGTAGGAAACAAAGCAGACAATAACAAACTACCACCAGTACCTCAACAACCTCTAGCAGGCCCATCACAAGGTCCAAATCTAAAGGTTTTTAATAATTAAGGTCCTATGTTGGAATGCTAGGAGTATCAACACTCAAGGTTCTTTGGAAAGGCTTCAAACACTCAAGAAACTGCATCACTTATCTCTGATTGTTGTCCTTGAACCATTTGTAAACAATTCTCAAATCAACATGGTGAGAATTAAACTTCAAATGGACTATGCAACCAATAATACTAATTGGAAAATTTGGTTGTTTTGGTCTAATGAAATCACTGGTCATATTCTTGAAAATCATGAGCAACATATCACAGGAAAATTCTAGCACCCTGATCTCACTAAGCAATTCATGATGTCCTTTATTTATGCTAAATGTAAAGATCATATGAGGAGACTTTTGTGGGACATGCTATTGTTTTAAGCTAGTATGGATGTACCTTGGTGTACAATTGGAGACTTCAATGTTATCATAGTGGAGAAGCTTGGGGGACTGCCTTACAACATGAACAAGAGCTTTGAGTTTATTAGTGTGATCGAAGCATGTGGTTTGACTGATTTAGGATACACAGGGCTTCCATTCACATGGTGTAATCAAAGGGATGAGCAAGCTAGAGTATGGAAGAGATTGGATAGGTCCATGGTTAATGATAAATGGTTAGAGGTTATGCCTCAAACTACTATTGATCATTTATCATCTATTGGTTCTGATACAATCCCATGTTGATGGAACTGACTAGGACAAATGAGAGTCCTACAAAATACTTCAAGTTTTTACATTTCTGGGTTAACAATGACTCTTATGGAGACTGTGCAACAATGTTGGGATAAGGGAGTCAATGGTAATCCTATGTGGAAACTGCATCAGAAAATGAAAAGGCTGACATCCACCCTCAACAAATGGTCAAAAAAAGAGTATAGTGATATCTATGCTAAGGTAAAGGAGTATGAGGAGACAATCAGGAAAGCTGAGGAAGACCTTCTTACAAATAACACATAAATTTTCAGACAACAATTACATCTTATGAATGCCAATTATATTAAATATTTGAAAGTGGAAGAATCTATTCTTAAACAGAAGACTCAACTTCAATGGTTTAAGGAAGGGGATGCCAATACCAAATATCTCCATGCATTGATGAGGGGCAGAAAAAGAAGATTATTTTTGCATAAAATATGTACTGGTAATGATGTGTAGATACAAGGTGATGATCAAATTGCACAGGCTGCTTGTGAATATTTTCAGAGTATATTTACTAGCCAGCTGAACAGAATAGAAGAAGGAATTCTTCAGCATATACCTACCTTACTTACTCCTGAGCAGAATTTGATGTTACAGGTTATGCCTACATTGGAGGAGCTACGACAAGTGGTGTTTGCTATGAACCCAAATTTAGCACCAGCACATTATTAACGAAGATTTACTGGAAGCTGTACAATCTTTCTTCTGTGGTCAAATTATTCCTAAGTTCATGTCTAATGCCTGTTTGGTTTTGCTTCCAAAAGTTGAGCAACCTACCAGATTCATTGACCTTAGGCCTATTAGTCTCGGCAATTTCTCCAATAAAATCATCTCCAAAGTTTTAAGTATGAGATTAGCTACTATTCTTCCACTAATCCTTTCATAAAATCAATCAGGGTTTGTAAAGGGGAGGAGCATAACAGAAAATATCATCTTTGCACAAGAAATCACGCATGGCATCAAGATACCCCAAGTAGGAGCTAATTTTGTTATCAAATTGGATATGACCAAGGCATATGACAGGGTCTCTTGGTCATTTACTTGTTTAGTGTTAAGGAAATTTGGCTTTGGGGAAATCTTTATTGACTTAATATGGAGAATCATCAGTAATAATTGGTACTCCATCATTATTAATGGTCATAGACAAGATTTTTTTCACTCCACTAGAGGTCTTAAGTGGGGTGATTCTCTCTCTCCAGGCCTATTTATTTTAGGCGCAGAGGTGCTTTCAAGAATGCTTAATCATATTCATCAGAATCCTATATATAAAGGTTTTAATATAGAGCCTAAAGGTCCTCAGATTAATCATCTAAGTTTTGTGGATGATGTGATAATATTTACTTCATATGATAGATATTCTATGAAACTTATTATGGATACTTTGGGGGAATATGAACATGCATTTGATCAACTCATCAACAGATAGAAGAGTCACTTTATGGTTCATCATACCACACCTCTTGATATCAGTAGTTTCATCAAAAAGGCCACAGGATTTTCTCAAAATGCAATTCCTATTACTTACTTAGGTTACCCTCTCTATATTGGTCGATAGAGGATCATATACTACTCTCACTTGGTTGAGAAAGTGTCCAAAAAGATTTGTGGATCGCAAACTAGGAAACTTAGCTTTGGGGGATGAATCACTTTGATCAAGCATGCTTTGCAATCCATTCCTATACATACAATGGTTGCCACATCACCTCCAAATACTACTATTAAGTACATTGAGTCTATCATTGCACATTTCTTTTGGGGGAGAGATCAGGATAAAAAGAAGTACCATTGAGCTTCTATTGAGACCATGAGTTTTCCTTATGCTGAAGGAGGAGTGGGTCTTAGAAAACTCACTAATATATGTACTTCTCTCCAGTTTAAGCAATGGTGGGCCTTTAGATCTAAATCTTTTTTATGGAGTCTGTTCCTTAAATCAAAATATTGTCAGAGGGCCAATCTAGTTGTAAAAAAGGTGGATAATAGGGATTCTTTGGTGTGGAAATACATGATGAAGAATAAAGACAAAGTGTTAAAACATATCAATTGGAAACTCAGTTTTGGCAGTTGTTCCTTTTTGTGGGATGATTGGATAAGGAGGGGGTGCATTAGCTAAGCATACCAGTCATATTTCAAGTCTCAACAATGCCACTATTGCTCAATTTTTGGTTGATGGTAAATGGAATGAGAAGAAACTGAGGCAGCAAGTTCCACCTTTGCTCATCCCTCATATTTTGAGCACTAATTTTCAATATCAACAAGGAGTTCCTGATATAGCAATTTAGAGGCCAACTGAAAATGGGAAGTTCACCTGTGCATCAGTTTGGGAAATCTGCAGACATAGGAAAAATATTGCAGGGATTAATTCTTAGATTTGGCATAAGCATATTCCTTTCAAAACGTCCTTTCTCATATGGAGGGATTTGAGGAATAAATTATCAACCAATGAGAAATTAGGGACTTTTGGGGTAGAGCCTGTGGGATGTTTTTGTTGTTATCAACAAGGATGAGATGAAGTGGATCATATCTTCATTCAAAGACATTATGCAGCTTATATCTGGAAATATTTCTCAAATATTTTGGGTATTGTTGTATAGCAGACATCCCTAAGTAGTTACATTTTAAATTGGTGTGGCAATCAAGGTAAAAATGAAGCTCACAAGACCATTATTCAGACACTTCTTATAGTTATATGGTGGAACTTATGGAAAAATAGATCTTCAGCCAAGTATGGAGGCAAGGTATGTAGCATCAACAGAGTTAAATACTTGATCATTAAAGACAAGTTTCAGCTTCTCAGATCTGTATTTCCTTATATTTAGTGGCCAATAAAGTGGCCAGAAGTTGTTGACATGTTAGAACAGGGTAAGCATGAGGTTAGAGTCATCCCAGTGCTTTGGAAAACTCCTTCTATTTCTAGCTATAAACTTAATACTGATGGTAGTGCTTTGCACAATCCGAGGAAGATTGGAGGGGGGGGGGGGNGGGGGGGGGGGTATTCTGAGGGATTCTAATGGGGATATTATATATGCATTTGCTATACCTTTGGGTGAAGGGACCAACAATCAGGCAGAAGTATAGGCTGCCAGTTATGGGCTCAACTGGTACATCCAACATGGGTATAAAATCATTATTTTTGAAGTGGACTTTGAATTGCTCACTAGATGGTTTTTGCAGATTTCTGCTCCTCCTTGGAGGATTTGCAGGTTTGTGCAGGAGCTTCAAGGTTTAGCTTATCAATGTGAACTTTTCCAATGTGTTCATACATACAAAGAAGCCAATAGTACAACATCTAACCCCTAAACACCTCAACCATGCCTCGGGACAATACTAAACAACTTCAAATCTCAAGACAAACACAAACTCACACACGTTAGGCTTAGTTTCACTAATTCGTTTTTAGGGTCGTTACAGGTAGACACCAGATTCTATGGTAAGCTCACAATGTCTATGTCGATCAAGGCTTGTTTCCCCACTATGAGAATAGTATGAACAAGAATTATGAACTATGGTTACTCAAAAAGCTTTATTTAGTATGGGTGAGATTATGAAGTCTTATTCATGCATTGCACAAGTATGCTTTGAGGGTATTTATGGTATATTCCTCTTATGATATGATGATTAATGTAATGAATATGCTTATGACTTATGCTTTTCCANAAGTTTCAAAAGGAAAAAGCTGAGAAGGATCAAAATTCCTCCTTGAATTTCTGTTTTTTCCTTTCAACACACCTCCTTGAATTTCTATTTTTCCTTTCATCTTAACTATGTTTTTGCTTAGTTTGGTTGTTTAATTAGGAACAGGAGCTCCAGGTTGGTGCTACTCAATGTGTATTCTTCCAGAGACCTACATTATAGCAGGGAGTAGGCCCAACCAAAGTCCCAAACATCTAAATTTTTATGATCAAAACCAAGTGCAACAAGAGGGATGTATGGACTGAGGACGCTGCTGTGATTTGATCCAAGTTGCATTCTTTCAAAGCCAGCAGTAAAGTAAATGTACAGCCCAAACAAAGTCACAAACTAGAGAGAATCTAACTACTACACTCACAGGAAGTGCCAAGTGCAGTAAGACAGATTCACACAATCCTTGACAATTTGATACAGGCGATACATCTATTGAAATTAACTATGTCATTAGGTATAGTTGTTTAATTAGGCCTAGTGCTATTATTCTTTCCTTGTAAGGGGAGAGTCCCCTTTATTTATGTACTATTAGAAACTTTGTAATAAGGGAGGAGTCCTCTCTAGGTGCTTAGTTTAATATTACATCTTATTGTATAGGGTTGAGTCGACTAACCTTAGTAGGTAGGTTGATTCTTGACCCACCTTAGGATTGGAGGTAAGGTATATGTCCACTTCCTTGTATATTTTTGAATTTTATATATGATAAGGCCTGAGAGTGTTGCTCAGCCCCCTGACCCCCTCAAAGGTCGTTTAAAAAAAAGGCCAAATTTAGGAATTTAGAGAAAGCATGGGTTCATAGAGTTTTTCATCTTAAAACATCAATTAAACATCAATATAATCATTACTTATAAATTGAAATCGTTTGATGAAAGAACTCATGAGTTTGCGTGAAATCTAGGTTTTTGGTGAAACTTGAAAACCTTGAAAACATCTTTGAGATTGGATCTAGGGTGAAAACTAACCCTATATAAAGGATAACCATACCTTATACTAGAATAAACCCACGAAATTGAAGAAGAAACACTTTGAAATCCTTAACCCTAGCTTGATCTTGACCTTGATCTCCAATGGAGTTTCTAGAGAGAACCTTTTAGGAGAGAAGGTTTGATTTGAGAGATGAAATCTAAATGAGGGTTTCAATGTTTTAATACTCTTAAAATACCTTAAAACCCTTAAAATAATCGTCCATATATTAATTAGGACTTGGGCTGAATTTACCAACTCACCCCTACGTTGGCTGTGTCACTTGACAGCAAACCAGGTCCAATTGACGGACCCCCATCCACGGACCGTGGATGGGTTGACGGACCATACTGGTCCTCCGTCAATGGTGGTTGTGGATAGTCATTTGGGGCCTTGACCTGCGGAGGCCATCCACGGGGCGTGAACCCCTTCCGTAAGTCACCCCATTTCGGGCAGCCTCATGGCTTCCTTGGGGTCTTGGGGTTTAGCCTTGGCATCCTCCTCAAGGACTCTTAGGGTGGTCCTTGGGGATTTTCACCTTGACATCCAACCCCTAAACACCTCAACCATGCCTCGGGACAATATTAAACAACTTCAAATCTCAACACAAACACAAACGCACACACGTTAGGCTCTAGTTTCACTAGTTCGTTTTTAGGGTCGTTACAAGTAGACACCAAATTCTATGGTAAGCTCACAATGTCTATGTCGATCAAGGCTTGTTTCCCCACTATGAGAATAGTATGAACAAGAATTATGAACTATGGTTACTCAAAAAGCTTTATTTAGTATGGGTGAGATTATGAAGTCTTATTCATGCATTGCACAAGTATGCTTTGAGGGTATTTATGGTATATTCCTCTTATGATATGATGATTAATGTAATGAATATGCTTATGACTTATGCTTTTCCACTATCTTCCAAATGATGTTTTAACTTCGTAAATTGCATGCATTCAACTAAAATGTCCCATTTAGCATATTTTCAAGGTTTTTATGCATGGGCTACCATACTTTTTGCATTTTTTGTACTAACCCATGCTTTTCCTATATTTTCCCCAAGTGTAGGGTTTGGTTCTCAAGGTGGTCATCATTGTGGCTAAAGCTTGGATTTGCTTATTCTTCTAGCTTGTTGGTGAGTCCTCATGATTCGAGGATGGATGTTATCTTTGTAGTTCATTTCTTGTATTTTCTTGTCGGACTATGTTGTATGGGCTATGACCCTATTTGATTCAAATGTTGTAATAGATGGTTATGTTGAGACAAGTCTAGACTTCCGCTTTTCTTTATGAAAAATTTGGACTTGAAATGCGTTTTTAACTCTTTATTGTTCTATGCTTATGTTATGATATGCTAAGTGACTTACATGGTGCCTTTCAAGATTCTATGTGCCTTGTTACATCTAGGGGGTACCCCTGGGTTGTGACAAAAACACAACTTACGTCAACCTTGGATGCATCACAATAAATCACATAACCGTCTAAATAATCTGGTAGAGTGAAGACGGGAGCTGTAGTCAACCTAGCCTTTAGTTCTGAAAAGTTTTTCTCACAATCATCAGACCACAGAAACTTGACCTTTTTCTGAGTCAACTTGGTCAATCGGGAAGCTATAGATGAAACTCCTTCAACAAATCTCTTGTAATAACCAGTCAAACCCAAGAAACTTTTGATATCGATTAGAGAGGTGGTCTGGACCATTACTTCACTACCTTTATTTTCTGAGAATTCACTCGAATTCATTCACTAGATCCCACATGACCAAAGAAAGTGGCTGATTGCAACCAAAACTCATATTTGCTAAACTTAGCAAATAACTTGATATCTTTGAGGGTTTGCAGAACCACTCTCATATGATTCGCACGCTCCTACTCATTTCGAGAATAAATGAGGATATCATCAATAAAGACAATAATGAACAAATCCAAATACTTCTTGAACACCCTATTCATTAAGTCCATGAAAGTTGCAAGAGCATTTGTTAGTCCGCAAGACATAACTATAAATTCATAATCACCATACCGAGTTTCGAAGGTTGTCTTCGGAATATCACTATCTCTGACTCTAAGTTGATGATAGCCGAATCTAAAGTCTATCTTCAAAAAATAACTACCACCCTTAAGTTGATCGAACAAGTCATCAATCCTAGGGATATGGTACATATTATTGACTGTGACTTTGTTCAACTGGCGATAGTCAATGCACATTCTGAGAGAACCATCTTTCTTTTTCATGAATAACACTGGAACACCCCATAGAGAGATAATAGGTCTGATAAAGCCCATATCTAGAAGTTCTTTCAATTGTTCTTTCAATTCCTTAAGCTCAGTTGGAGCCCTTATGTAAGGAGGAATCAAAATAGGTCGGGTATCTGGAAAGAGATCTATTACGAAGTCGAATTCCCTTTCGAGAGGAACTCCAGGAAGATCTTCTGGAAACTCATTTACTAGTGGGAGTAACTCAAGAGTTGGGGTTTCGGATTTTGAATCCTTAACCCGAACAAGATGATAGAATAACCTTTTGGAAATCTTCTTTATAGCCTTAAGGTAAGAGATAAATCGACCCATAGTCACTTAGCTACTACCTTTCCATTCTAAGACTGGCTTATTAGGAAACTGAAATCGAACGATCCTAGTTCTACAATCGACTGAGGCATAACAGGAATGTAACCAATCCATGCTTAGAATGATATCGAAATCTACCATTTCTAACTCTACAAGATTTGTTGAGGTGACTTTTTGAGAGATTGTGACAAGGCATTTATGTATACCCGTCTAGCTATAACTGCTTCACTAACTGGAGTAGAGGCTGAGAAGGGTTCTGAGAGAGTTTTTGGACATGCACTAATACCACAAGATTCCTTCCATTGTTGGTACTAAGTGTAGGCCACTCCCTTCAACTAATAGGCGGCCAAATATACACTCTCTACTTGAGTGACGCCTATAATGTTTGTTATATTTTAGAAGTCATCGAGAAACTCTTGTGGATCTTATTCTGACTTAGACCCATGAAACTCTGTAGGTTTTATCCAAGTAAACTCTTGGATTTTTGTTGTAGCAGTATTAGTCATTGGCAGAGCTGGGATCACAGCCTACTCAATTACCTGGGTAGTCATGGCCTAAGCAAGTACTTGGTCAGCAACTCTGTACTCGGCATGCATGACTTGCTCCTTCAATGGGTCTGCTAGAGCTGATGGCTGACTCCTTACGTTTGCTCTTCTGGGAGGCATTTTCCAAAATGCGAAGAGAAGGAGTTAGAAGGAGATTGAATTGAGTTCATACTCACGCACGATAATAATAGCAAAGAAAGTGAAGTTTTTCTTAAAACACTTCGTAACCTCCCTCTCATGTGGTGAACTTCACACCAATGAAAGAGACTCTACTTAGTGCGGCTTTTAGACATCCTAGGATTCTTAAACCTAACGCTCTGATACCAAGTTTGTAACACCCCGAGGCTACCCTCTTGACGTAATACGGGATCTAGGATCATGAGTGACCCCAAACTAACCCTGTTTCTAGAGCATATCATAAGCATACTGTAACATACTTAGTAAAATATATATTATGCGGAAGCTAAAATAGTAGAAGACTTAAAGTGGGGAATACCCAAAACTGATATGAATATATTAACGTACTAAGAGTTTAGTGATACTAAAAAATTATTCAAAACTAAAGTTGAATCTAATATTATGTCTGAAAAGCCTCTAACTTACTAGAATTGTTGGGACAGGCCCCCACCTAACTCTAGCAATACTGAATAAAAGACTAAAAGGAAAAGCATGTTTATTTCCACGAAGTATGAGGACTCACCACTGAAGCAGTTGAATACGGATAGAGGATCAATCTATGCGTGATCTGGATGTTGAGTACCTAAACCTACATCATGAAAGGATGTAGCACAGAGTATGCGTCAGTACTTGGAATATGCTGAGCATGTCGGATATAAATAATCGCTGAACAAAATAGATAAGCTGAACAAAGCATAACGGAGAAATGACATAAACTGAGTAAGAATGTAAATACTGAAACATAACTCAAACTAAGCTGAATGCATTGACCAAGTACTAATCATGAAAATAGCATGTTGAACTAAATGTTGAAGTATATACTGAAAACCTAGTCAAATGCACTGAGAGTCTGACTGTGAGAACTACTATTAACCGACATAAAACCACATGAGAAAAACGTAGAATCCGATGTATACGTGATGATTACGTAATCAAGAAACAATTTTCAATGCAAGTGTCTACGATCGTACAATAGTAAAGTAACCCAACCAAGGGTTGGGGTCAAGTCCCAAGGGAGTGGTTTCGAGAATTAATAGAAAAATAAAATTAAGTTCTAATTAGTCATAGCTAAAAACATTATAGAATATAAATATGTTAAATTTAAGGGGTGACACAAGAGTGTCAATTAACAATGGGGGTTTGTAACAAGTAACCAAAAACAGCAAAAATGCAAAGAGTACTAATCAAGGAGATAGGATTCTTGAGATGTGATAGGAATACGTGATAAACTAAACTATTGGGTACATGCTTTTGATAATAAATGCGTTGAATATTTGTGACTAGGCTAGACTATAGTGGGGGTAAATTCTCTCTCAAGTAACTTACCCCGAATCAACTCAGTTTCTCTCGAACACCGAGTTGCCGCATGAAGACCAGCCTCCGCCTTAGCCCACTCACTCGCTTGAGCTGAGTGTGTGGAAGAAGGACTAGGTTTCACTCTCTCGAGCTGAACCTCATGTCGACCCACTCCCACCGGCCATCAATTTAGTAGTCTTAGTTTTCCGACCTCTCTCCCGAGCAACCCAAAAACACAAAGGTGAAATCGTATTTGCAACTATAATTTCATTAAGTTCCACCACAACTACTAACATCTAAACGACAAATAAACTATCAGCAAGCAAGACCCAACAATTAATCTAATCCATATTTACAAAATCACACCCCAAGAATTGGGGTTTTAGCTACAGATTAAAAAGAGGTAAATATGTATACCAATCTCAGTTTCCATCAATAGGTATGCCAAATTAAATCTTAAAACAAGTCAAAAGTGAGGAATCCACAAGTCCCAAGTCCAAAATCTTGGAGTTGAAAACCCTTTGAATCTTCAAGTTCTTTAAAACCCTTTCCAAGCTTAGAGAAAATATCCTCTCTCAAAATTCTATATTAAAAATTCTATATTAAAAATATGATCTTAAGCTACAACACTCAACGAGTATTTATAGTTTTAAAAAATATGTGTTGCAACGGATCATTCGACGTCGTTAGTCGAGATTGCAAATCAAATTGACGATCCGCTCTTTGGTAGGTTTCATCAACGTCTTGCTCTAGCCTTCAACGTCGTCATGTTTTGGATCATTGGGAGGTATAGTACTGCTTCACGGAACTGCTCGGCGAACGCCGACTGCTCATTTTCACCGCTCATTTGATCCTTTCTTTAAAGGCTCAGCACACTGGAACAAATGGTGAGGATAAGACCTTTTGGCGACTCGCCAAACGGGTTCGGCGATTCTCAGATCTTCATTTCTTCGTTCTTTCAGCTGCCTTTGTTCCTTTTTGCTAAGTAGTGTTCATTTTTTTCCTCAATTCCAAATACCTGAAACTTAAGGGTTTTCATCAGATATTGAGACAAAATATGCATATGAGGACACTAATTTTATCAAAGCATAGCCATGAATGACTCCAATTTGTGGACTCATCAACACCCCCAACTTAAACTTTTGCTTGTCTTCAAGCAAACTCAAGTTCAACCGTTCAAAAAGGGTGTCTCGAATAGTGCTACACAAGACTCAATCATGAATGCACACAACAAGACTCAATTTACTTATGCAAAGATCAAATGTGCACTCAAATATTCAAGTTGTGACTAACCAATATCAAAGAATCTCATGCTCACCATATTTGCTTCAAATGCAAGTTCAAGCTCAACCAAAGTGTTCAAATTCCCTCACACAAGAAATGATTCCATATTCACACACAAAGGTTTAATCATTTAAAGNCCGAACGGGTTCGGCGATTTTCAAATTTTCATTTCTTCGTTCTTTCAGCTGCCTTTGTTCCTTTTTGCTGAGTAGTGTTCATTTTTTTCCTCAATTCCAAATACCTGAAACTTAAGGGTTTTCATCAGATATTGAGACAAAATATGCATATGAGGACACTAATTTTATCAAAGCATAGCCATGAATTACTCCAATTTGTGGACTCATCAACACCCCCAACTTAAACTTTTGTTTATCTTCAAGCAAACTCAAGTTCAACCGTTCAAAAAGGGTGTCTCGAATAGTGCTACACAAGACTCAATCATGAATGCACACAACAAGACTCAATTTACTTATGCAAAGATCAAATGTGCACTCAAATATTCAAGTTGTGACTAACCAGTATCAAAGAATCTCATGCTCACCATACTTGCTTCAAATGCAAGTTCAAGCTCAACCAAAGTGTTCAAATTCCCTCACACAAGAAATGATTCCATATACACACACAAAGGTTTAATCATTTAAAGTTCCAGAATCAAATGCAACATTCACTCTCACAAAGAAGAACACAATGCATAATTTCACCCATAGGTTTGCCCGTATTATCCAAGCAACATTTGTTTCAGTTCACTCAAGATCAAAAAGGTCTTTTTCAAGGCTTGTAATGGGGCTGAGTGCAAAGGTATGGTCATTTTGACTCAGTGACTTTCATCCTCATGAAATGTGGTGTTCACAACATTTCCTTACATTTTCCTTCAGCATTCTCTTTAGTGCTCATAGGTCATCCTATTATTCACTTCCCATGTATTGTTTGGGTACCCCATTTCTTTTGTACTTTATTCCACAACTTTATTTTTCATTATTTTTTCTTTTTCTTTCTCTTTTCTCTCTTTTTTTTTTTGTATGGAGGGGTTCCATTTTTCTCAAAACCATGGGTAAGAGGGACTTTCTTGCACTTCCTGATTTGCCTTATCTTTTCACCACACCCCCAACTTAGGATTTTAGCCTAAGTTTGCTATCCAAACTAACCACAACTTCATGAGAATTATAGGTGATGGATAAAGAAAGGTCATTGTTTTCATCAAGTTTCTTCCAAAGAAAGGTAAGGCTCGGTGGGTGATCAAAGAGGTTCACACACACAAGGTAGGCCACAAAAGAGGTATATCTCTAATTAGCTCACACTCTTAGAAGATGCCTAAGATCAAATCAAGAGATAGCCTTATTTAGTCGACCGGACCAACGGGGCAAATTCTAGGATCTATCATGCATCTTTCAAAGTAAGCTCATCACACTAGGCATTGACACTATAAGTCAAACAAGACTCCACATTTTTGCTAGTGTGCAACGATCATCACAAGAGGCTCGATTTGATCATTGGCTAGTCACAAGGGATGCAAAGAGTTCATATATTGTCTATGCAACTTCATTTGGCCTCATCATAGCCGCATATTCATGTTCGCTTGATTAAGAGCACTATTCAAGTCATCAGTATTGATTGGAACCGAGACTCAAATTTTGTAAAAGAACAGTCACATTCAACACAGGAGAGGTGGAAAAATTTTAAAATTTTTTGGAAGGGTCAAAATAATTTATAATTGTAAAATAAAACTAGCCACAAGCTCAAACATCTACAAAAAACAGTATAAAACATCATTTTAAGCACAACGACCCAAATATATAAACAAAACATGAGCATAATCAGCACAATCTCACCCCACCATAAATAAAAATCATTTGTCCTCAAATGCCACTAACAATAATCCAAAGTTCAAAATAGAGAAAGACAGAGAGGGGGGTAGAGAAAAATCATGTCTACACAGTCGCTCCATCTATTTGAGCATCAGTGCCTGATGCTTCGTTCTGGTCTTGGGTACCAGTCCTCAGAGTCACTTCAGAAGATCCAGCAGTGTCGGACTTACTGAAATTGTCCAAGTCTGTAGCTGCCAAAAAGGAATGGACAACTGTGTAGAGTCCTCGAGCCCATGAACGGATAGAGGGGTCTCATGGGTTAGTTTTCCTGTTAGCATTGAGCTTCTTGCCTTTTCCTTTGTTACCAGGTGGATGTTCTTGCTTTTCCTTCTTGGGAGGATTCGACCTTCCGCTCTCTGGTTGGAAATCTCGTGCTCGTATCAATCGGGGTGGCATGATTCTCCCTGCAACTTTAGGTCTAGCCATGTCAGCAAAGCTTCGAGGTAAAGTTAGAAAATATTCGACAAATATAACAAGGACAATCAGCTGCAGGCAGACTTGTCAATTTTTTTGGCGAGTTGCCGAATAATTTTGGTGAGTCGCCGAATAATTTTGGTGAGCAAGGGTTTGTTCACCAAAGGTTTCAGTGGATTGGGGGTTCAAGGGGTACAGACAAAAGGCGAACAAGAAGACTTTCGGCGATTCACCGAGTGCTTTTGGCGACCTCATGCTTCTCGCCGAAAGGTTCAGAAACCAACAAAACATACAACATAATATCAAAGGCAAGGTAGATCAATTAGGCAAGTCGTTGAGTAATTCGACGAGCTCTACCCGGCTCGCCGAAATGACTCGTTATGCCCATTTTTAACCCAACTACTCGAAATCAACCTCGCAACCCCAGAAAAAACCATTTAAGCACATAAAACATAAATTCGAATAAGACCCATAACAAACAAGCATTACCTATCACGAGTTAACTCAACTTAACGCACTAGAAAATGGGATTTCAAAATGCTTGGGAAAATAAGCAAGATTATCGAATAGAAATAGGCAACTAAGCAATCCAATCTTACTAGAGAGGCCCAACAAAATTCAACAATATAAGATTATTGCAAAAGAGTACATATTTATCAAATATAAACTTGAGGTTTTGAAAAACCAACCTTGTATGCTGACTAAATTGATATTGAGATGCAAGGCAACAATGTAATCCTAGTTCCGAGCACAAATTGATAACTAACATCTTAAGATAGTGCAAAATATATATAATAATGTGCAGGTGTGAGTTTGGAAAGATAACAAGTGAGGGAAAGTGAATGAATTAGAATTTTTTAAACTTGTGGCCCGAAAAATCATCCAGTTCTCCCCCATTCGGCATCATTAGTCATGATCGCCGAACTATTACCTCGTTGANCATATTTATCAAAAATAAACTTGGGGTTTTGAAAAACCAACCATGTATGCTGACTAAATTGATATTGAGATGCTAGGCAACAATGTAATCCTAGTTCCGAGCACAAATTGACAACTAACATCTTAAGATAGTGCAAAATATATAGAATAATGTGCATGTGTTAGTTTGGAAAGATAACAAGTGAGGGAAAGTGAATGAATTAGAATTTTTTAAACTTGTGGCCCGAAAAATCATCCAGTTCTCCCCCATTCGGCATCATTAGTCATGATCGCCGAACTATTACCTCGTTGAGTTTTACAGGACCTCCAGTTAATGTTGGGAATACAAATGGCGGTAAGGGTTAAGGTCACTGGACAGGTTGGCGATTCGCCAATAATTTCTTGGGCTCGCCGAGTTTTACAGGTTCTAGCTTAAAGTTGCCTTAAGCTCAACGGCGGACTGGATAGGGGTCGCCGATATCTTTGGCAAACCACCAAATGAAACTTTTTGCTTGCTAAACTACTTATTTCCTAACACTTACCACGCTTCGGCCTGCACAACCAACACACCATTATTTTTAAAACAAACCTAAAACAATAAAAAGGGTTTTGGGTTGCCTCCCAAATAGCGCCTTACTTAACGTCGCGGCACGATGCAAGTCAACACCTAGTCCACATTTTCGGAGTCACCCATGGTGTAACTAGGCGAATCCTCGGCTAACGATGGATAGTGACCTGATATCAAATGGCCTATCTGGGCATCTTGCAGCTGAATAGTCATGGAATTTGCAGTAGTTGTCTGATTTAGCATTTCGATGTTTTCTTTCATCTCATTCAACATCTTGTCTTATTCTTTGATTTTCTGTTGAATGAGCGAGAGGACTTCATCATTTTGTATGCCCTCCTTCTTCTTCCCTTTTGTACACTCTCGAAGAGAGAAGTGCTTGTCCCTTTTCAAGGCCTGTGTTTCCAACTCCAAGACTCACTTAGATAAGAAATCCAATTGAATTAACAGTGCATCCCGCTCTTGTTTCTTGTTGGCTTCAATCATGACATCTAGGAGTTTGGCTACGACTTCATAGGGTTGGTACCACCCATGAAAAGTTAATCAGCATTACTTCTATTCTCGAGTCCAAGGCCCCTATAGAAGCTCTCTAGTAGCACCTTGTCGGTCATCCCATGAGTGGGGCATGGCTGCAGCACTGCCTGAAACTTCAACCACATTTCCTCAATAGTTTCATCCCCTAATTGTTTGAACGTTAGGAGGTTGTCCCTAATGTTCAACAGTTTCAAGAAGGGGTGATCTGTTTGATACCCATAATGATCCTTCATATCCATTTTTCTGCTTCACTTCACAAACAAGCAACACAAAACAAAACTAAAAATTAAGTAAGTGAACTACGACTAAGAAGAACAAAAATTTTACTAAACTAAGAATTCTCAAATAATACCACTCCCCGGCAGCGGCACCATTTTGATGATTGTGTAATCAAGACACAACTTCCAATGCAACTATCTACGATTGTACAATAGTAAAGTAACCTAACCAAGGGTTGGGATCGAGCCCCAAAGGAGTGGTTTCAAGAATTAATAGAAAAAAAAATTAAGTTCTAATTAGTCATAGCTAAAAACATTATCGAATATAAACGTGTTAAATCTAAAGGGTGACACAAGAGTGTCAATTAACAATGGAGGTTTGTACCAAGTAACCAAAAACAACAAAAATGCAAAGAGTACTAATCAAGGAGATGGGATTGTTGGGATGTGATAGGAATACGAGATAAACTAAACTATTGGGTACATACTTTTGATAATAACTCCGTTGAATATTTGTGACTAGGCTAGACTATAGTGGGGGTAAATTCTCTCTCGAGGAACTTACCCCGAATCAACTCAGTTTCTCTCAAACACAGAGTTGCCGCATGAAGAACAACCTATGCCTTAGCCCACTCACTCTCTCGAGTTGAATGTGTGGGAGAAGGACTAGGGTTTACTCTCTTGAGCTGAACCTCATGTCGACCCACTCCCACCGGCCATCGATTTAGTAGTCTTAGTTTTACGACCTCTATCTCGAGCAAGCTAAAAACACAAAGGTGAAATCGTATTTGCAGCTACAATTTCATTAGGTTTCACCACAACTACTACATCTAAACAACAAATATACTATCAGCAAGCAAGACCCAACAATTAATCTAACTCATATTCACAAAACCACACCCCAAGAATTAGGGTTTTAGCTACACATGTAAAAGAGGAAAAAATGTATACCAATCTTAGTTTCCATCAATGGGTATGCAATATTAAGTCTTAAAACAAGTCAAAAGTGAAAAATCCACAACACCCAAGTCCAAAATCTTGGAGTTGAAACCCTTTGAATTTTCAAGTTCTTTAAAACCCCTTCCAAGCTTAGAGAGAATATTCTCTCTCAAAATTCTATGTTAAAAATTATATATTAAAAATATGATCTTAAGCTACAACTCTCAACAAGTATTTATAGTTTTTAAAAATATGTGTTGCAGCGGATCATTCAGCGTCGTTAGTCTATATCGCTGATCAACTCGACGATCCGCCCTTTGGTAGGTTTCATCACTGTCTTTCTCTATCCTTCAAAATCGTCATGTTTTGGCTCATTGCGTGGTATAGTACTTCACGGAACTACTCGGCGACACGCCGACTTCTCCTTTTCACTGCCGATTTGATCCTTTCTTTCAGGGATAAGCACACTAGAACAAAAGGCGAGGATAAGACCTTTTGGTGACTCGTCGTACAGGTTCGGCGATTCTTAGATCTTCATTTCTTTGTTCTTTCAGCTGCCTTTGTTCCTTTTTGCTACGTAGTGTCCATGCTTTCCCTCAAACTCCAAATACCTACAACTTAAGGGTTTTCATCAGATATTGAGACAAAATATGCATTTGAGGACACTAATTTTATCAAAACATAACCCTAAATGAGTCCAATTTGTGGACTCATCAATACGCCCCAACGAGAGGACCCAATATACCTTGCTAGTGGTATACATGCATGACTAGTCTGATCACTAAATCTAATGCCCATATAAGGGACTTATACCTATGGGGGTACGTAGTTCTAAGACTATGAGGGTACGTTGAACCCTAGTCCAACTCGGTGCTAAGCCTACTCCCAACTGGAAATGTATATGACACAACATAACTGAGATACTGGACATCTCAATGTTCTGACATGCAAATATGAGAATGCAACATTGAGGAACTGACAATGTAACATTCAAAAACTAGAGCATGTTTATTTGTTTAACTGACCTACCAAGTGTAGTTCATGAACTATGAGAATCTACACAACTAGGGTTCTGAGTTTTATGCAAGGAACTAAGCAAATTTTCCAAGAAAACATGATAATTCGATTACGAATACTACAACAGCTAAATCACAAAATTTATCCAAGGTTTTAGAAATCCTAGGTTTAAACAAGATATAGAGAATCAAGAATCTTTCTGAATTCTAGAGACCTAGTATATGAAAGGAACCAACTAGTGAAATCCCACATAGCTGGTGATGAAATCTATAGAAAAATTCTTCGATTTTGGGAAGGTTGGCGCCTCTTTCTTCTCTTTTTGCTCTAATTTTGATGAATTTTGGAGAACAAAGGTTTTGGGTATGTCTGACTAAGTTATTAGGCTTAAACTGAGTAAACGTCATAGTTTAGACATTAAACGACATAGTTTAAAGGCCCAACGCATAGGGGAAAGGACCAAAACAACCCTAAAATAAATTTGACTAGTGCCACCTACAGGACTGACGGGCCGTCGGTTGACCTACCAACCGTCGGTAGGAGTCGTTAGTCAAGCTCTACCCGACTAGGCTTCACTAAAACAAGCATAACTTTTAACTCAGAGATGGGATTTTAGCAAACTTGGTGGCTTTGGAAAGAGGATTAAATTATCTTTCATTTTATAGGTCATGGGCCACCTAATTCATTTTATGCTAAAATATATGATCGTTTGAAGTTGACCCATCAGTCAATTCCCTCCAATTGGTTGCTGACCTTCACCAACGGTTAGACCTATGGTCTGTAGGTCAAACCACGGACCATATTATTCGACCGTGGGTGGAATTAGAGACCATCAAAATTTTGACATTAGCTACGGAACCCACCTACCGTAACACCCCGAAAACTAGTAGGCTAAACTAGAGCTTCACGTGAGGGTTAGAGTCACGGATGTAACTCCCTATACTTAAAATAAATGGGTTTCTTGTTATAACATCAAGGTACGACCCCCAAGGACCAACCATGGGTCCTTGAGGAGGACCAAGATAAAACTGCCCAAGACCATGACCTACGACAAGACCCACGCCCCATGGTTGGGGCTCGTGGGTCAAGGGTCAAAATTGAAGAATTTCAAGACCCAACCCACTATTCACCAGCACACCTCATGGGTTCATCCATGGACCATGTTCGTGGGGCTGTGGGTGGTCACCTGAAACTGCTTTTTCTAAGTTGAGTTAAGGGCACTTTGGGGTTTTCCGACTTTAGTTAATATTAAGTAGTGTTGTTTTATACTAATTTAGACTAACTATATAATGATTTAAGACCCCTAAATTAAGTCATCTTCTTCATAATTACAAAATCCCAAATCAAAAACCAACTTTTCCCCAAATATTCTATCTCTAGAACTTCAAGAAAGAAGAAGAAAGAAGTTGGAGCTAGCGTTGAAGGAGAAAGGTTTTCTCCTCAAACTCGTTGGACTTCATAGCTAATGTATGGTAGCTCATTATCCATAGATAGAATTCATCCATGAAGTCCCTTCAAAACTAAATTTCAAAAATAGAAATTCCCCAAAAGTTAGGGTTTTACTCCAAGTCATGGATTCCTTTCTAAAACAATTCTATTGATTTAATTATTTTATATTATGATTGAATTGATGATTTATTATGGTTTTATGTTGAAATCCCCCAAGAATCCATGAAATCTCCTTATTCCCAAATTATGATCTTGTGATGTAGGTTTGTAGATAGAAGAAGGATATTATGAAATTATGCTTGTTGTAATTGAGCTATTTGAATTATGTTATCATCCATGTCTAATATAGTAATTTTAGATGTGTTTATGGATTATGATCTATGGCCCTTAAACGGCAAAGTATAAGAATTATGCATGATTATGAGATTTATGTATGTGCTTTAAGAACACTTTGAGAGTAAAGTGATTATAATTATGATCTTGTTGTGTATTGTTGAAAGGCTATTTTCAATTACACACCTATGTATGAATATGACATGTTGTGAAAGGTTTTCTCACAATATGATGATTCTAAGGTTGAAAGGTTATTCTCACCTATTGAATCTAGGAACTATCTTATGAATTATGTTATTTTGAGTGTAAAGACATCCTTCCAGGATTATGAACATAAGTCTAGACTTAATATGAATTCCGTGGGAATAAATGCTTAGCACCGAGTGGATATTGATATGAGATGAAATCCCTTACGTGAGTTGAGGTCGGATTTCTAGGAGCAATCTCTTGAGATGGATTCCCTCACGTGAGTTGAGGTTGGGTGTCTAGTAACAATCTCCTAGTCCCATAACTACGTGCCCCCGTAGGTCATTTAGCTAGTGGATCCACCTAAGCTAAGAGAATGGTTCTACCTTAGGCAAGTAGGACAACCTCTTTTCGGTATGGGGTAGACATCGGATTCCATGTTAAGCTCACATGGTCTATGTCGGTTAAGGCTTATTCCCACTATGAAAAGAATATGAATTATGAACTATGGCTACTCAAGAAGCTTTACTTAGTATGGGTGAGATTATGGGATCTTATTCATGCATCGCACAAGTATGCTTTGAGAGTAGTTATGATATGTTCCTCTTATGTTATGATGATCTACGTAATGAATATGATTATGACTATGTTGTTAAGTATGTTTGATATGAGGACTACTTGTATGGTGTATGCTTAACTTGAATTGTTGCTATGAGTTGTTTTCCTTGATATGACTAAAGGTGAATGTTCCCTTGTCTATGAGAAATAAGTTAAGGATGAAATTAAATCAAAAGAAGGATGAATATGAATGAGGACCTACAGTGACTTGCTTAGCATGGGTGGGATTATGGGTCTTATCCATGCATTGCACAAGCTTGCCTTGAGGTGACTTATGAAGTGTTTATCTTATGTTATGTTAAACTAGATTGCAGTGATTATGTCTATGACTATGATGTTATCGCTTATGCTTATAGCCTATGACTTATTATGATGTCTCTTATGCTAATGACTTCTGTTTTTCCACTATCTTCAAAATGATGGTTTAACTTAGCAAAGTGCATGCATTCAACTAAAATGTCTCTTTTAGAATGTTTTCAACGTTTTATGCCTGGTTATCATACTTAGTGCATTTTTGTACTAACCCATATTTTACTAGATTTTTCCCCAAGTGTAGGGTCTAGTTCTCAAGGTGGTTCTCATTGTGGCTAAAGCTTGGATTTAATCATTTCTCCTAGCTTGTTGGTTAGTCCTTATGATTCGAAGATGTTTTCATTTAGTAGTTTCATTCTTGTATTTCATTTTTGGACTATGTTGTATGGGTTGTGTCCCTATTTTTTTCAAGTATTGTAATATATGGCTATATTGAGACAAATCTAGACTTCCGCTTTGCTTTTATGAAAAACATTTTAAGACTTGAAATGTGTTTTACTCTTATTGTTCTAATGCTTAATGTTATGATATGCTAAGTGGATTACATGGTGCCTTTCGGGGTATTATGTGCCTTGTTACATCTAGTGGGGTTACCCTTGGGTCGTGACAAACTTGGTAATCAGAACATGAGGTTTAGAATGATGTCTCATAAGCCATGTCTAGTAAAGTTTTGTTCATGAGTGTGAAGCGCGCCACATTTATGAATGAGATGCTACAAGATGATTAGGAAACTACACTTTTTCTCATTACTCTTAAGTCGTGCCATAGAGTTTGTCACGGCCCAAGGCTACCCCCTGGACGTAAACACGGGACCTAGGATCACGAGTGAGCCCAAGCTAACCCTACTGGCATATCCTAAGCATACTTAAAGATAACTTAATTAAGAAAATATTGTACGGAAGATTAAATCATCATAAAACTGAAATTATGGGGAATACCATTACTATCTGATTAAATAATCTGTGAGTTTAATGACAACTGAAATATCAAACTACAAAGCTAAAACTAAATCTAACTATGTCTGAAATAAAGCCTCTAACTGACTAGATATGTTGGGACATGCCCCAGCTAAATCTAGCAAAACTGAAACTAAAGATTGAAAGTAAAGAAATATAATCACGTTAATCATCCTCGAAGAATGAGGACTCACCATTGATGCTACTGAACTGGAGATCGGGAACTGATCTATGCGTGATTTGAATATTAAGGACCTGAACCTACATCACAAGAAAAAATAGCACATAGTATACGTCAGTACTTGAAAGGTAATGAGCATGCAAGATAGAATAAAGCTAACCAATATACATAACTGAACAAAGAATATAGCTGAGCAATGATATAAGATGAGCATGATACTATACTGAAAATATTGAACATGAACTAACTGAATGCAATGACCAAGTTTTATAACATGCTGAAACTGAATACTGAACTGTAACTGATAACCTAGTCAACGCAATAGAATCTGACTATGGGAGCTACTAATAACTGACATAAAATCATGTGAGCTAAACGTGGAGTCCGATGTATACACCCTATCGAGAGGACCCAATATATCCTACCAAAGGTATAGAGGCATGAATAGCGTGATCACTAAACAGATGCGCACAGAGGGGACTTATAACCTACGGGGGCATGTAGTTCTGGGACTTGAGGGTGAGTAACCCTAGTCTAACTCGGTATTGTAATAGATGGTTATATTGAGACAAGTCTAGACTTCCGCTTTACTTTTATGAAAATCTTTTTAAGACATGAAATGTGTTTTACTCTTATTGTTCTAATGATTTATGTTATGATATGCTAAGTCGCTTACATGGTGCCTTTCGGGGTATTATGTGCCTTGTTACATCTAGGGGGTACCCCTGGATCGTGACACCTACGATCTGTGGGTGGTTCCGACGATACTGGCACCAGCTTTTTGAAAACTAGGATTTTTTTCATTTTGAGATTTGAGGTGCTACAAGAGGGTACGGGGTGGCGTACCAGCAGTGCACCATTTTGCAACCTCTGAACTTTAGGGGTTGGCGCCCCGCGCCAGCAGTGCGCTCGGGATGACTGCCCCCACCCTTTTTCCATCGTTTTACCCTTCTAAGTTCTCCTAAAGTGTACCTTCACTACCTATTGATTCTAACTACTCTAAAAAACTTCTAAACATCTAGAAATCATTCATAAACATGAATCATAACCTTGAATCCATATATTCAAATTCAAGGTAGAGCTAAGAGTTAATAAGCATCACTCATAAACATGAATCATAACCTTGAATCCATGTATTTATGATAAAGGAGCATCACTCATACAATAATATATCATTTACGTTTACTTTCATCATAATGACTTGACTTATACTAATGAAATATCATCATTCGTTGGAAAAATGACTTTTACACTCTTTTTTACAAAAAAAAATAAGAAATTTAAAAATTTTGAAATCCCCACAACTTCAAAGAGAGTAATTTTTTAAAAAAAATAACTAAAATGGGGAGGGGGTAACCTAACCTAGACTCAAACTCGTGACTTATGGACTAATCGTTTAAATTTTAACCATTCACGGTGCAATAACATTCGTTCATAATCACGAAATAAATTTTATTTATTCTTTTCATATCAGTTATTTAATGAATATAACTAGGCAATTTATAAATAAGATATTATAAATAAATACACTCTAATCACCCAAAAATGTGGAAATAAATTGAGCAAGGTTGAGATATAGCATAACTCATTGTATTACAACATATACCCAATTATATCTTGGTCACAATTATATTAATCACATTCAATTGACTTGCATTTCTGATGTAGGAGCATCACTAATACAATAATATATCCTTTACGTTTATTTTCATCATAATGACTTGACGTATACTAATGAAATATCATCATTGGTTGTAAAAATGACTTTTACACTCTTTTTTACCCAAAAAAAAATAACAAATTTAAAATTATTCATGAAATCCCCACAACTACAAAGAGAGTTGTTTGAAAAAATATAACTAAAGTGGGGGGACCTAACCTAGATTCGAACTCTTGACCTATAGCATTAGTTCATAATCACGAAACGAATTTTATTTATTCTTTTTATATCAGCTATTTAATGAATATAACTAGGCAATTCATAAATAAGATATTATAAATAAAAATAGTCTAATTACCCAAAAAATGTGAAAATAAATTAGCATAAGTTGAGATATAGCATAATCATTGTATACTCAATTATATCTTGGTCATAATTATATTCATCACAGTCAATTGACTTGTATTTGTCAAAGAGCATCACTCATAGAATAATATATCCTTTACGTTTATTTACAACATAATGACTTGACTTATAGTAATGAAATATCATCATTGGTTGTATAAATGATCTAAATATTAATTTTTGCACTCTTTTTTTACCAAAAAATTAGAAATTTAAAATCCCCACCCCTACAAAGAGAGTAATTTTTAAAAAATAACTAAAATGAGGGACCTAATCTAGACTCAAACGTGTAACCTATGGACTAATCGTTTAAGCTTTGACCATTCGCGCTGTAATAGCATTCGTTTATAATCACAAAACATAATTTATTTATTCTATTTAAATAAGTTATTATTATAATTTATTAAATAAAAGTGCTTATGTTGACATGCTTAATCCAAAATATCAGGAAAAATCCAAAAAATAAGGTCCAATCCAAATACACGTACAATCCTAAAATAAGACAACACCACAAAATTGCCTTAACAAATTAATCTTTAATTGATTTTCCAACAACAACTCCAACAAAAAACATTGCTAACATAAGTACATATTGTTCATGAGCTATCGATTTCTTTAATCCACATGCACAGATTTACAACATGATTCCCTATTAGTTTCGTAGCATAATTTCACTCCATCTATTCGAATATTTCAATCTTCTAAAGCTTGCACAACATCATCATAATTCTTGTATTTTCAGAATAAACTTCCGCTTACTGCAATGGTCAAATTTGCACATTCTTGTCAACTTAAATATATACCTTGTTTTTTACCCTTAAAACAACATAGACGTACTTTCCCATGAAATGAAAAATATCAACGAAAATCTAGGGTTGTTGCAAACTGAAGAAAAATGGAGAAAGACGAAAAATTTGGAACAAATACAATGCTCTCAATAGAGTATTGCAGTTGATTTAATTTTTCAAATGAAATTTATGAATGTAAATAAAGGGCTTTTAAAATGAAGAACAATGAAGAGAGGCCAAACATTTGATAGAAATATAATGCTCTCAAATCTCAATAGAGTATTAGAGTTAACATAACTTTTTTGGGCAGTGTGATTTGAAAAGAAAATAGTATAGGTTTAGACTTTTCAAAAGTGGTTTCAATTTCAAAAGATAGTGGTTTAATAGTTTTCAAAGTGGTTTTGCTTTATGGGTATTTGAGTATAACAAAAAAATAAATTTACACTAACACCCTTTCAATCCTTTTGAAATTACGACCTTACCCCAAAAAGTAACATCGTGCTAACTTTTTCTCCTGCCAAATATATTTTCCAAAAATAGATAAATAGATTTCTTGATCTTAAAGAGCGTCACATCAGCATGTCTAACATCCAGTTTTATATTGATATATTGATGATTAAACGGAAAAGGATCAAATATACTCCTGTACTATTGGAAATAGTTCAAATATATCCTTAGTTATACTTTCGGACTAAATATACCCATCATGTTATACTCTTGGCACATATTTGCCCTTATAACTAACAGAGGGATACATGGACGACTAGGATTAAAAGAAACCATCCAATTTAAATCATACCCAATTGTAAGGTGCCCAAATTAATTTCTCTCGATCCAATTAATATTATCCGACCCAATTTAAACTTCAAAGATAAAAAATGAGAGGACCGGTAAATATAATCCATTTTGCAAACAAAATTAGTAGTATTTTTGGTTTACTCCATCTCTTTCACTGGATCTATATAATAACTAACAGAAACTAGGGAGAGTACAAAATTATGGATGAGTTGATGCCAAGGCCAGCAAATTCAAGTCCTCTTACTCTTCTTACCTTCTTGGAAAGAGCCGCTACTATCTATGCCGATTGCTCTTCCATTGTCATAGATAATATTTTATTTAGTGACAAGGTAGAGACTGCACTGTCATGAAAAAATTTTAAAAATATTTTCAGTTGGTAAACATAAGTGGAGACGATAAACATATTGATCCTTATAAATCAAAGCAAAGAAGCACAAATAAAATTGTTTAGGTTATTTATTGTTGAATTTTAAAATTGGGTCGGATGATATTAATTGGGTTGGGTAAAATTAATTCTGGTGGGGCGGATTACCTTACAATTTGGTATGGTTTAAATTTGATGGTTTATTTTAATCCTAGTTGTACATGTGTCCCTCTGTTAGTTATAAGGACAAATATGTGCCAAAAATATAACGAACACATCTTCACATTGCCTTCCCTCCAAATATGTCTCAATTCACAGAGGATATATTTAACCCAAAAATATAGCTAGAGATATATTTGAACTATTTTCAACAGTACAGGGTATATGTGACGTATGCTGCGATGCCCAGATTCCTCACTCATATACCTTTTCTTTTCTACTTTCTACTATTATAGAAGTGTCAGTTAAAAAGTTGAGGTATCAACATGGCTGTTTAATGTCCTTTATTTTTGTTTAATGACATTTTAGTCTCTTCACTTAATTAATGAAACGTGTATTCTCCCAAACTTGAACACATCTTAAACCATCTCTGTTTTCTGCCGACTTGCAGAAAATACTGCAGTTTCTTCCAACCTCCAAGTTACAAGTTCGTGTATGCTTTCTTAATATTTTTCCTAAATTTTCTGCTTCTTTTTTCCACTTTCGTCCTGTGCTTCTTTTTTTTTTCCTTCAAATTTTTCATCACAGTTTTTTTTTTCTTTGCAGAGTAGTTTGGAATTTGGACGTTCTCTTCCCAACACTAGCAGCAAACTAAAATTTTGCTGAAGTTTTGATCTTGAGCAAGGTAAAAATTGACGATTCTTCTTAAATATTTTTATCTTCCTATGATTTCGAATTTAGTTTCTCTCATTATTCAAATCTGAATAGTGAATTTGACTTATACTTCAGATATCATGTTTGTGTTTCCAAATATAAATATACATCTTTCAATTATATCATGAGTAGAGATAAAAAGTGAATTGATAGTAAACAAATTGGGTATCTGTGGTTTACATGCTTAAATATACAAAAGAAAAAATCCTATGTTGACGGTAATAATGAATTTTGTTTCCGCTACCCACATCAGAAAATTGATGTTTATTTTTCTCCCAAATCAAAATTAATCGGTCAGATAAATTACACTAAACCAATTGACTAAGGATTCAACATGCAACCACAAGGGGTGAACAATCAAAGAAACTAAAAATAAATAATGAAAATCTACCATGTGAGGGATTATACAATATAATAGGACACATGAATTTAAAGGAGTTGCAGTAATTTAGTGATTGTTCAATTCTTGAGCTGACCTTTGCAACATAGAGAAGGCAAGCTTAACCTTCACATCCGTCAATTAATCCATTAGTATTGCCTTCGACTTTGTTACTCAATTCAGATCTTGTGAACCTTTATTCTTTCCATGACTGCTCCTTGACGTACTGCATAGAAACTGAAGATCCTTTATGGAATTGTTGTTATTTAGAAATTTCAAAAATTCATATATTTATATTCAAATTGCTGAAGTTTTGTTTACTCTCCTCTACGTTATGCAGATGCGTACTGTGCTGACACATCTTTTATTGTACAGTTCTGAGCTCAAACAATGAAAACTTCTTAACAAATACCGCTCGATTAGTGCAGCCTATGCTGTTTATGAATTGAAACTGTGATTTTTGAGAACCACTGACTTTTGCTTTTGATGATTTTCTTCTCTTCTAGGATTTTAAACTTGTGTACTTTCATTTGTTGACTTGGGGCCACTATCTGAAACAGTGGGTTTAACGAATTCTTCTCCTCCAAATTGGTCGAGCGTGAACCATTTGGAGCTCTCCAGGTTATTTTGCTTACTATTTTTCCCCGCCTCATTATACTGATGGATTATCTGTTCAGGTGAGCAGCATGTCGAATTTTTATCAGATTAACTTGATAGGAAAAAATATTTCTTTTGGGTTTTAGGTTCTAAAAATATTCTTCCTTGTGCTCGATACATCAAACACTATTGGTAGACCGTAGATGCTCAAAATGGTGAGAAGAGCTAATGGATTCTAATAAGGCCACTGAGGAAATGGTTTTCAATTATGATAATATAGCTGTAAATTGTTTAAGCTATTTAATAATGCTAATAGTAGTTTGACATAAAAAAAATCACTCCAGATAATATAGATTTTAGATACCAATGTTTGATATCCCTATAATAAAGTTGTTCGACGTCTCTTAAATGTGCCATCACTGTATGAACAAGCATTGATTTTGCACGGGTTAATGTAAAAATGTAGACTGCCTGTACATGTTTGGTAAAGAAGATGGATGTCTCAATATTATAATGAGACACATTTAGTATGACTAATTGGGGCTTAAAAATATCTAAGTATTATTTTATAATGTTCAATTCATTGTGATTTGACATGTCAACACTCATGATATGATTTACGCTCACAGAAGTGTGCGACTTATTACTATTTTTTTGTTATTTCCAAGCTACTCATAAACATGATTATCGGATAGACATTATCATCATCTAAAGTGTGTTGGATGGCGTTTTTCCTCTGTTTTTTGTCTGCTATAACAACCACGAGCAACACATACCACTTCGACTCTTTGGAAACACGACTTCGACGAAGGTTGACAACTAAATAAGGAACTTAAAGGCCTAAACTTTTTTTACATTCGTGTATTGTTACTACAAAACAGATTCTATAGTAAATGTTACTAATTCTCTAATGGTGTTTAAATATATCTCTTTTCATAGCATAAACTTGCACATAAAAAAATTAAGCTTCAAACTTCTAATTATGTATATATTTTTCAAGACATTCCTGCAAATCTCGTGTTTCGAACGCTATATGTTCTTCGCATATGTTAGTATGCGTCATTTGGATTAACAATATTATTTGTGTTTGTTTGTTTATTGCAATGATGTAAAGAAATGTAGTGGTCAAGAGTGGAAGAAAGAAGAAACTATATCAAAAGTGACACACATCTTTTCATAGCGTACACCAACTACATCTCTACCAAGGAAGTGCACAATGCAACTACTTGAACTTGATCTGTAAACTTTGTACAACTGAAATGTTAAATGGATATACAATAGCAATGTGTTTCATTTATTAATCTCTCAATAAAATGTACTTCCTCCATGACATATAATTGTCCGTCCAATTGAATGTGTAATTTAACATTAGTTTAATAAAATACATTTTCAATTAAAAAATTTTCAAAGGGTGTATCAAGTTGATGAGGTTCATCAAATAATATAAAACGGAGGAAGTAAAATATGCATGTCCCACTCTCTTGCATATTAAAAAAACATCATTGGAAGGCACAAAGTTCGACCCGTGCTCTGCACGGGCAATCTGTGTCTAGTAATTATTCTAACTTTGTGATTTGTATGAAGATACATCAAATTTAAGAAAAATAAAATATTTTTGTGCAGCCCTAACTTATTTGGCTGTATCTCTCACTATTTTATACTTTTATTGATTTTTTTTAACAAATACGAAATTCCCTCCTTCAGTATCTCTCTTCACTAATTAAAAACTAGGGAAAAAAGGACAAATATGTCTCCGAACTATCGTAAATGGTATTTAGATACCCTCCGTCATACTTTTGGGACATTGGTGCCTCTGCCGTTCAAAAATTAGAGCGTGTACCATTTATACTAATGGACATACAAGTGTCATAATTTTATCCACCGATTCGACATTTATTAAATATCAGATGAACGGATAAGATTGTGTCACGTGTCCCTATTTAGTCTTCCGTTAGAGTGAAGGGCATATATGCTCTAGCTTTTAGACGGCATGAACACCAATGTTCCAAAAGTATGACAAAAGATATCTGCATACCATTTACGATAGTTCGAAAGTATAATTTTCATTTTTCCGTAAAAACTATTCCCTCAACGCCGAAAGAAGTAGGAATTGGGATGATACACATGAAAATTACGTGTTTGTATTATTCTGTTCAAGACAAATACACTTCAGACTAATATATATAAATTAAGGAGAGGACAGTAATTTCGTCAAAGTAACATTCCCTTTATAATCTTGTGTGTACCTCATTCTTTAAAAATAGTAGTAATAGTAATATCCTTCCCCTTGCTTTGAGTTTTCTGTCTCTCCTCCATGGAAAATGAAGTAGAGGACTCTATCCAGTGTTGTGAAAGAAGCGAAGTAGTGAGATCAAGGTGGAATCCAAAGCCCCAACAAATCCTAATACTTGAGTCTATCTTCAATAGTGGCATGGTAAATCCACCAAAACATGAAACAGTCAGAATTCGAAAAATCCTTGAGCAGTTTGGCGCCTTGGAGATGCCAATGTGTTCTATTGGTTCCAAAACCGCCGGTCAAGGTCTCGCCGTCGCCACCGAAAAATTCAAGCCACCCTTAGTAGTGGAGGTGGAGGAGAACACTCAGCAACGTTTTGTAGTGGCGGTGCAGTCCACTTTGATACTAGTACTGCAAATTTTCGCCCTATGTCTGCACCTTCAAATTTTGGTTCCTCTACTTCTTCTATTGGAGGAGTTGTGCGAAATGCAAATGATGGAAGTGATGGCCTCTTACCATTTTCTGATCAAATGGGTATTCCGAAGATCGAGCAAAACTCTTGTTGACTGATTCTTCAGCAGTCTTTTTATGGTCCTATTTTTTAGTTAAGTTTTACTAAGTCAATTAGTTAGTTACTGTTAGTGGGCATGTTGTTGGCAGTAGTTTACCTCAGCAGAACCACTTTTGCTTTAGTTCCTAGTTTTTAGGTTTATTTGTTAAGTTGTAAGCCTATATAATGGCACTAGGTTATCTGATTTTATGCACTTGAATTGAGAAATTAAAAAATAACGAGTCTCTTTTCTGTTTCAGCGCTTTGTCTACATTTTTTCTCTTCTTTCTTCCAACAACTCTTCTGTCACTTCAATTTTGTGCTCACCTACAGACGATGCAAACTTGCACTACCAAATCGGTATTTCTCTATTGCTCAACTTCTAATGATCATTTCTGCAGCATTTTTTTAACTACAAGTATCTATTAATGATAATTATTGCTGTTGCCACTTTAGTTCAGTTTGTTTATGTTTGAATTTGATAAAGTTCTTACAATAAACGGTGGCATTTTTATATGGGGAATTTTCCACTTGACCTTCTCGTTTTTATTTTGAGTAAAATGCAGTAAATTTGAAGAGAAAAAGTATTTGGTTGAACTTTACTGCCTCTATTCCAAACTATAAATGACATAGTGTTTCAGGGTTTATGATAGTTTTTATTAATGGAGTAGCAAGGGAGGTGCCTCGAGGGCCACTTGACATGAAAGCTATGTTCGGCCGAGAAGACTTGGTGTTGTATCATTCCTCTGGGTTGCAACTCCCAGTTAATGAATATGGTTTTATTCTTCAGAATTTGCAGCATGGTGCAAGCTACTTCCTCCTAAGCCACCATTAACTCCCACCAAATTATATATCTTTTTTTCCTTTCAATTCCTGCATTAACATCACCACAAATTTGCTATCTTTTTATGTACTTATATTTTTGCATTTTAGATATTATGTGCTAGCTTATGAGATAATTTTTAAGGGAGAGATGCCTGCAATTTTCTCTTAGGATGAAAGGAATCCTCAATTCCTAATTCCTATTGTATCTTCCTGGTTTTTTTTCTTTCTGTTAACTAATTAGATAGGTTTCATGAAAGAGCAGAATAATTTCTTATTTCTTATTCCTGGAACTAAACCGACTTTGCATAATGATCTGCTCACTTTGGAATCTTCCAGATTCACCCTTAATATAATACTATATAAAAAATTTATATATTAAAAGATGGACTCTCTGATCGGAATTTACTGTACTCTGTAACGCTATGTCGGACAACAACGGCAATATAATGTTTTGAAGTGGGTGCTCATAAAACAAGGAGTAGCAATTCTTTTTTCATTGTGGAGGGGGGGTGGGGTTTTAAGTTGTCAGCAATAGGGTTTGGAGGTAAAGCATATGGTAATTGATATGGTACACTGATTGAAATTTCAATTTGATTATTGGTTTTTGAAAATATTATATATTATTAACATATCAAATTAGTTCTATATAAATTTAAAGTTCAATTTTGTTATTAAGTTTTTCTTCGGTTGATATATAGTATACAATAGAAATTATGTTTTTGACTTTTCAAAATACGTTTTAATTATATTATACCAACACATTGTACATGTAAAATAAAGTATAACACAACTTTCTTTGTTAATCAATTACATAAAATAAGAAATTTCAATCAAGATTGGGTCGTTAAAGTTTCAACGTCAAATATTCAATGTTATATTAATGTTGGGATATACTCCCTCCGTTCACTTTTAATTGTCATGTTGCATTTTTCGAAAGTCAATTTGATTAATTTTCAAAGTTAAAATAGATTATATTAATTCGATAATTTAAACAGAAAATTTAGATATTCAAAAACTATATGAAAAGTACATAAATTATAATTATTTGCATATCAATATGATGAAAAAATACATCATAAAATGTTAGTTAAATTTTTTTATAGTTGGACTGTCAAAAGAGAAATCATAACATTTAAAAGTGGACGAAAAGCAAGGGGTTTGCCTTCTGGGTCGAGCTCGTCGCACCAGGCTTGCCTAGTGCGGTTTACCTCTCCTATGTGGTTTGCGAGCTATTGCATAGGAGCAGGGTTTTACCCTATGCGCACCCAAAGGATAGCGGTTGCGGGTTTTCCTTGTCATAAAAAAAAAAAAAAAAGTGGACGAAGGTAGTATATTTATTGGTTCTATAATAATATGTATGGATTATTTATTTAACTATATACTTTGATATGGTAATTGAATTTTGAAATTTGATTTATAAATATCATACCAAAATAATTAAAAATGTGTACCACATACCATACCAATTATCATTTATATCAGAATTATGATGAAAAAAAATAAAAATTGTGATAAAACAGTATGAAGAAGACAAGGCAAACATCCAAAAAATGTGTAACAAGTATTTCAGTGGAAGGGCTTAACTGTTAGATGCTGAGAATGGATCGATTGACAATGGTATTAGTTTCCATAAAGTGAATCAAATGTAAATTTTCAGTCACACTAGATCGATCTAAGTACTTAGCTTGAATTGGTTAACTAAAAAATTATTTCCTTTTGTCGGCATTTGTAAGACTTGTAAATTATCAAATCAAATCTACACCTTCCTACATAAAGGATGAGCTACTAATCTCTCTCATTCACCCTCCTTTTTTCCCACAAAATAGATGACACAGAGCTCGATGATAATGTTCATACCTGACTTTATTCAAAGAGGTTGTTCCAACTTTCAACCAATTCAAAGAAGCTACATTGTCAAGGCCAAAAATCTTGAGGAGATCTATAATCCTTATAGCAAATCCAAGTTGTTGTTACACAACAAAAAACAGTTTTTTTTGACGATCGAAAAGAACAATAGTCATGCTAAATGGGAGAAGAATACTGCTACAATAGACTTTGTTTTATCCAATGTATCATGTTCATATTTAATGTATTGATACATAATTCTAATGTTGTTGAATCTTAGATTAGAGTTTATCATGTTCAATATAAATGTACTTGATACATAAACTTTGGGTTATGTATCACACACAAAAAAAGAAAAAACTATTTTGGAACAATTACATGTATAATGTATTTTTTTAATTATAAAATATAGCATTTCTCAAACAAAATAAAATACATAAATAATAATGTATCATGCACTAATTTTTTAGGCATGATATGTAAATTTGAATTATACTAAATGTATCTGATACATAGAAATTACCAAACAGTAATGTATCGATCTCAAACCTGACATCTTATATGGGCAATAATTATTTATTTAATGTATCTAGTAGAAATACAACACTTACCAATTTAAACAAGATACAAAAATAGTAATGTATTGATAAATCTATCCATCTCGAAAATGCAATTCAATAAACGATTACACAGCATTATAAAAGGGATATATGATCCATCAAAGCTATGTATCTCTTCAACCTTTTTGTTTATTGTATTAATGCATAGTGGATACATTGAAAACCAAGGCTCTTGTTTCTTCACCTCTGTAACACCCCATACCTTCCAACACTTATACAACTAAGTGACCGTGAAAAAAATATTTAAACTAGAGATAGTAAAAGGTGATATTTGATATTAAAGTCATAAGTGGTCAAGTGTGTATTAGTGTTGAGATCTTGTAAAGAAACTAAGAAATGTAAAATAGTGTAAAATAAGTGAGGTGCTTGCTTGACTAAATTAAGCTACTAGGTTACAAGTAGGTGCATCACCTACTTAAGGTATATGGACCAAGTTAAAAGGACCAAGTAGGTGCATCACCTGCTTTGACTTATGGGTCATATGGAGGCCTAAATTAAGTGATCAATTTGAAGCTCAATTTGTCCAAGAGAGGGGAAAAAATGAAAAAGAATGACAGTCCAAGGCCCAATCTTTCCAAGCCCACAAGAAATCATTTGAATGGAAAAGTAGGTGCATCACCTACTTAAATGTCTTGCCTAAATTAATGACACATGGTGGCTGCAAATGAAGTACAAGAAAGGTGGCAAAAGAGAACCTATTAGGGCCAAAAATCTTATACAAATATCTCATATTCCTCTTATCCAAATTTTAAGCTTCAAGTTCATATATTTCTCTCTCTCTCAAGATGAAAGAACCACCCAATATTCCCACTAGGGTTCTAAGTATTTTTCATCTTGTTTCTCCAAAGCAGCCACAAGTTCACCTTTTCTCCTCTATTGCTTCAAGTATATGGGACAGTTCTTCAAGGGGAGNGGAAAAAATGAAAAAGAATGGCAGTTCAAGGCCCAATCTTTCCAATCCCACAAGAAATAATTTGAATGGAAAAGTAGGTGCATCACCTACTTAAATGTCTTGCCTAAATTAATGACACATGGTGGCTGCAAATGAAGTACAAGAAAGGTGGCAAAAGAGAACCTATTAAGGCCAAAAATCTTATACAAATATCTCATTTTCCTCTTATCCAAATTTTAAGCTTGAAGTTCATATATTTCTCTCTCTCTCTCAAGATGAAAGAACCACCCAATATTCCCACTAGGGTTCTAAGTATTTTTCATCTTGTTTCTCCAAAGCAGCCACAAGTTCACCTTTTCTCCTCTATTGCTTCAAGTATATGGGACAGTTCTTCAAGGGGAGTGAAATAGAGAAAGTTATATGTGTTAACAGTCAAGGTTCTGCCACTCTCTTCCAAAGATTAAGAGAAGGTTACAAAAATAATTGAAGGAGAATAACAGATTAAGATAGCCAAGGTAAGGCGCTGCCACAACCTCTAATTATTAGTTTATTTGAGAATTCTAGACATACTTGTTTGTTGGAACTCGTGAGATGGTGATTAAAAACTATAATTTCAAGTCTTTTGGTTATTTTGGGGTGTTGAGGACTGTTATTATATTGATTTGCTTATGGGAGGTCATTGATGGACTTAGAGAATGATTGTTGAAAGTTGTTAGGGGGCAAATTTATAAGTTGTGTGGTGATACACCATTAAAATTATTTTTTTTGGAAGGTCACTGCCCGTCCCATCTCAGGTACTGTGGAGTGCCGACAAACCTCATGGGAAGGTTTTTACATGTAAATAACTATAACAGACAGAATGTGTGAAAGAACACACGCAATTAGAAGGATTATGGGTTGGCTGCCTGGCTACTATTTTGATGATTTGAACCGAGTTAGTTGGTAAGATGCTAATATTAGCCTTATTGATTGTTGTTGTAGATGAATATTATGACGTTAAAGGACAGGTTGAGACTTTGTAAGCTTTATGAATTGGGAAATAAGGTATGTAAGGCTATTTGATCCTTTGGCATGAAGTCCTATATTTTGTGTACCAACAAATTGAGATCTCTAAGTGATCCTCATGGTAAAAGATACAATGTGAGGGTGTACAATCTCCAATGTAGTTAATGGTCTTCCTTATATAGTTCATGTTTACAAAATATGTCAAACTACTTCTATACGTGTTCATTATCCAATATTAGTGTGTTTATTTAGTTGACAAAGGTACTTTAAACAATAAGTTTCAATAGTTATCCACCAAGTCAAATGAGGTTCATTGAGTCAATGAGATCCTACATTATACATGTTACAGGTATTTATATGTCAGATACATGTTTTGTCAATTATTCATTTTATGTCCCCTTATGTGGAATGTACAACCCTTATTTGGGTGTTGTCATGCGCTTCATTAGTTTGGATGCTTATGCACTCTTTCATTGGATATTGTATATCAAGTGTTTAGCTATTGTATCATCTTATATAGTGCTTTCCTCTAAGACATTTGAGAAGTTATAGTTTCTACTAAGTGTTTAGCTATCGTATGGCCCCATGTGAAATGTCCAACGTGTTTTAAATGAAGCATCTTCTAAGCAGAATTACTTGCTCACTTACTATACATCTTAATGAATCATTTGTTGCATGTAAGGTAGTTTCCACACACCTTCGTGGATCTCATGTATATGTTCTTTGTGCCCAAATGAAGTTCATGAGTATAAGTTCCTAAGTAGCGCAATAAAGTTACATTTGCTTCCTATATCATTGTTTTCTGTCTCAATTAATTTATCAACATGTCCACATCACTGGTGTATAGTCCTAAATCTCAAAAATTTATGAACATCAAAAGAACAATCTCAAAGATTAAAGAGACAAGGTAAAGTGAATCTATATAATTATGGGTAACAGCTCAGGGGTTAAAATACCTAGCATGGGTCGATCCTAATTTTGTTACATACATTGAAGTTCTTGAAGCCCTCTGCGCAACAAAAGAAGAAGTTCGTGATTCAGGAACTCCTACTTCAAGCTATGATTTTTTGACACAGATGTGCAACACTGAAGACTTGAGCGAGGCAGAATTTGAGCTAACTTTGAAAATATATATGTACTAATCTGGAATGCTTTTGGCCGTGATTTTTCATATGTTCTAAGTCTATGAGTTATGTTTCTAATGGAACAAGAATCACATCATTTCGAGGCTTTTACGCTGATTAATTGATTTTCTCCCAAAGTTGCTCAAAGCTGAAGAGTTGAACAAGGCAAAATCGTGATCTGACTTTGAAGCGATATCTGTACCAATCAACAAAGTCTTTGGTAGTAAATTTTACACATTGTGTAGTTCTTTGATTCATCTTTCCAACGGATAAAGAAAATCATGATTTCAATACTCCTACACCGAGTTATTGATTTTCTCTCAAAGATGCTCAAAGCTGAAGAATTGAGCGAGGCAGAATCGCCATCTAACTTTGAAGCGATATTTGTACCAATCCACAAAGTCTTTGGCCGTGATTTTTACACATTGTGTAGTTCCTTGAGTCATCTTTCCAGCGGAAAAAGAAAATCGTGATTTCAATACTCCTAGGCCAAGTTATTGATTTTCTCCCAAAGTTGCTCAAAGCTGAAGATTTAAGCGAGGCAGAATTGTCAGCCGATTATTTGTACCAATCCACAAAGTCTTTGGCCGTGATATTTACACATTGTGTAGTTCTTTGAGTCGTCTTTCCAACGAAAAAAGAAAATCATGATTTCAATACTCCTACTTTGAGTTATGAATTTTATACTACTGACGTGTGGAGCTGAAAAGTCGAGATAGACAAAATTATAAGCTGACTTTGAAGCGATATTTGTACTTGGCCGTGATTTTTACACATACTGTAGTTATTTGAGTTTTTTTTCCAACGAAACAAGAAGCTCATGATTTCACTATTCCTACTCCAAGTTATGAATTTTCTACTATAATCGTGCAAAGCTACGAAATAGAGATATCAAAATTCAAAAGCAACTTCAGAATTTAATTCTGAACAATGTAAAAGATATTTTGATATGAAACTTTGACATATTGTAAGACGTTGAGTTCTATCTCTGTTGTATCAAGTGTGATAGAATGGGTGCGTCTGTTATCTGTCAATGGACCAGGTCCCTTGACTAAACCAGAATGACAACGAAGAGTAAATAACAATAATAACACAACTCAAGTAATTTACGTGGAAACCTCCTTGCTCAAGGGAGTAAAACCACGACCTGTCACACAGGATTTCCAACTGTTTTCACTAGTCTTTCTTAAGCAAAAGTGAACAACAATTACAACCAATGTGAGAAAAAGTTATTAATCGCACAACTAAGTAATACCTCTATTACTTAACGAGCCTAAGAGATACAACACTCTGCCCACTAAGCTATCACCACTAGACAACTTAGAATTTGACTAAGCAATATGCAGGTTGCCCACTAAATCAGTTAGACTCAACTGATTTAGACTTTTTCCACCAAACAACTATCTGAATCCTTTATAGATGTAGGAACAGATTTACAGTGTACGTGCAAAAGATATAATCCTAAGACAACTAAGCTTGCAGCTCTATATGGTTCGAGTTGATCTTGAGAATGAATCTTCACTTTTGTATTAGCCTTTGCAAGAGTTCTTGAGAGTTTTCAAGTTGCAAAAACTAAGGTTATGACTATTGGACATAATCTATATGAAGAATAGTCACAACCTTCGAAGTCATGCCATTGGCTGAGGTTTCTGTCACTTCTACCACTGTTGGAGACTGTGCACCAACCAATTGTACTTTTTTCCAGCCTGGCAGTTGTGTGTATATTTGCGTCTGAGATCATGTCCATTTACAAGGTCTCTGGGTTTGTCAGATCATCAAAACTACAACTAACAAAGTGTATTACAATTTCATGGCTCCCACATTTGAAAATAAATATATTTTCAAAGGTGTGCAAAGTTGGAATCACTAAGTGTAAGAAATTTGAGCTTCATGTACTTCCAAGAAGTCATAAAATTGGTCCAAGATCTTCTCCAAATTGAAAGGAAGATGTCAATCCATACTAAAGTTTGAACAATGAGATTATCTGCAATCTAGTTCATTGATGTTTGGAGGCCTACACCAAGTGTTTCTCTCGCCATCTGAACGCCGGGTGCTTTCTCGTCGGAAATGAAATGAAAGTACTCCAAATATTTCTCTCGTGGAGCCGCAAAAAGGGGATGGAAATGGAGGTGGCAAGTTCTCTTTACCAAGGCTGCAAGAAAGGTGAATGCCTCGAGTGAGTTTTATGCCTACATTGCTAGGATGAGATGAGTGGTTCCACGTCAATCATATGAACAACTCGTGCAACTTCTAAGTGATTTAGGCTCTTTCAGAAACCTGAAATGAAAAAAAAATTGGATCCATCGATGCCAACTGCACAAAGTTTTCATTTTTTCTTGGTTGATCTACTTCTAATAACACATGTAGTAAGTACATGACCCTTCAATATGGCATGACAAACATGAGCAGCAGTACAACAATCTTGTTCGACATAGCACTGCCAATAACACGAAGCTTTGGATTACGGCCAAATTGGATCTTGAACATCAATCTCCCATAATTAAGAAACATTTCAATACATAAATAAATATGCAACCACAACCACTACCTGCAAGAAAGAGAAACAAGAAAATCCAAAAGACACAAATCTGTGAGGAAAACGGTAAAATTTGAAGACCAACTTCAAAAAAATCATTTTCTGTCAATTCAAGAAGACTTTGAGATGGGTTTTTGGATATGCCACATTAATATGAGTCTATTTTCTAAAGAAACCCGCTCGTCATTTGAAAGCTCCTACACCTAGAAAAGGATGTTTTGGCGAGATTGTCCATAGCTGTGAGAAGAATTGCCAAATTTGGGGTCCAACTTCAAAATTTGATTCCCGTCGATCCGGAAGGTTTTTAAAGTTGAATTTTGGATATGTCGCAGTAATATAAGTCTAGTTACTCCAGAATCAAGTCGGTCATCGTTTGAATTCTCCTACACCAAGAAAATGATATTTTTGCGAGATTGTGCATAGCTGTGAGAAGAACTGCCAGATTTGGGGTCCAACTTCAGAATTTGATTCCCCGTCAATCCGGAAGATTTTTAAAGTTGATTTTTGTATATATCATATTACTCGAAGTCTAGTTTCTCTAGAATCAAGTCACTCGTCTTTTGAATTCTCCTACACTGAGAAAGGGACATTTTGGCGAGATTGCACATAATTGTGAGGAGAACTTTCAGATTTGGAGACCAACTTCAAAAATCAATTCCCGTCAATACAAAAGGTTTTTGACATTGATTTTTGCATGTGTCATAGTACTATAAGCCTAGTTTCTCCAGAATCAAGTCTCTCGTCGTTTGAATTCTTTTACACCAAAAAGAGCATTTTGGCGGGACTGCACAAAATATAGAAAGAACATACCAAATTTGGAGTTCTACTTCAAAAGTATTTTACTATCAATTCAAAAGGATTATTCCAATGATTCTTTCATGAATCCTTTGTACATGAAAGGTGTTTATATAGAGTTTTCTATGAACAATTCTCATTCTTTGTATAAGGAAAGTTATGGTAAGATAGGAAGAAATAAATCAAATCAATTCTTCCTCATCTAAATGGAAGTTGCTAGTACTCAAAAGGAAAGCAATAAGTCTTAAGATTTCAAGAATGATTCTTACAAAATCAAGCAAAGGATTTTTTTTTTGGTGTGATTATTAAATTACAATTGTTTCCAAGTTGAAGGTTGCCAAAAAAGAAGCAAATCAAGTTATGTTCTTTTATTTAACATTCAACTTTGGGGACTTGTGTGATGATACTCTAAGTGTTGGTGTCTAAATTTGTATTCAAGTCTATGGTGAAAGTTTTTTTGAATTTAAAATTCATACAACTTTGTCATATTGATTTTCTTATCCCTCTCGCTCGAGAGAGTCCTCCATATCGTCCCGAGTGTATTGAAATAACAAAAGTCCTTAGGAGCACATCGATATGAGATTGCACATGACCGTACCATGCAACTTGTTTCATCGCAAGAAACGGAGTCAAGCAAATGTCTTAAGAGTGATATTGTTGGATTTGTAATACTTCAAAGTCTCGCAATCAAGTATCGGCAAACCTACACTTCAACAAGGCTTGAAGTAGAGGGAATCTGTAGACACACAAATTTTATTGGATTTAATTCATACAAAATTTGGATTAAATCCATGTTTATTTGGGTTGAATGATTAATTTGGGCTTTACAAACAAATAAGTCCATTTTTATTTAATTCAAGTCCAACGGTCATTTCACCTTGAAGCCCAAACTCATGCCACGTGTCACAGTGACTAGGCATCCAAAACCAACAAGGTGACGCCACTTGTCCAAATGAGGTGATAGTCCCAGTCAAATGTAAGAACTAATCACAATGCGCCAAGTGTCGAATGACATCCTTTGGCCAATCATAAGCATTCTTGTCCACCTCTTACAACTATAAATATGGGATGTACATCACATTCTAAAGAGGAGGAAGAAAACTCTTCAAGAAGCATTCTGCAATTGGAGAAAGCTACAACATCAACTACATAGCTGTTCTAAGGAGTGATCAATAGAGTTCTTCTCGGAGATCGACTTGAAACAACGAAGTGCTCTCCGACGTTCCCGGAGATCAAATACATCTCAAGGAGGTCTACATCATCCTACATTCGAGAAATACGCTACTGAAGGCCCTCGAATCACGGAGAAGTTTAGGAGAGAAGAATCAAGAGAACAACAGAATTGTACTCACAAGATTCATCAATAAAAATAACATTTTCTTTTATTTATTTTGCTTGCAGTTAATTTTCAGCGGTTACGAAATTTTGTTGCGAACACTATTATAATAAAAACATCACTCCACCATGAATTAAAAATAAAATTACTTTTAAATAGCTAAATAAAATATGAAAATTTTGAGCCATATGAAAAAAATATGAAGACCAATCATAAGTGAATCTGTAAAATTTCGCTATATATTTTTAAAAGAAATATTACATAATATATAATTACTCTCATAGTGTTACCAAATAGTAAATATGTGATACTACAACTTGTTATTTGAGTTACTCTCAATCTTCTTAGTTCTATAGATTATAAAACTATTAAGTATCATTCATTTATTTAAAAATTATGAGGGTTAACAATTTTAACTAAAGAATTCAACACATAACTTGTGTAAGGTCTATTAGGCGAGCCCCGAGCGTAGGGCGTTAGGCGTTCTTAGGGCGTACAATCGGGCGCTTAGGGTGTAATTAAGTCTTACAGAACTAAGCCTCACACTTGAATCTCAAGAAGTTTTGGTAGAGCCCCCGTTAAATTAGGTCTTAGGCCTAACTCACACCCCAAAAGCTAGCTCAAAGGGAGAAGGATTACCCAAACCTTATAAGGAGTCCACCCATCTCATTAATCACCGATGTGGGACTTTTGTCATTCTTTAACACCCCACCTCACGCCCAGTGCTTAGCATCTGGTGCATGGGCAATTTTTTGATTTTGGGGGCCCCAACATCGGGTGAAACGGGCCCTGCTTTGATACCATGTTAAATTGTAGAATCTAAGCGATATTCTTCAAAATACCAGATGCAGAACTAGAGAGAAAAAACCTTACATTTCTTTTCAATGAAATCAGAATGATCTATTTTTGTGTTATTTTCTACATTACAAATGCAATATTTTATATATAAAGTGCACCGACTCATCTGTAACTAACACATGTGTAACACGTGCTCTTGCATAACAAACTTTATAACAAACCTCTAACTACAACTAGCAACTTCAAGCAGCAGCTGATTTATTTAACTAACAGTAAGTAGTTCCTTTTGCTTCTTCTTCTTTGAATCAGAGCTTTTAGGTTGAAGATCAGACCACCATTGACGTTATCCAGCTTGACGAGATCAAAATTCAAGTTCTCAACCATCGATAATGGTTGAAACTCAGAATATACAAAGCACAAAGGTTTCTTCAGTAGATCCTCAAACAGATCACAATCATCTGTTGCATCTACAAGCTTCAAATGTTCCCGAAGTCGCTTTAATACCGATGAAGCTCACAGGCCCTAAGAATTATAGTCTATGGAGCAGGTCGATGCGTATCGCGCTGCTAGTCAAAAACAAACTTGGATTTGTGGATGGCACCTGCGTGAGAAGTTCATACAAAGGAGTTATGTTAGGCAAATGGGAAAGATGTGATGTTGTAGTACTGTCGTGGATTAGTGCAACTGTTGCACCAGAACTAATGACTAGTATAGTCTACGCTTCGAGTTCAAAGAGGATCTGGGAAGATTTCAAGGAGAGGTTTAACAAGTCGAATCTAACAAGGATTTTTTACCTGTGGAAAGAGATAAGTGTATTAACACAAGGAACTGACTCTGTAACAAGCTATTACTCGAAGATGCGAGATATTTGGGACGAGATTGACGTAATGGTGCCCAGTCCTTCATGCGATTGTGAAACATCAATGCCCTATGTTGAGCACCTTAGGCAACAAAGGTTGTTGCAATTTTTTATTGGGTTGAATGAGACCTTTGCTCAAGTAAGAAGTTCTATTCTACTCAATTCGAATGTGCCTACTGTTAATCAAGCCTATGCTATGGCGATACAGGAAGAGAGCCAAAGGAAATTAGGCAGTACAGATTTAGGAGGAGAGCCACTAACTATGCTTGCAGGAAGAAATGTTAATGTGTCCAATAACCAGGGACCAGGAAGGTATTCACATAATCATTCACAAGTACAGTACCAAGGGCAATCATCTCAAGGCAAGAGATCTGGAATCATATGGGTGAGCATTGTGGTTATAAAGGGCACACAAAGGAAAGTTGCTACAGGATAGTAGGTTTTCCGGCAGACTTCAAAAGCAGGAGGAAGGGACAACCTGATGTTTTCAAGCCACAGGCCAATAATATCATAGTTGAGGAAGAGAATGATGCAGAAAGGAAGTTCAGCTTTCCAGGTGGATATTTCACTAGGGATGATTATAATGAAACTCCGAAAAGGATGTGTCCTAAGCCAACAGGTAGTTGCAAGGCCGATGCACAAGCAGGTATGAATACTATAAGAAGTGATATTTGTCCTGCTGTAGAATGGATAATTGACTCAGGAGCTTCACATCATGTAACATGTTGTGAAACACTTTTGAATGAGCCAAAATCAGTAGAGCAATCCAGGAACAATAAAGTGCAGGTCCCTACAGGAAATAGAATACAAATAGATCACATAGGAGACACAATGGTTCTAGGAAATCATTGTTTGAAGAATGTATTGCATGTGCCTGATTTTAAATTCAATCTGTTGTCAATTTCCAAACTCACCAAGGATTCAAATTGTGTGGTGTCCTTCTATCCTAATCAGTGTGTATTGTAGGAACTCTCCAATGGGAAGGTGATTGGGATTGGTAGAGAAGTTGATGGACTCTATATCCTAAAAAATCACATAACATCGACCTTTTGAGCTGTTATCAAGGCTGAAGATAATCAGAGACTGTGGCATCTAAGGCTAGGACATCCTTCTGTAGGAGTTATGAGATTTTAAAGCATAAAGTGGATGATGGTGTACATCAAGAGTGTGTGATTTGTCCATTAGCTAAACAATGTAGGTTAAAGTTTCCAGTTAGTACTTCTAAATCTACTAGTTTGTTTGAGTTGATTCATCTAGATGTATGGGGGCCTCATAAACACCCTACATATGATAGAAAACACTACTTCTTGACTATTGTAGATGATTACAGCAAATTCACTTGGATTATGTTGATGCAGTCTAAGAAAGAGGTAGTAGTAGTCTTGAAGAATTTTATCTCTATGGTCTGTAATCAGTTTGGTGTTGGAATAAAAGTTGTTAGATCTGACAATGGTACAGAGTTTTTCAATACTTGCATGACTGACTTGTTGCTTGA
>NC_064282.1:66660732-66781865 GCF_019186545.1 Solanum stenotomum | reverse complement strand
TCACTGGCAGAGTCACTAGACAGAGATGAGCTTGATGAAGAGTTTGATGCATTGCCTTGCACTAGACCAAATGAATTGGTACGAGCCAGATATGATAAACTGCACATGCTTGGGGCACGGGTTCAGACAATCTTGGGAGATTTCGCAACACAAGGGGAGAGAGTGCAAGCATTGGTAACTTGGTGTGACCCTCGAGCCACAGGGATATTTATTGGGCTATGCTTTGTCGTGGCATTCATTTTATACTTGGTACCATCTAAAATGGTGTCTATGGCCTTTGGTTTCTACTACCTCCGCCATCCCATATTTAGGGATAGAATGCCTTCCCCGGCTTTGAATTTCTTTAGAAGGCTGCCTTCACTTTCAGACAGAATGCTCTAGTTCTATTTAAGTTCTAGTAAATATGCTCGTGCTTCGCACCGTGCATATAGATTATAACCTATTTTTAAGTCATAATAGTTCACAGAGTTTTTTTATTTTTTATTTCTATGTCATCTCAGAAAGGTTTGCTTGTTACTATGTATTTCAATATTTCCATCACTGTATTAGTCCGTAAGTAACTATTATCATTAAGAAATCTCTTCTCTGACTTATTTCATCAAATGTGAAAATTCACTTACTCATAGACAAATAAATATTAGGCGTTATATCTATTGATCGGACATGAAAACATACAGTCAGCGGTGGTCTAAATCAGTCAAGCAAGCTATTATTTCTTTCATCATATTCCACAAACACCATGAAGTAGATATACCTTCAATCATATCAATAAGCCGCGTACTAAATTAGCACAATAATGATTATGGAATGGACAAAGGAGATGTTATAATACATAAATAAACTAAGATAACTCATATATATAAGTTTGATGCTCCACTACTAAAAAGTGCTCAAAACCCCTGGAGTCAAAAACGATGGACAATGTGTGACGGTCCACCATGTCATCATGCTACATAAGCGCCACATAAATTCCACATGGCACAAGTTGCCCATGTGAAGGGCTTACATAGGAAGAAGGCTAGTCCTTAAATGAAATATTTTAGAGAAATATGAGAACTTCCCATGGTAGATTAACCTAGAATATCATAGAATTTACATGAAAGGTTCACAGAAAATTCTAGGAATGTAGAGAGTTATAGAAAAGGACTACTTTGTAAATATGTAGGGACTTATGTTATAATTATTATGTACGCTAGCCTCAAAGTTAGTAGTATAAAATTAGGAACATCCATTTGTAAATTAATCAAACAAAAATAAATAAAAGTTCTCTACACAATTCTTCCTAACAATTCTCGTGTTCTTTCTTCCATTCTCTTAGTGCTTCCTAGAATCTTAGGCTGACTTTGCATGACAAGATCGAGAACAAGTGGTGCAAGAGTGTGAGCAAGTTTTCAAGTGTCACACGTGTGCTTAGTAAAAGACTAAGGGGTCGTTTGGTTTGAATATGAGTTATGATGGAATAAGTTATGTTGGGATAAGTTATATTGGGATTAGTTATGATGGGATAAGTTGTTCTGGGATTATTTCTTATTGAGTGTTTGGTTTGTTGCATTCAAAATAATATATATTGATAAATTTTAAGAACAAGTTGTTTGTTTACAAAATTACCCTTCACTTTATTTAAACTTTTTAAATTTTTCTTTGCGAGCTTTAGGTATTCATTTTTTAAAATAAATTTTTTATTTTATTTAACTTAAATATTTTTGTTCATGTATTCCCATGATAAGTACCATGTGTATTTAAAAATATAACTTTTTTCTTATTTAGCTTAAAAATAGAACTTCCCTCTCAAGTTTATTAAAGAGAAGAAAATTTATGAGAAATCAAAATAAAATAAAAATAAGAATTAGGCAAATAAATTCATAAATAAAAATTATATTTATATAGTATAATTTTTTAATAGAAAAATATGTATAATTATCATAAAAATAAGGAGTAGTAAATATTATTATACATGATATTAAAAAAAATGTAAATATACATAAATGTGAAAAATGATGTATAAAAAGGATTTAAAGGGACATATTTGTCATTTACCTATTTTATCCCGGGATAAGTTATCCCGGGATTACTATACCACCCAATATGAGGGATAACTTATCCCGGCACTAATTCATAATCCTCGAATAAGTTATCCCAAACTTCTCAATCGAACACTAAATTAAGTGCCACTAAATATTTATCTCAAGACTATTTGTACCTATCCTTCACACCAAATGAGCCCTAAGGACATGATAAAGTGGTATCAGAGCAGGGTGCAACTAAGAAAATAACAAACAACTGAGAAATCAACGCTACTAATACCTAAGCCAACACCACCCAGAATGCCACCGGCAAGAAGGGTCATGGCAAAAAGAGGAATGTCGCTAACAAGAACCAAGAGGTGTTTCTCGAGGTTAAGCCAAATGAAAGGCTTACATCCCAAGAACATTCTACCACTAAGGTAAGCGAGGATGATGTGGAGGTACTGTCCGAGGAAGTCTCGCTCAGTAGAGAGTGGGTCACGAAGGTTAATATGAGAATGGATGCAGTCGATATATTTGGACAATGCTTGAGGAAGATAGAGGGCACTCTAAGCGTTCTTGAGGGACACAGTCTTAAGGAGATCGAGAGCATTTGAAGTGACATGGATGGATGTAGCAGAATAAAATAGAAATGAGGCAGACCATCGCTACCTTAGAGTGGAGTCTCATAGATGTGTTGAGCACTATTAATGCTATGAAGACAAAGATAAAGGCACTCGAAGAGCAAGTCAACACTAGCGTGACTGAGACCACCAAAAATATTATCGTGATGAGGGAGGCAAAGATTGAGGCTACCAAGCCACCATTGTTCAAAGGGGTTCTTGATGCACAAGAAGTAGAGAATTGTCTTTGGCACTTGGAGAACTATTTTCAAAATGCAAATGTAAGGGACGATGATCTCATGATCAACACTACAGTGTTGTACTTGTTAGAAACAGTCATGCTATGGTGGAGATATAATTCATTGAGAGAGATTTGTGCACTATTAGAAGATGGGATCAATTTAAGGCCGAGTTCAAACGTCAGTTCTTACCAAATTATGTTGTGTATAAGGCAAGAAGAAAACTTAAGGAGTTGAAGCACACGGGGAGCATTCGGGACAACGTGAAAGAGTTCACAACCCTTACATTTCTAATTCCTAACCTCACCAACGATGATCTGTTGTTCCACATTATGGACGAGTTTCAGAATTAGGGTAAGTAGGAATTGCAACGCCGACGAGTCATTGATGTAGACCAAACCATAGTGGAAGCCGAGTCTTTGATGGATTTCAAGAATGAGAAATATGATAAAGATAGAGGTGCTAAGTCAAAGGATGACACTGCTAAGGGTGGAATAGACTGTGGTTAAGCAATGAAGTATATCAACAACAATACAAGACTAAAGATACCCCAAATTCTATAATAATAAGTCAATTGACCGTCAGAGCTACATGAAAAAGAAAGCACAGTCCGAGAGTAAGGGATGCTACATATGCAGTGAGCCACATAGCTTCAAGGATTGTCCTGACTTAAAGATTTTTAGCGCTATGGTGCACGGAAAGAAGGAGCAAGTGCAATGAGAGAGTTTGGTCACAACTCAATTAGGAGTGACTGGACTATGTGGAGTCATCACAAGGTCAACTAGCCAAGCTAACAAGAATAAAAATCAATACGTGGACCTTATGATAAACAATAAACTTGCTCGTGCATTGGTAGACATTGAGCAACTCATAATTTTATGACCGAAACTACAACGAAGAGACTAGAGTTGAAGCATGCTCCAACTAACTCTCCTGTCAAGACCGTGCATGTCAATCCTCAAAATGTTCATGGTGTTGCTAGTGGTGTTGGTGTGAAATTAGGCTACCAAAAAGGTACGACAAACTTTTCCATTACAAAGATGGATATTTTTTATATTATTCTAGGGAAAGAGTTCTTCACATAGTGTCTTACATTGATCGAGCCCTACCTCTATTGTCTCTGGGTCATGGAACGAGAAGGATCTTGCATGGTGCCTATAATAACTACACCACATAAACAGAATCAAGCATAACTTTCGGCTATACAACTTGTGAATGGGCTCAAGAAACAGGGGCTAATGTTCTTGGAAACCATTACAAGTTTTGATGAAGGCAGAGACAGAAAGTCATTGTTGTGTTCCACTTGGAAGGGAATATCATCGGAAGAAGTTACTCAGGAACAATATGAGGACTTGGGCTATTCAAAGATAAGATTTGAGAGTTTAAGCGAAGCAATGCACCATGGTTGTTGCAACATCAGGTGGGGGAGAGTGTGACGGTTCGCTGTGTCATCATGCCACATAAGTGCCACGTAAATTCCACATGACACAAAGTTGCTCATATGGAGGGTTTACATAGGAAGAAGGCTAGTCTTTAAATGGAATATTCTAGAGAAATATGAGATTTCCCCATGGTAGAACCTAGAATATAGAATTTACATGGAAGGTCCTTAGAAAATTCTAGGCATGTGTCGCACCCCTATTTCGAATCAGCTGCACCCCTATTTCGAATTAGCCGAAATAGTTTGCCACATAATACGACTGACACTTTGATTTTTGAAAAAAAAATTGTTTTTGTTTCTTTTAGAGTTGCCACCTAAATTTTAAGGAAAATATTAGGAAAACAATTTATTAATATGTAAATGTAAACTCTGTTTTGATTTTCGAAACCAGTGAGATTCTGAGTAAGGGTTTTGGTTACTCGAGGGGAAGGTGTTAAGCATCCCTCAGAGCCTATTCTAAGATAGTCTTTAAACTCAATTTAGGAAAATATAATTAGGAAAATTTATTTATTTATTTTCTTTAAAAAATCAATGATAAGTTAATTAGCTAGTTTAAGAAAAAGGGTAGAACACAAGGTACGACATATATATATATATATATATATATATATATATATATATATCTTATAAAATAGATTTAATGGTAGTATTTTTATCATTACGTAAAATAAATAAATAAATGTACTTAAATGTATGATAAATTTATATGTAAAAATAATAGATGTGTCTTATTTGAACTTAACCTAAATGTATAAATGTTGAGTTTAAAGGATGTAAAATTAAAATGTAAAAATAAATAGATGTGTCTTATTTGTTGTTTTATTTATATATAGAATTAAAACGTAAAAAATAAAATAAGATTATAATCGGGTTTAAATATATAGAGTGGTGTGTGTGAAAAATGAAGTTTAATGAAATAAATAATAATGATACTAAATGTTAAAATATTATGTAAAAGTTTGTGATCTTAAATATGTTTATTATAAAGTGTAGTATATACATGTAAGTTGTTTAAAACATATGAACACTTATTACTTATTTACATGTGTAGACAAATCGACGATAGATTATATGTAGTAAAATAATATGTATATTTAAGTGTAGGAATTTATAAATTATAAAAATAAATAAATAATATTAATAAAAGAGATAGTAGATATGAGAAAAAATAATATGAAGTATAACAAAATAATGAGTTATTTATAGAGAAAACTGAAAAATATAGGATTTGTACCTTTTTGCGTATGACATATATATGTATGTACCTTGTATTTCGAACCTGTTAGCATATCTACAATCTTGAAATAATATGTTAAGAAATTAAAATGATTTAGTTATATTCGATTTTTTTTAAAAAAGAAGGGATAATGGTAAATTTCTATTATATAGAAGAACCATGAGAAGGACGACCAATGACATTTTAATAATTTTAACATCATTTAAGGGCAAAATAATAATTGTATAATTTATAGCCAAAAAAAATTCTAGAAGAATCCATACCTGCCTTAACTTTTGGTATGGGTCCATAAGGATATTATTGTAATTTTGTTCAAATGAAGAGTTTCTATTAGTTAACTTCTTATAAACAATAATAAATGCTAAGCTTGTTTTGACATATTTTAGAAAGAAATTTTGAACTAATTAAAAAAAATGTGTTTCAGTCGTTAATATTTTGTTTCTAGAAATACTTTAAAGGATTATTGCGTAAACATATTTTTAATATTATGTTACATAATATGACCACTAAATTAGTATCTTGATTATTAAAATAGTCTTTAAAATGATGTATCAATATTTTTTAATTAATTTAAAAAAAATATCAAATTTCGTGACTAAAAGAATGAACAATGTTTGACTATCAAGAAATTAATAATTTGATAATGTATTCATCGGAAGATTAAAAAATATAAATTTTCATTTCTATATAGGATATTTTCTTAATATCAAATATGATAAACTATTTAACAGAGAAAATTTGACAAGGAAAAAGTTTAACGTTCAAATTCTGATGAATATTAAAATACAAACTAAAGAAAAATGAGTAGTTTAAAAATAAAGAAGAACAACAAAAGAAAATGTCAATAGAAAAAGACTTTGTTGAGAAATATAGAGAAAGAAAAAACCTTAAAAATAAATAAAACAACCTGAAAAAAAAAGTATATTGGTTATTTTGTGAGGGTAAGATTTAGAGTTTTCTTTACGGCATGATATTAAGAGTGTAGTATCAAAGAAAATTAATTAATGTAATTTAGAATATAACATTACGATAATTGTTATTGTATATATAAATAAAGTTGCTTTCATGATTGTTTTTATTGTTGTGGAGTTAGAAATTAATTTTTTAATAAATACTTTCAATATTTAGAATAGGGATAAGGGTCTGAAAAATATCCTAACTTTGGTCGGATTTGTTGTTGCGATACTAAACTTTCATGAGGACCTATTACCTCCCTAGACTATTTAATACCGTATTTTAAACATATATATTTGCCCACGTGGACATAAAAAATAATGCAAAATTATAAATAGTAATGTGTCCACGTGGGCACATATATACCTTTAAAATACATTATTAAATAGTTCAGGAGGTAAAAAAATACGGTATTAAATAGTCTAGGGAGGTAATAGGTCCTCATGAAAGTTTAGTATCNTTGTTACTGTATATAGAAATAAAGTTGCTTTCATGATTGTTTTTATTGTTGTGAAGTTAGAAATCAATTTTTTAAGTATTTCTATTTATCGAAGACAGTAATAAAATGTATTACAAAATTTATCGACAAAGCCAACTACAAACACAATATACTTAAGTTGAAGCAATAGAGATTTGAAAGACTTTAAATCGATCTTTACGAATTGGTTGATCAATGATTAGTATTTTATCAGATGCAAAGTTTATGGTGCAAATATTACAAAATGAAGATAATAACATTGTGGAAAATAGATACCACTTGCGAATATATATGAAGATCGGTGAACTTTTTCAAAGAGATCAATATTTTATATATTCCTCGAACACGAAATGTTTTAACTCATAATCTAACGCAATTCTCTATTTCCTTGTTGCATAGAATTGTTTAGAATACAACTTTCTCAATTTAAGTTGTAAATGACACATTTATGTCGTATGAACATTTGAAATAGATTATAAATTAATATATTGAAGTTGTTTACTAAAGGAAAAAATAGTATAAAGTACAGAAATCTCATATACTTGGAGGCTAATTACATCATATCTAGGAAATTTCCACAATTACAAAAATCTCAAATTTTTCATTGCTCTCGAATACATTTCTTGGTTGTCCGATACATTGCAAATGACATATTACTTCAGGGGAGGGATGTATTCGAGAGGGGATAGGTATGTATCCGAGAGGAAATAAGGATGTATCCGAGAGAGGATTATAATATCTTAAGTTGTGAATTTGTGTAATTTTTCCAACAAAATATGTGAAATTATATCGGGCCCGTATCACTGGTTAAATTATCTAGTGTGTGTATATATATATATATATATATATATTATTTTATTTTATTTTTTATTTTTATTTTTTGAAAGGGTTAATGTAAAAAAATAAAATAAAATGGGCCTAACTATTGGTTACCCACCCCAACTCATCACTCTTCCACCTTTAGTCTTGAACGGCCTAAAAATCGCCTAATTATTTCAAAGATAAAGAATTAGGGCATCTAAATAGTGGACTAAATAATGTTAAGGTTAACTCCTATTAAGGGTCTACTAAAACTTATATAATTCTAGGTAAGAGATCGTAATTATCCTAAGGGAGAGAGATTGAAAGCTCTTTTATTTTAAAAAGTATTTGTTTAAAAATCGTTAACCGACTAAAATTAGATTAATTAAAAGAGAACTTATAAAAAGGGGTTTAAGAGAAACTATTAACATAATATAAACTAGCTTTAAAAGAAAGAGTTAATGTATAAGATTTTATAAAATGATAACTATAAACAATTTCGAGAATGAAACAATGTCTACTATAATCTTAGAGAAAATTAGGTAAGATTTAATTATTATTTTTTAATGATCCAGAGGGCTTAAAAAATGGATATAATTTATTGGGTAAATTTTTTTCAAAAATAAATAAATAAATAAAAAATAAAGTAAACTAACTTAAAGGATAGGGACCAAATTTTAGGCCATTTTGTTTTTAAAGAAAATAATAATTGTATTCCATTCGAAAGTTGTGTTCTATCAACTAATCTACCCGTTTTAAAGTTCTCAAAAAGTTGTATTATCACTTTAAAACATAAACACTTCTACGTACTAAATTCCAAACACTTACAAAGTTTCAAGAAAGACGTGTTTTATTGCACTCAAAATGTGCATTTTAATGTTCAAATTGTTACCCCTCAAGGCTCTCAAAATCTGCCCCCTTTTAAGCTAAAAAATAAATAAAAAAAATCTGCACTTTTAAAACCTTTAGAATCTACATTCTGGACTCTTATTCTGAGTAAAAGACAGCTATAAATGTTGTTAGTAACGGATGGTTGAAAACAAATAATAGTCGTAACATTCTATGTGTGGCATCACCACAAGTGCGTCATTAATTGAGGAAATGACATAAGCTCACCAATATAGCATGCATAATGTCCTCTACAAAACACGGTAAACAAGAGCAAGTATCAAACATAAAGCTGCAATTCTGTAACGTTAATTAGAAGCAAAAATTATGTATATTTAAGGACATAAATTCATAAAGAGAAGAAAAGGCGCTAGACACTATCGATGCGATGGGGCTGCTAGACACAAGCGATAATGTAGGCGAGCACAAATCTGATTTGGACAGATGAATAAAGTCGTATCACAACTCAAAATGTGCTCCCAAGTGTACATGTACAAAAAATAAGAAAAAAAAAGAAAAATTAGCAAATGAGTTTATGAGAAGCAAATCAAAATGAATTTGACATAGTCATTTGTTAACCCAAATTTGAGTTAACTTGTACCAACAATCACATTCTAATAGACATGATATNTAATTAGAAGCAAAAATTATGTATATTTTAAGGACATAAATTCATAAAGAGAAGAAAAGGCGCTAGACACTATCGATGCGATGGGGCTGTTAGACACAAGCGATAATGTAGGCGAGCACAAATCTGATTTGGACAGATGAATAAAGTCGTATCACAATTTAAAATGTGCTCCCAAGTGTACATGTACAAAAAATAAGAAAAAAAAAGAAAAATTAGCAAATGACCTTATGAGAAGCAAATCAAAATGAATTTCACATAGTCATTTGTTAACCCAAATTTGAGTTAACTTGTACTAGCAATCACATTCTAATTAGACATGATATTTTACAGATCAACCTCTTTTCGTAAGTTAGATTTGGAGTACGTAATTGTTAAATGTATTTTCCACACCATGAAGTGAGCTTTAAGTATGTCTGGAATTGCCTGTTGGAGCATAAAAATATATATATACACATTCTTTTGAGGCGAACAGAAAGGGGCAAACACAAATGGTCTCTGAAGAATGGTGCAACAAATATTTACATGGTTTATACAAAATAAAGAGAGGACACTATAACTACTTCTACCGGTTATTAAGTTAGGCTAAAGTAAACTTCATCTATCTAATTCATAAGATAAAAGAAACAATCGTCTATAAACAGATACGTGCAGCAGCCTAGTATCAACGTATTTAGGTTCATTTAGCATTTCATTCTCTTATAGTCGTATCTTTGATCAAAGGGACTTAAGGATATACGATTCAAGATTTTAAAGCTTTAATCCTTGTTAATACATGAAGAACTCAATGATAAACCAACAATCATCCCTTACTAGTTCATAATACTATATAAGATTCGAAGGTATTCTATTATTTTCGGGTATAAAAGAGGGGATTCAAAGATCTGCTTGTAGGCAGATTTCCAGCAAGCAAATGTTGCACTTTAGGCTTCAAAAAATTGCAAACAAACACTAGAATATCCATTAGATAATCAAGGTAAATTTTGTCTCAATTTTAAGACATAAAGATGTCCTCCTACCCATATATGGCATTTAAACACACACATTGTGACATACATGAGCAAGGATCCTGATCCATATCAACTACTTTATATGCTTGAATTTAATAATCACACACGTTGTGACAAAAGAGTCAAGTGTAAGTTCAGCCGAGTTAATCACCCAAAATAGGCATAAGCAAAAACAAGGAAGAGCTATGGATGTTTAGACATGGCGAATAACAACCTGACTAACACCATTTATGATGCAGAAGCAAAATATTCCTCAGAAAATATGAAACACGATGAGGAAAAATAGATCAAAATCGATTATCATAGAGTAAGAGTTAATCCAATTGGTTTGTATGAGTTCTGACAATGCTTAGTAGATATGCATTACAAAGTCAAGACAGAGAAGAAAGAATTTCAAGTATTAAACATCAACGACGGAAATAAAATGGAGAGGAGAGGACTTCACATTGGTCTCTTAACGGAGAACTTTAACAGAGGACAAAAGCTTATGCTAACAGGACTGCAAAATATCTAACATGATTAACCACTCGAAATAGCATAGTCATTTTAAACTTAATGAGATTCTATAAATAAGACGTCTGAATTGTTAGTGCGAACAAATGGGACGTAACAGGGATTCAAGTTAGACATGATAACGCTTTCCTAACAAAGCTCGACACTTAGTGAAATCATGTAAATAAGGTAGGTAACCAGGTTATTCGCCCTCCAACATGATTTTTAACAGAAGGGTATTGGTATCCTTAATCACACCATGCTTTAATAGAAAAATAAGGACATCTGGTCATATGGCAAATTAATCTAATAACATTGCAAGAACAAATTTTATTTATTTTTTATTTTTGACGAGGGAATAAAGCTAAGGAGATCATCGAAAGTACTGGTTTGAGAATTTTAACAACAGGTTAACATCATAACACTTCATAACTAAACGCCTGCAACGAAACGAGTAGATCAGTCACTAGCCTAGTTAGGCTCAAACGAAAGAGGAATGGTTATGTCCATATTTGTTTAGTTTCATTTAACACGTTATATAGCCTTCTCAAAAATCCAGTAGTTTATATTGACAACTTTGGGCAGTGATTTGTTAACAGAATATTGTGTTGAAGACAAGACCCTTAGTCATCTCTTTTTTTTTTTTTTTTGAATTCTGAATTCTAACAAGATACAAGTATCACAACATTTTACCAACTATTCACAGACTAATTTTCAAATCAAGCTAAATTGAGGAAAGATTCTAGAAACACAAAAAAAAAGATAAAAAAACAAAACAAAACCAAACTAAATCAAAGATGGGGACATTTAAACAACCATAATTGATTCATGAAACAAAAAACTAAAAATAGGGGATATTACTGACCTTGTATAGAGCAACAAACAAAAGCTTCAACGTCAAAAAATTTCAACTTCGAACTCGAAGAAGAACGAAAACAGAGAACAAAAGATTTTCGGATCCTTGTTTGTTTCCTTGGATTCTTTTTTGGATTTCCGGATTGTTTTTGGATGATTTCTGAATGTTCATCGGATGATCTTTTTATGAGAACCAAATGGTTCTCTTTTATAGCTAATTTGGGCTCCAAGAATTCAAATTTTGAATTCTTGGAAACCGCCCATCTCAGAGCAAACAGAAACACCATTATGAAGGAGAAGAAAACATTGACATATCTTACTTTTTCCGAATTGATTGAAAAGGGTGAGTGATAGATGGGGCAAGGATCTGCCGGAATTGACATTTTTCCAGCAGTCAGAGCCGTTTCTGAAGAAGGGGCTGGGGGATCACGTGGGGCGGTGATGGGACCATGGGAGAGGAGGTTGGGACGTTGGTTTTTGGGGAAGAGGAAGAGGCATGGGTGGTTGATGGAGAAACGTTCTATCTGGGGAAGAAGAATGTGAATTCTGGGCAAAAACAGAGTATAGGGCGGTGGAGTCTGTTTTGGGAAAAGTAAAAAGTCTTGGTTATTTTTGGACCGTCTGATCGCTTGATCAGACGGTTAATAAAAAATAAAAGGTTTTAAAAATATGTTTAATAATAACAATATATATATTAATAAAAAGATGAATTTAAGGTTGTTGGATTAAAATAGAGGGTTGAGATTAAAAGTTAAGAAGCACAATCCATGTGCTCGCCAACGTGGCACACACGGATTGGCTGGTTTAAGGGGACTTGGATTGCCAACTTTTGTTCAAATTAAATTCATTTAAATTATGACCTCTTCTTTATTAACTAACTATAATTTATTAAATTAAAAATAATTATTTTGCAAAACTAGCTTATTTGATAAAATTAGTCACTCTTAAAATTAAATTAATATAAATTAGTAACTCATTAATTAATTAAGCTTTCTAATTTTAAGCAATGTACGAAATATATCTATTGCGACAAAAGAAATTATATTTGAACAAAAAAATAGACTCAATTCTTAAGAACGACACTTATTTAAAAATGAGAAAGTAAGTAGTAATATAATATATTTAATTTTTATAAGAAATAACATTTATGAAATAAATTTATCAATTAAAAATAAAATAAAAATTCGTATCCCTATAAAACTTTCATGACATATATATTTTATTATTATTTTAGTTACATGTTGAGAGACAAAATTGGGTGTTAACAGCATGTAGAGAGTTCTAGATAAATGATTATTTAGTAAATATGTAGGGACTTGTGTAATAATTATTATTTTTACTTTAGCCCCAAAGTTAATAGTATAAATAGAGGGACATTCATTTGTAAATTCATGAGAAAATGGCTAAATGAGCCCCCCAACCTATTACCGAATTCCCAACTATACACTTATACTTTACGGGGGTCCTATTACCCCTCTGAACTATTTAAAATTGAAATTATTACCTCCCTAAATGCCTACGTGGCAAAGTGAGTGTATTTCACTCTCTTTGAGAGAGTGAAGACCAAAAATAAATATTAAAACTTTATTTTTAAAATTGTTTTCATTTTTTTCCCCTTAATTTGTTTTTTTTTTTTTAATTTTAAAAAGGAAGTCAAATTAAAACACCCAAAGTAATTGAAAAATCAAAACAAACAAAATCAAAACAAAAAACCAATTTGTAAACTAAGCTCCTTTCTTCCTCGGAGCTCCAAGCGACGGTCCAACGTTGTCGCATTGATGCCGAAAAATCGAGGTACATAGTTGAAGCTAACCTCAATCACACCAAACTTGAAACTCCTATGAAATTGTCAGTTATATAGCTCCCATCATCATAGATCTGCCATAGAAATAGCACAAAAAGCTTGGATAAATTTCATCCAAGACAAATATCTCATCTCTAATTTCTTTTATTCTTCTTAGCAACTTAGTAGAGCATCCATGTCAGCCATTAAATTTCACCATCACGATCTAGAAATCACCACCACAAATCATAGATAGAAATCTCCTTCCCACTCTCCATAATAAAAAACTATTAAGTAAATTACTTTACACCCATTTTCAAAATCAACTAATAGTCATTAAAACTCCATTGAAATACCATTTTGAAGCTATTGTAACAAACTTTTAATTAGTTTAGGGGGGTAATAGGACCCCCGTGAAGTATAAGTGTGTAGTTGAAAATCCGGTAATAGGTTGGGGGCTCATTTGATCATTTTCTCTAAATTCATCAAGCAAAAAACAATCAAAGTTCTCTGCACAATTCTTCTTAACAATTCTCTTGTGTTCTTTCTTTCATTCTCTCAGTGATTCCTAGAATCTTAGGCTGACTTGGCATAACAAAATCATTAGCAAGTGGTGCAAGAACGTGAGCAAGTTGCCAAGTGTCGGACGTGTGCTTAGTAGAAGACTAAGGATGTGACACATCATCTCTTAAAAAAGCGACCCAATTTGTGACGATGTTCGTCGTTTTGATTTCTTTAAAAAAACTTTTAGCATACGACGAACCATAACNCTTTTTAGTCAGTCCCAAAAAGAATGACACATTTATATATTAAGTAACAATTTCACTATAAAATGTCTATTTTACCCCTAATGAAATGATTTACAGCCACACAAATTTCTATCATTCATTTTGGACCACAAGTTTTAAAAGTCTTCTTTTTTTTCTTAAACTCCGTGCCGAGTCAAACTACCTCACATAAAATGCGACTGAGGGAGTATCAATTAAGTCATTGTTCGTTGTTTCTAATTAAACATATAATGAATTTATTACATTATAATGACATCGTCTATCATTTATAATTAATATTTAATTATTAGTTATTATTTTAAAAAAAAGCCACGAACAACATTGCTTTGTCCATTGCTTTTGGTCAAAATATTGATCAAACACTTTACACGGGCAGACACCCATTTTTCTTTTTTCTCCTCTCTTCTTCTCTCTAACTCTCACCACCCCCTCCCCACCACCATTGTCGACTCTCTCGCCTCCGTTCACCTCGCCACCAATAGCCCACCTCTAGCGCGTTGCCGACCTCCTCCCTCCAAACTCCTACTCTCTCAACTAATTATTGTGGTTAGGATTTTGAATTTTATGATTATTATTTTTAATTTGAGTAATTTTTTGTTTCTATGTTAGTTTATTGTATCTATTTTGTCCAATTTGTGTTATTAACATTGTTAGTTTGTAAATTTGATTGTGGATTAGTTTATGAACATATAATTTTGATTTTTAAAAAATTAGATTGTGAATTAAAAAAAATTGAGTTTGAATTGAAGTATTTTTGAAGTTTAGAATTTCAGAACTAATTAGAAGTTAGAACTTAGAACTTGAAGTCATGAACTTTAGAATACTAGAATTTTAGGATGTTTGAATTTAAATTTGGAAAAACTATTGATTTATGTATGATTCTTGAATTTGAGAAATTTAGAACTAATTAGAAGTTAGAACTTGAATGTCATGAACTTTAACTTTTAGAATACTTGAACTTTGGAAATTTTGAACTTCAACTTAGAAAAATTGTATGATTCTTGAACTTAAGAATTGATTATAACTTAGAAGTTAGAACTTCAATGTCATGAACTTGAACTTTAATTTGGAATACTCAAAATTTAGGATTTTTGAACTTGAACTTAGAAAAATTATTAGTTTGCATGATTTTTGAACTTAAAAACTAATTAGAAGTTAGAACTTCAATGTCATACTTGAACTTTAGAATACTTGAATTTTAGGATTTTCTAGCTTGAACTTATAGAAAAAGTATGGGAAAATCCATAAGTACCCCCCAGCCTATGCCCGAAATCCCAGAGACACACCTAACCTTTACTAAGGTCCTATTACCCCCCCTCCCCCGAACTTAATTTATCTATAATATTCTACCCCTTTTCGGCCTACGTGGCACTATCCTTGAAAAAAATNAAGCTGGGGGGGTACTTATGCATTTTCCCAAAAAGTATTGGTTTTTATGAATTTTGAACTATAGAACTAATTAGAACTTAAAACTTGAATGTCATGAACTTGCAACTTTAAAAATATACTTTCTTGAGATTTTTGAACTTGAAAGTAGAAAAATTATAGGATTTTATGATTTTTAAACTTTAAAACTAATTAGAAGTTAGAACTTGAATGCCATGAACTTGAACTAATTTACAAATACTTTAACTATATATAGGATTTTTGAACTTGAACTTAGAAAAATTGAATTGTATGATTTTTTAAACTTAGTTTGTGAACTTTAGAAATCTCGATGGATTGTATTCTTTATGAACTAAGCTACTTTAGAAATCTTGAATTGTAAGATTTATCAACTTATAAACTTGATCTTTATAAAACATGAATTATATGTTTTGTATCTTAGTTTTTGAACTATAGAAAACTTAAATTGTAAGATTTATGAACTTAGATTGAACTTTAGAAAACTTAAATAGTAGGATTTATCAATTTAATTATAAGACTGAACTTTAGAACAATAGAGTAGTATATTTATGAAATTGAAATTTAGAAAATTAAACTTGAATTGTAGGATTTCAAGATTCACTCAATTTTTTTATATGTTTTTAAAATATTTCAAGCTGATAATTATTGAGATTTATAGTACTTTTTACGTTATTTTCAAATAATACATCTTACTTCCTCTGTCCCATTTTTATGTGACACCGACAGAATTTCAAAAATCAATTGATTTTTTTATATGTCTTTTAAATATTGTAAGTTATTAATTATTGTGATTTATAGTATCTTTTTATGTAATTTTCAAATATATAAAGAGAAAATGGTAAAAAAAAAATACCCTTAAACTTTGTTTTATTGGTTGACTATGCCGTTACCATTAAAATGAAGTTATTTTTACCCCTATCGTTGCTAATTTCATAATTTATGGACCTCAATTGGATGGAAATCCCCAAATCAACTAAAATTACCCAATTTTAATTTGATCTGATCCACTTAATCATATAACACATTTCTTTTACCCAAATCAATTTTGTTTTCCACCACCAACACCTCCACTTAAACCACCACCAAAGCCATCACCCTCTCCGAGATCTCCTCCACCACCATCACCGAAACCACGGCCATGCTGATGACTGAAAACGCTTAATAGATATGCAACGACCATTGCCATTAAGCCGACCTTTAAACACAACATTGGGGGTTTTCTCTCCATGTTCAAAGACAATATTATTACCGGAGAAATTTGAGGTAGCAACTTTCAACTCCTCCAAACCATATTCTTTAAATGCTGGCAAATTCAACTGCTCATTCTCCGCCCATTTTCTGAACAAGATTAGTACATACATCAAAATTGATTCTTCAAACTCCCATTTAATAAAAAAAATCTTATCTATATTCATGGAATATAAAGCATGAGACTTGATATTTGAAGGCCATAAACAGAAACATAAATTAGAACAACGACCACCCATCATACAAATTCACCAAAAAATTAAAAAAAGATACAACCTTTAGAGAGAGACAAAGGGGTCACAAAGATGGTGACTACTTTTCTCCCCTAAAAGTCCCTTTAAACTTAGCAACAATGGTAAAAATATCAAATTGTTAATGGTGAATTTCAAATTTCAATATTCAAAGCAATGCCAACACACTTGGAGGAGGTAGTGTAGTGGGATAGGTGGTTGTTTCAACGATGGTGGTGAAGGAGATCTCAAAGAGGGTGGTGGTTTTGGTAGTGGTATAAGTGGAGGTGTTAGTGGTGGAAAACAAAGTTGATTTGGGTAAAAGAAATGGGTTATATGATTAAGTGAGTCGGATCGGGTTAAAATTGGGTAATTTTAGTTGACTTGGGACTTTCCATCCAATTGAGGGGCACAAATGATGTAATTAGTAACGGTGGGGGTAAAAATAACTTCATTTTAACGATAAAGACATAGTTAACCAATAAAACAAACTTGAGGGGTATTTTTGACCCTTTTCCCATATATAAAAGACTAATAAAATAAAATAAATATATAAATAAACAAAAATGAAAAATTCACATAAAAATTACCAAACTTTCCTTGAACTACCAAAGCAGACATATTGACACTTGAAACTCCCTCTTATTATATTAGATATAGAGCCTGTACAAGCATGAGCCCAATATAAATTACTTCTTTTGTTATAATTTAGGTGACATAGATGTATAGGCATACATATTTTATTGGATTTAATTCATACGAAATTTGGATTAAATCCATATTTATTTGGGTTGAATGACTAATTTGGGCTTTATAAATAAATAAGTTCATTTTTAATAAATTCAAGTCCAAGGTCCATTTCACCTTGAAGCCCAAACCCACACCACGCGTCAGAGCGACTAGGCATCCAAGACAACAAAGTGATGCCACGTGTCCAAATGAAGTGGTAGTCCCAGTCAAATGCAAGAATCAATCACAATCCGCCAAGTGTCAAAGCGACATCCTTTGGACAATCATAAGCAACCTTGTCCACCCCCTGCAACTATAAATACGGGATGTACATGACATTCTGAAGGGAATTCTACAAAAGACTTCAACAAGCATTGGAGAAAGCTACAACATCATATACACAACTCTTCGAAGGAGTGATCAATGTAGTTCTTCCCGGAGATCGACTTGAAATGAGGAATTGCTTCCTGACGTTTTCGGAGATCAAACACTAGCTCTTCAAAGGAGTGTTCAACAGAGTTCCCGGAGATCGACTTGAAATGATGAATTGCTTCTCGCTATTTCCGAAATACATGAATGCTTCATCACAAATGGTTATAAGGACATTTTCATTGATGGAATTCTTCCCTGAAATGCGCCTTGACGTACGAGCCTAAACTACAATTTACAACATTCCTCGATGCACGAGTCTGAACTGCAAGTTGAAATGCTCCTCAATGAACGATCCTACACTACAAGTTGAAACACTCTTCGATGCACGTGCTTAAAATACAAGTTGAAATGCTTCTCGATGCACGAGCTTAAACTGTAGTTACAACGCTCCTCAACGTACGAGCCTAAACTAAAAGTTGAAACGCTCCTTGACATATGAGCCTAAACTACAAGTTGAAATGCTCATTCACATATGAGCCTAAATTGCAAGTTGAAATGCTCATTGACGTATGAGCCTAAACTACAAGTTGAAACGCTCCTTGACGTACGATCCTAAACTGCAAGTTGAAATGCTCCTCGATTCATAAGCCTAAACTGCAACTTACAACACTCCTTAAGGTATAAGCATATACTGCATGTTAGTCTTGGCCTGCAAGAGTATAAATTGTTTACGATCCAAAATTTTTTAAAAAACTCATCATCTTGAACTACAATATGACTTGATCCTCTTCACCAAGGTACGTAGGTGCTTGGAGTAATCACTCTAAGCTCAGTCACAAGAGTAAAAAAAAGGTTTTCTGGCATTGCGTGATCATCATACTAGCTCTTTAAAATTATATAGCTAGCACGTGAGTTCAAATTTGCCACAGATGAGCAAAAAAGAAGCTCGTAATTCAGGAACTCATATTTCAAAATATGATTTTCTTGCCACAGGAGTGTAAAAATGAAGAACTGAGCAAGGTAGAATTATGGACTGACTTTGAAGCAATGTATATAAAAATCCATAAAGCTTTTGGATGTGATTTTTACACATGTTATAGCTATTATAGTTGTCTTTCCAACGGAAAAATAAAATCATGATTTCAATACTCGTACTTTGAGTTATGAATTTTCTACCACAGATGCGCGAAACTGAAGAATCGAGAAAGATAGAATTGTGAGCTGACTTCGAAGCAACATTTGTACCAATCCGTAAAGTCTTTGACTGTGGTTTTTACACATATCGTAGTTATTTGAGTCCTCTTTATAATGGAAAAATAAACTCACAATTTTGGTACTCCTACTTTGAGTTATGAATTTTCTACTATAGACGCGCGAAGCTGAAGATCCGAGTTAGACAAAATTGTGAGCTGACTTCGAAGTAATATGTGTATAAGTGTTTGACTGTGACTTTCACATATATAGTAGTTCTTTGAGTCATATTTCCAACAAAATCAGAAACTCATGATTTCAACACTGCTACTTCGAGTTATGAATTTTGTACTACATACGCGCGGAGCTGAAGATTCAAGCAAGATAAAATTATGAGCTGGATTCAAAGTGACAAATAGATTCCGCCAATGCCACAAGAAAGGTGGATTCTCCAAGTGGTATCTCGCCAAGTCTCCAATGAAATCTAAAGCATATGTTGTCTTAACTAACTCCGCAATGAGGGTTTAAGGTTAAGCACCAAATGATTGTTTGCCAAATCCTCGATTGAAAAGGTAGATGCCACACTAAATTGTTATCTGCAAAAGCTACAATCAGAAGTGTAGGTACATCACGTGTTTCTTTCCAATTACGAGTATTATTTAAATCTTCTTGATAACATTCCGAAATTGTTGGCGCTTGATTAATAATGTTTCAAAGACACTTCATCCAATTCTAAGCATCAACGATCGTTAGTTAGTAATATAACCCAACTAAATGAGTTGGAGTCGAATCCCACAGGGGGTGGTACGTGTTTAAGATTTAATAGCAAAGTACGAATATGTTCAAGTCAATCATAGGAATAGACATTTACGAATAAAAGCATAATTCAAATTAAAGGGTGACACAAGTGTCAAATAAGTGGGTTTTCATTTTAACTATCAGCTACAACAACAACAAATAACACGAATTAACAAGTAATGAGACGGGTTCTTGGATGTGATTGGATTATAGGCTAAGGTAGACAAATGGGTAATTGCAATTGTTAGTAAATAGTTGTTAATCAGTGAATAAGCTAGACTTTAGTGGGGATAAACTTTCTCTCAAATAATTTACCCCAAATCAAGTTGGTTTCTCTCGAACACCAACAAGCAACAAATAAGAACAGCCTACGCTTTGGTCCATTCATAATCTAGAGCTGAATGTGTGGAAAAGGTGTAACATCCCGAAAATCTAATGACTTAAGCTAGAGCCGAACATGTAAACTAGTTGCCTAAATAGGATTAACATGAAGATTTGAGTCCTAAAATAATTTCCCTAAGTTAGTACTAAGGTCCTAGTGCCTAAACGTCAAGGCATGGCCCCACAAGGACCCCCCCAAGGGTCCTTGAGGAAGGCCAAGGGACTGCCCCAAAAAGCTATCAAAACAGTTTGACTCACGAAATGGGCACCCACGCCTCGTGGGTGGACTCACTCCCAGTAGGTGGGGGTCGTGAGTCAAGATTTAGCCTTCCCCAAACTCCACCAAATCTCCTAGTCTCTAAAGGAAACCACGACCATGCAGTACGGTTCGTGGACCAACTCACTCCCCGTAGGTAGGGGCTCGTGAGTGAGGCTTGGACCAAGGCCAAAAGACAAGCCACATACCCAACCCACAAGTGACCAGAACGGTCCGTGGTTCCATCCACACCACGTAGCTGGGGGGTCGTGGATGGGGTGTGCAAAAGTTGCCTCAATTCGGCCAAGGGTGTACCATTTTAATTAATTCCTATTTTAATTATTTAACGGTGGGGACGTTTTATATTAGTTATTTAGGCATATATAAATATATATTAACTAGTAACCACCTCTTTTACACCTCATAACTCTCAAGACTTAAACTAGAAACTACCTCTCCTCTCCAAAAATTCTCTCTCTAAGACTCCATTGAAGAACAGGGTCAAGGTCAAGTTAGGAGTTCAAGAACCAGCCTTTCTTCTCCAATTTCTTGTGAAAATGAACCTAAGGTATGGATTATTTTCATTCTTGGGTAGCTATCACCCAAGGAGCCCCTTTAAACTATGTTTTTAAGACTTCAAAAACCTAGGGTTTCAATCTAGTCATGGGGCTTCTTCCAAAACGATTTCAATTGTTTAATTATGGTTTATTATGATTGACTATGATGATTTATGGTTGTATTAACGGAGTATTGACGAATTTTGATGAAAATATCATATGAACTCATGATTTCCCATTCTTACTAAATTGTGAATTAAGGTGTGCCTTGATTGATCATGGAAGCTTGACAATTGATTATGTTAACATGTATTATGTTGTTGAATCATATTATCCCTCTATATAATGTTGTAATTCAAGAATTTAGGGTTAATCTTGATTTATAGCCTTGAAGGGAAACTTGCTAGGGCTTATACATGTTGATGAGGATTGCATATGAACTCATGATTCACCTAGATGGTAATGATCCTATGACTATTGTGGAATTGTGGTGTCGTTGCAAGATCCTTCTCCCCTATACCCTTACACATGACTATGCATGAATGGACTATGATTATGATACTATTGTTGTGTTGATTGAACGGTCATTCTCATGAAACACTATGAACATGGTGTGAAAGGTTTACTCACATATTAATGATTCTAAGGTTGAAAGGCCATTCTCACCAATGAATCCATGAGCTACCATGATGTTGTATTGGATTGAGTGTTAAGTCACCTTTTCATAAACATGAACTTAAGTAAAGACTTCACATGATTATTAAAGGGAATTAAGCTTAGCACCGAGTAGATAAGAACATGAGATTGAAACCTTTTACCTCAGTTAGTCTGCGTTTCTAGCAGCAATCTCCCTATCCCATAACTATGTGCCCACATAGGTTCTTAGCTAGTGGATCCACCTATAAGTTGAACATGCTATTTCTACCTTAGGCAAGTAGAACACCTCTTTTCGGTGTGGGTTCATGACACCGGATTCCATGTAGCTCACATGGTCTATGTCGGTTAAGGCTATATTTCCCTACATGACAAGAACAAGAATATGAACTATGAACAAGAACATGAGTTATGTGCTATGATTACTTAAGTGGTTTTGCTTAGTGTGAGTGGAGGTATGGGACTTCACTTATGCATTTCACAAGTAAGCTTTGATAGTGATGTGGTATATGCTTGATGACATGATTCTTTATGAGTAAATGTATGTTTTATATGAATATGAACATGAGCATGAATATGAGCTATATCTATGACTCCTAATGAGCTTTACTTAGTGTGGGTAGGGGTATGGGACTTCACTTGTATATTGAACAAGTAGACTTATAAAGTAGTTATGATGTGGTTTCCTTATGACATGAAAATGTATGAATCTAAGTATGCATGATATGAATTGATGTTTAAAGTGACTTTCCTTATTATGAACCATGAACATGAATGTCTCTTTGTCTATGAATGTTGACTATGGATGAGATCAAGGTATGTTATGCATGATTATGGTTGCCTAGGGTTGCCTATGATATGATTTGACTATGTGATGACTCTAAATGTGCATGGTGGCTTTTAAACTCAATAAATGCACGATTTCAACTAAATGTCCCTTTTATGTATGTTTTAAGGATTTCTTGTGCATGGCTCCATACTTAGTATAATTAATTGTGCTAACCCATATTCTCTACATTTTCTTATAAGTGTAGGTTCCGGTCGTTAAGACACACTTCTCCTTTCAAGTGAAGCTTGGGTTGACTATTCCCTAAGCTTAGTGAGTATTCAAGTTCATGGACGGATTATTCATTTCTAGTTTCCATTGTACTTTCTATATTCAAGACTATGTTGTAAAGGGCTATGTCCCTAAGATTGTATTCTATGGTTTTAGATGGCGTATGAGACAAGGTCTAGACTCTTATGATTTTCTTTTATGAAAAAAACTTCTATTGTAAAAGTTTTAATTTTTTCCGTATCATTACTATGTCTTATGTTATGATTATGCTAAGGGCTTTTATGAGACCCCTTCGGGGTCAAGTACGCCATGTTACGTCTAGAGGGTACCCCTGGGTCGTGACAAAATTGGTAATTAGAGCATAAGGTTTAGAATGATTCTAGGATGATGTCTCATAAACCACGTCTAGTAGAGTCTTGTTCATAAGTGTGAAGCGCGACACACTTATTAATGAGGGGCTATAAGATGCTTAGGAACTTTCATTTCTTTGATTACTCTTTAGTCGTGCCTTAGATTTTAACTCTATGAAGTCCTTTTCCTATCCTTTTTCTTGTGTATATAGGATATGAGTACAAGAAGGGCGCCATAAGAAGGATGGAATAGGAGATTGAGAATGAGGAAGTTCCTCCCCAAGGTCCTCAAGAGCCTCAAGCTCCTAATGATGAAGGGGCTATTACTAATGTGGAAATAAGGGCGGCTATCCAAACATTGACTCAACTCATGACGGTTCAAACTCAATCCATCACCACTCAAGCCCAAGCTATAACGGCCCAAGCCAACCGAGATGTTGGGCCCCGGGTGAACCCAAATGTGAGTAGCATGGCTTCAAGGTTGAGAGACCTCATAAGAATGAACCCTTCTACGTTCTTTGGTTCCAAAGTGGATGAAGACCCACAAGAGTTTGTGGAAGAGATCTAGAAGATAGTTGATACTATAGGGGTGACTTCTAGTTAGAAATCTGAACTAGCCGCCTATTAATTGAAGGATGTGGCCCAAGTATGGTATACTCAATAAAAGGATAATAGGCCTATAAGAGCGGGTCCCAAAAGTTGGGAAGTGTTCAAGAAAGCATTCCTTGATAAGTTCTTTCAACGAGAAAAGAAGGAAGAAAAGGTGGAGGAATTTATCAACCTTCGTCAAGGAGGTATGAGTGCTCAAGAATATTCTCTAAAATTCACTAAGTTGTCCAAATATGCTCCATCTTTGGTGGCAAATCCAAGAGATGAGATGAGTCGGTTTGTGATCGGAGTGTCCGAGTTGATTGAAGAAGAATGTCGTGCCGCAATGCTACATAGTGATATGGATACTTCACGTCTAATGGTTTATGCTCAAAAAGTTGAGGGGACAAAACTTAGGAAAAAGAATAGGGAGGTGAACAGAGCAAGGACCAATGATGGGAATTCTTCCAAGAGTAAATTTGAGAGTCAAGGTAAACCAAGGTTCAAGAGAAGGTTCTCCAACCAAGAATCCTCTAGCACTCCAAGGGTCAAGAAAGATAGGGTGTCTAACCCTAAGACTCAAGGAGGCAATAGTGGTGGATCTTCGATGACAAGGCCTACTTGTGCCAAGTGTGGCAAGAAACATGAGGGCAAGTGTCTTGTTGGAACGAATGGTTGCTTTAATTGTGGGAAGAGTGGTCATATGGTAAGAGATTGTCCCATGCTAAAGGTTCAAGGAGGAGAGGGAAATCAAGCCCTTCCTAGTGGTTCAAATTCTGATGCTCCCAAGAAGAACCGCTTATATGCCCTCCAATCCCGAAAAGATCAAGAGGGTTCCCCGAATGTTGTTACTGGTATGTTGCAAGTATTTTCCATTGATGTTTATGCATTATTAGTCCCGGGTGCCACTTTATCATTTGTTACACCTTTTGTGTCTATGAAAATTTGAAGTACTCCCCGATGTGTTAGATGAACCTTTTTCGGTGTCTACCCCAGTGGGTGACTCGGTTGTAGCTAAAAGAGTATATAGGAGTTTTCTTATTTCTTTGTCTCATAAAGTCACTTTGGTTGATTTAGTAGAATTAGATATGTTGGACTTTGATGTCATCTTGGGGATAGATTAGTTGCATGCATGTTTTGCGTCCATTGATTGTAGAACCCAGGTGGTTAAGTTTCAATTTCCAAATGAGCCTACTTTAGAATGGAAAGGGGAAAATTCAATCCCTAAGGGTCATTTTTTCATGTCTAAAAGCTAGAAAAATGATCTCAAAGGGGTGCATTTACCACATTGTTAGGGTTATGGACGTTGAGTTCGAGACTCCTTCTTTAGAGTCGGTCCCTGTGGCGAGTGAGTTTCCAGAGGTCTTTCCTAATGACTTACCCGGCATTCCTCCCGAACAGGAAATAGACTTTGACATTGATCTCTTGCCGGATACACAACCCATATCTATTCCCCGTTATCGGATGGCTCCGGCCGAATTGAAAGAATTGAAGGAACAACTCCAAGACTTGTTAGACAAGGGTTTTATTCAACCAAGCATATCTCCAGGGGGTGCTCCGGTATTGTTCGTAAAGAATAAAGATGGGTCCCTTAGGATGTGTATTGATTACCGCCAATTGAACAAGGTCACTATAAAGAATAGGTACCCTCTCCCTAGAATTGACGATTTGTTTGACCAACTCCAAGGGATGAGTTACTTTTCGAAGATTGACCTAAGGTCGGGCTATCACCAACTAAGGGTGAGAGGGGTTGACATTCCTAAAACGGCCTTCCAAACAAGATATGGTCACTATGAATTCCTAGTCATGTCTTTTGATCTAACAAATTCCCCGGTGGCATTCATGGATCTAATGAATAGGGTATTTAGGCAATATCTTGATTTGTTTGTGATCGTTTTTATTGACGATATTTTGATATATTCAAGGATTAAGGGTGATCATATGAAGTATTTGAGGATTGTATTGCAAGTCCTTAAAAACCACCAATTATATGCTAAGTTTAGTAAGTGTGAGTTTTGGCTAAGGTCGGTTGCCTTCCTTGGTCATATTGTGTCGGGCATAGGTATTGAGGTTGATCCTAAGAAGACGGATGAGGCCAAGAGTTGGCCTAGACCTCTAACTCCTATCGATATTAGAAGCTTTTTGGGTTTGGCCGGTTATTATAGGAGATTTGTTGAGGTTTTCTCCTCCATTGCTTCTCATTGACGACCTTGACTCAAAAGAAAGCTAAATTTGTGTGGTCAGAGGCTTGTGAGAAAAGCTTCCAAGAGTTGAAAGATAGACTTACTTCCGTTGCGGTGTTGACCTTATCAAAGGGTACCGATGGATTTATGGTATATTGTGACGCTTCTCAAGTGGGTTTGGGATGTGTCCTTATCCAACATGGTAAAGTGATTGCCTATGCTTCAAGGCAACTCAAGGTCCTGAGAAGAATTATCCGACTCATGACCTTGAATTAGCGGCGGTTGTTTTTTGAAAATATGGAGACATTACTTATATGGGGTCCATGTAGATATGTTTACCGACCACAAGAGTCTTCAATATGTATTTTGCTAAAAAGACTTGAATCTCCGACAAAGGAGGTGGTTAGAACTTTTAAAAGATTATGACATGAGTGTCCTTTACCACCCTGGCAAAGCTAATGTAGTTGCGGATGCCTTAAGTAGATTGTCCAGGGGTAGTGTGGCTCATCTAGAAGATGAGAAGACGAAATTGGTTCGTGATGTGCATAGGTTGGCCCGATTAGGTGTCCAACTAGTGGATTCCACCAAGGGTGGAGTTATGGTCCATCATAGTTTCGAATCATCCTTTGTGATTGATGTGAATTCTAAGCAACACCTTGATCCTATATTAATGGAGTTGAAAGAATCGGTACTCAACAAGTCCATTGAGGCTTTCTCCCAAGGGGGAGATGGGGTGCTTAGGTACTAAGGTAGATTATGTGTTCCAGATGTTGACGGCCTAAGAAAGCAAATTTTAGAAGAGGCTCATGGTTCGCGACATTCTATTCATCTGGGAGCCACTAAGATGTACCGTGATCTACGGGAAGTCTATTGGTGGAATGGTATGAAAAAGGATATAGCGAGTTTTGTGGCCAAATGTCCGAATTGTCAACAAGTCAAGGCCGAACACCTAAAACTGGGAGGTTTGTTCCAAGATATAGATATTCCCACTTGGAAGTGGGAGGAGGTGAATATGGAATTTGTTGTGGGTTTGCCTCATACTCGAAGGCAATATGATTCTATTTGGGTCATTGTTGATAGGATGACTAAATCAACCAACTTCATTCCCGTTAAGGTTACTTTTTTGCGGAAGACTATGCCAAGTTGTACATCAAGGAAGTAGTGAAGTTGAACGGGGTTACCTTGTCTATCATTTCGGATCGGGGTACTCAATTTACTTCATATTTTCGGAAGACATTCTAACAAGGGCTTGGTACAAATGTTAAACTTAGTACCACTTTCCACCCTTAAACGGATGGTCAAGCTGAACGCACCATTCAAACCTTAGAGGACATGTTGAGGGCGTGTGTGATAGATTTCAAGGGTAGTTGGGACGACCATCTTCCCTTGATAGAATTTGCCTACAACAATAGTTACCACTCAAGCATTGTCATGGCTCCGTTTGAAGCACTATATGGTAAGAGGTGTAGATCTCTGGTGGGTTGGTTTGAAGTAGGTGAGTTTTCTCTAATTGGTCCCAAACTAGTTTATGATGCCATTGAAAATGTTCGACCCATTAGAGAGAGGTTGAAAATGGCCCAAAGTTGGCAAAAATCTTATGCTGATGTTAGAAAGAGGGATGTTGAATTTGAGATTGGTGATTGGGTCTACTTGAAAATCTCACCTATGAAATGTGTAATGAGGTTTGGTAAGAAGGGGAAACTCAGTCCCGATATGTGGGCCCATACCAAATCTTAAAACGTGTTGGGAAAGTTGCATATGAATTAGACTTGCCAAATGAGTTGGCTCCAGTTCACCGGGTGTTTCATGTTTCCATGCTTAAGAAGTGCATTGGTGATCCGGTATCCATTCTTCATTTAGAGGGTTTAGGAGTTGATGAGAGTCTTTCTTATGAAGAGGTTCCGATAGAGATTTTAGACCGGCAAGTCAAAAGGTTGAGAAACAAGGAAGTGGCTTCCGTTAAGTTTCTATGGAGGAATCACTTAGTTGAGGGTGCTACATGCGAGGTCGAGGCCGATATGAAGTCCCATTATCCTCATCTTTTACCTTCTACTCCTATTCAAGCTTGAGGGAAGTAGTTCCTCTTAAGTTTTAGTGTTTTGGGAGTCATGTGTATTGTATGAGTTTTTCATGATTCTCTTTATATTGTGCATGTTCTAGTGAGAATTCATGTTTAAGCATAAATCAAGGTTTCATGATTTATATGTTCCTCATGTTGATTTGAATCTTAGTATGAAGATTGCATTTTTGACTTCATGAGGTGAATTGATGAACATGCTTAGTTATGTTATGATGAAATGACATGTTGGCTCCATGATGTTGTGTGAGCTTGATTTTTGTTGGAGAAGGTAATTCCTCCTATTAACATGATATATGTTGTATTTCATGCATAATGAGTTGGTAGATGTAGTTCCTACTCTTTTGTATTGCATGAACCATGTTGGAAAAGGGAGTTGAAGTTTCCTCCTTTTGAATTACATGAAGTGAATAGTTCATTTGTAAGTTTTGCACATTTGTGATGTTTCATGCATGATGGGATGCTAGTCTAGAGTTTCTAACTTAGTTTGGTGTCTAGATCATCATTCGAGGACGAATATCCCCAAGGGGGAGATAATGTAACATCCCGAAAATCTAATGACCTAAGCTAGAGCCTAACATGTAAACTAGTAGCCTAAATAGGATTAACATGACGATTTGAGTCCTAAAATAACTTCCCTAAGTTAGTACTAAGGTCCTAGTGCCTAAACGTCAAGGCATGGCCCCCCAAGGACCCCCCAAGGGTCCTTGAGGAGGGTCAAGGGATTGCCCCAAAAAGCTGTCAAAAAAACTTGACTCACGAAATGGGCACCCACGCCTCGTGGTTGGACTCACGCCCCATAGGTGGGGGTCGTGAGGCAAGACTTAGTCTTCCTAAAACTCCCCCAAATCTCCTAGTCTTTGAAGGAAACCACGACCATCCAGTATGGTCCGTGGACCAACTCACTCCCCATAAGTGGGGGCTCGTGAGTGAGGCCTGGACCAAGGTCAAAAGGCATGCCACAGACCCAGCCCACGAGTGACCAGTACGGTCCATGTGTCCATCCATGCCCCGTAGGTGGGAGGTCGTGAATGGGGTCTACAAAGGATGCTTTAATTCGGCCAAGGTACTACCATTTTAATTAATTCCTATTTTAATTATTTAAGGCTGGGGACATTTTATATTAGTTGTTATGACATATATAAGTATATATTAACTAGTAACCACATCTTAAACACCTCATAACTCTCAAGACTTAAACTAGTAACTACCTCTCCTCTCCAAAAATTCTCTCTCTAAGACTCCATTGAAAAGCAAGGTCAAGGTCAAGCTAGGGGTTCAAGAACCAGCCTTTCTTCTCCAATTTCTTGTGGAAATCAACCTAAGGTATGGATGCTTTTCATTCTTGGGTAGCTATCACCCAATGAGCCCCTTCAAACTATGTTTTTAAGACTTCAAAAACCTAAGGTTTCAATCTAGTGATGGGTCTTCTTCCAAAACGATTTCAATTGTTTAATTATGGTTTATTATGATTGATTATGATGATTTATGGTTGGATTAATGGAGTATTGATGAAGTTTGATGAAAATCTCCTATGGATGCATGATTTCCCCATTTTCCTAAATTGTGAATTAAGGTGTGACTAGATTGATCACGGAAGCTTGACAATTGATTATATTTACATGTATTATGTTGTTGAATCATGTTATCCCTCTATCTAATTTGGTAAATCTAGAAGGTAGGGTTAATCTTGATTTATAGCCTTGAAGGGAAACTTGCTAGGGTTTATACATGTTGATGAGGATTGCATATGAACTCATGATTCACCTAGATGGTAATGATCCTATGACTATTCTGGAATTGTGGTGTTGTTGCAAGATCCTTCTCCCCTATACCCTTACACATGACTATGCATGAAAGGACTATGAATATGATACTATTGTTGTATTGATTGAAAGGTCATTCTTATGAAACACTATGAACATGATGTGAAAGGTTTACTCACATATTAATGATTCTAAAGTTGAAAGGTCATTCTCACCTAATGAATCCATGAGCTACCATGATGTTGTATTGGATTGAGTGTTAAGTCACCTTTCCATAAACATGAACTTAAGTAAAGACTTAACATGATTATTAAAGGGAATTAAGCTTAGCACCGAGTAGATAGGAACATGAGATGTAAACCTTTTATCTCAGTTAGTCCGAGTTTATAGTAGAAATCTCCCTATCTCATAACTATGTGCCCATGTAGGTTCTTAGCTAGTGGATCCACCTATAAGCTAAACATGTTAGTTTTACCTTAGGCAAGTAGAACACCTCTTTTCAGTGTGGGTCATGACACCGGATTCCATGTAGCTCACATGGTCTATGTCGGTTAAGGCTATATTTCCCTACATGACAAGAACAAGAATATGAACTATGAACAAGAACATGAGTTAGGTGCTATGATTACTTAAGGGGGTTTTCTTAGTGTGAGTGAGGGTATGAGACTTCACTTATGCATTGCACAAGTAAGCTTTGATAGTGATTGTGGTATGTGCTTGATGACATGACTCTTTATGAGTAAATGTATGTTTTATATGAATATGAACCATTAACCATGAATATGAACATGAACATGAATATTAGCTATATCTATGAATTCTTAATGAGCTTTTACTTAGTGTGAGTGGGGGTATGAGACTTCACTTGTACATTTCACAAGTAGACTTATAAAGTAGTTATGATGTGGTTTCCTTATGACATGAAGATGTATGAATCTAAGTATGCATGATATGAATTGATGTTAAAAGTGACTTTCCTTATTATGAACCATGATCATGAATGTTTCTTTGTCTATGAATGTTGACTATAGATGAGATCAAGGTATGTTATGCATGATTATGGTTGCCTAGTGTTGCCTAAGATATGATTTGACTATGTGATGACTCTAAATGTGCATGATGACTTTTAAACTCAATAAATGCATGATTTCAACTAAATGTCCCTTTTATGCATGTTTTAAGGATTTTTGTGCATGGCTCCATACTTGGTACAATTAATTGTGCTAACTCATATTCTCTACATTTTCTTATAAGTGTAAGTTCCGGTCGTTGAGATGCACTTTTCCTTTCAAGTGAAGCTTGGGTTGACTATTCCCTAAGCTTGGTGAGTCCTCACGTTTGAGGACGGATTATTCATTTCTAGTTTCCATTGTACATTCTATATTCAAGACTATGTTGTAAAGGGCTATGTCCCTAAGATTGTATTCTATGGTTTTAGATGGTGTATTAGACAAGGTCTAGATTATTATGATTTTCTCTTATGAAAAAGACTTCTATTGTAAAAGTTTTAAACATCATTACTATGTCTTATGCTATGATTATGCTAAGGGCTTGTGTGGAACCCCTTCGGGGTCAAGTACGCAACGTCTGTAGCTGAACCATTGACAACCCAATACCCACAGACCATCAATTCAGTAATCTTGGTTTTAAAACCTCTCTCTCGAGCAAGCAAAAAAGACGAAGGTAGAGTTGCATTTGCAATTGCAACCCTTTAAATTAAACCACCATTACTGATTGAAATCACTTCTAAACAACATTTAAACTATCAATTAGCAAAACCCATAAGCTAAATCAACCCATAAACACATAATCACACCCCAAGAATTAGGGTTTTAGCTAGACATCATAAAAAGATAGAAATCGTTACCAAATTGTGTTTCCATCAACTAGGTAAGATTAATTTCATCTTTACAAAGGTCCAAATTGAAGAATCTCAAAGACCCACTTCCAATTTCTCAAAAATGGAAAACTTCAATTCTTCAAAGCTAAGGAAAAGTTTGTCTCCAAACTCAGAGTTCCAACTCAAAAATTGATAAATTCTATATTATGAAAACTGATACTAAACTAAATATTGAAAAATGTATTTATAGTTGCCAAAAATATGCTGCGAATGACCATTCGGCCCAGTAAGTTGGGATCGTCGATCAATTCAGCGATCCGCCCTTTGGTCAGTTCCATCGCCTTTTTACTTTGGCCTTCAGCATCCTCAAGTTCTGTAATTTTGGGGGATCCAACACTACATCGCGGAACTACTCAGCGACACGTCGACTGCTCCTTTCTATCGCTGACTTGATTTTTACCTTCAGGGCTTGGCACACTGGAACTTTAGGTGAGATAATAGCCATTAGGCGATCAATATGCCATCTTTTCTTGGTTTTTAGCTGACTTGTTCCGTTTTGCCCATTAGTGTCCATGCTTTGTTTCTCAATCCAAATACTTGGAAATCAAGGATTTTACATCAGTTATTGGCACAAAATAAGCATTTGAGGATACTAATCTATCCAAATAAAGCCCTAAATGAGTCCAAATCGTGGACTCATCAACACCATTACTTAAACTTTTGCTTGTCATCAAGTAAAATTCAAGTTCAGCAATTCAAAAAGGATGTCTCAAACAGTGCTACACAAGACTCAATCATAAATGCACACAAAAAGACTCAACTTACTCATTCTAGGAGCAATTGTGCACTCAAAGATTCAAGTTGTGACTCACCATTATCAAAGATTCCACAATACTTACTTCAAATGCAAGTTCAAGCTCAACAAAGGTACTCAAATGCCCCCACACAAAGAACGATTCCATATTCCCACACAATGGTTCAACAACTTATAGCTCCGGAATCAAATACAACACTCACACTCACAAAGAGGAACACAATGCATGATTTCACCCATAGGTTTGCCCTTATTTTCCACCCAACAATTGTTTCAGCTTACTCAAGATCAAAAAGGTCTTTTCAAGGCTTGTAACGGGGGTGAGTGTAAAGGTATGGTCATTTAGGCTCAGTGACTGCTATCCTCATGAAATGCGGTATAACAATTCGTTCTTCCCCTTTCTTCATCATTTTTCACTCATGCTCAAAAGTCACTCCATTATTCACTTTCCATGGACTATTGGACACCTATTTTTTTCTCTTTTTGCATTTTGACAACTTTATTCCATTAACTTTTTCAATTTTTTTCATCTTTCTCTTCTTTTTCTCTTTTATCTTTTTTTGTATGGATGGGTTTCATCTTTTCCAATCATGGATCAAGGGGGGCTTCTTTGTACTTCTTGATTTACCTTCTCTTTTCACCACACCCCCAACTTAGGTTTTTGGCCTAAGTTGGATATTCAAATCAACCACATCTCATGAGGATTAAGGGTGAAGGAATAAAGAAAGGTCACAATTTGCATCAAGTTTCTTCCAATAAAAAGGGTAAGACTCAAAGGGTGTTCAAGCAAAGATCACACACTAACAAGGTTGGCCACAAAAGAGGTATAATGTCAAATTGTTTCACACTCTTCAAAGTTGCCTAAGATCATTACAAGAGATTGCATCACTTAGTCAACCGAACCAACGGGACAAATTCTATGTGTCATCACACATGGTTCACAGTAAGCTCATCACACAAGGGATTGACACCAATATCGAACAAGACTCCACACTTTTGCTAGTGTGTAATGATCATCACAAGAGACTCATTCGATAACCGGCTAATCACAACGAGATGCAAAAAATTCACATATTGTCTATGCAACTTCATTTGGCCTCATCGTAGCCTCACATTCATTTTTGTTCGATTATGAAGACTATTCAAGTCATCGGTATTGATCAAGACCGATACTTAAATTTGCAAGAGAACAACCACATTTAAACATAATTAAGAGGTGGAAAAAAATTCTTTACATTTTAAATAAGGAGCCACTAGCTTAAACATCCACAAAATACAGTGCGAAAACACAATCAATAGCACAAAACCCAAATATATAGAAAGAACAATAGTCACAAAAGGTGGGCCTCACCCCACCACAAAACAAAAGCAAATTTTCCTCAAATGCAATAAAATATCCAAAAGTCAATAAAATAAGACAAGACAGAGAGGGAGGTAAAGAGAGATCATGTCTACACAATCGCTTCATCTGTCGAGGCAACAATGTTGGGTGTAGTGCGCTAAACCTGGGCATTAGTGCCCGGAGTCACATCAACAGTACCCACTCCACTAGGGTCAGCAAGGGTTTATCTTCCCAGGAAGCCTGCACAACTGTATCTACCATGGCCTCTTCAATCTCCGAAAGGCCCTCGTAAAAAGCCTCTTTAGCAACCCCAAACATCTCCTCATCCGTCTCTGCCTCAGACTCGAGATTAGCTTCCTCCTTACTTAGAACATCGTCTTCGGTGGTAGCCGGAGGCATGTCAGGCTCAACTGGCATATCTGGGATCTCCACCATCCCGAAGATCATACAAATATCGGTGGACTTCAGCTGGTCCACATCTTTCTTCAGCACATTAATAGCGGCCTTTAGAGTCGTCACCTCCTCAGTGGCCCCTTGGCCACACTCACACACTACTAACCTAGCCGTAAGGGCATCAATGGTAGCACTTAAGGGTGTCACAACATCAACGAGAGTTGTCTGAATCATGCCCAGAATGGAGGCCATAAAAAGATAGATATCGTTACCAAATTGTGTTTCCATCAACTAGGTAAGATTAATTTCGTCTTTACAAAGGTCCAAATTGAAGAATCTCAAAGACACACTTCCAATTTCTCAAAAATGGAAAACTTTAATTCTTCAAAGCTAAGAAAAAGTTTGTCTCCAAACTTAGAGTTCCAACTCAAAAACTGATAAATTCTATATTATGAAAACTGATACTAAACTAAATATTCAAAAATGTATTTATAGTCGCCAAAAATACGCTGCGAAGGACCATTCGACGTAGTAAGTCGGGGTTGTCGATCAATTCAGCAATCCGCCCTTTGGTCAGTTCCATCGCCTTTTTTCTTTGGCCTTCAGCATCCTCAAGTTCTGTAACTTTAGGTGATCCAACACTGCATCGCGGAACCACTCGGCGACACGCCGACTGCTCCTTTCTATCGCTGACTTGATTTTTACCTTCAGGGCTTGGCACACTATAACTTTATGCGAGATAATAGCCATTCAACGACTCACCCAATGGATTAGGTGATCAACATGCCTTCTTTTCTTCGCTCCTTCAGCTGTCTTATTCTTTTTTGCCCATTAGTGTCCATGCTTTGTTCCTCAATCCAAATACCTGGAAGGATTTTACATCAGTTATTGGCACAAAATAAGCTTTTGAGGATATTAAATCTATCCAAATAAAGCCCTAAATGAGTTCAAATCGTGGACTCATCAGCGCTCCTTTGTGAACCTGCAAAAAAAAGAAAAAAAAGTAATGAAGCACATGGTAGTAACTGCCTAAGCTTCTCGATTCTACAAGATTCAACTCTTGGTTGTCCTCAATAACATGAAGGTTCAAATCAACATTATGCCGTACTGCCAAGAAACACAATGCATGCTTCATTGTGGATATTGCTTCAAATTAGCCATAACTGTGAAGAGAACTTCCAAATTTAGGGACCAACTTCAAAAAATGATTCCTGTCAATACGAAATTTTTTTTATGTTATTTTTGGATATGTTGTGGTACTAAAAGTCTAGTTTCTCCAGCATCAAGCCGCTCGTCGTTTGAATGCTCTTACCTCAAGAAAATGACGTTTTGGCGAGATTACACATACATGTGAGGAGAACTTCCAAATTTGGGGTCCAATTTCAAAAATCATTTCCCGTCAATACAAATTATTTTTAATATTGATTTTTGGATATCTCGTAGTACTAAAAGTTTAGTTTTTTCAGAATCAAGCCTTCGTCGTTTGAATGCTCCTACACCAAGAAAAGGATATTTTAGTGAGATTGCACATAACTGCGTGAAAAACTGCAAGTTTTCAAAAATCAACTCCTGTCAATCCAAAAAGTATCTGATGTTGATTTTTTTATATGTCATAGTAATACAAGTCTTGTTTCTTCAAAAAAAACTGCTCGGCATTTGGATAATCCTACACTAAGAGAATAACATTTTGGTGGGACTGCACGAAATATAGAAAGAACACACCAAATATGGAGTTCTACTTCAAAAATATTTTACTATCAATTCAAAAGGATAAACACATATGTAGACCCTTAAACTTTTCCGTAAATTTCATTTTGATACTTCAACTCAACCTTGTTCCATTTTAATCCTTCAACTCCAATTTTTATGTTCCGTTTTGACACTTCTTTCCAAAGAATCAACAAAGTGGGATGTGTGTACTTCACATGCCATGACATGACACAAAAACCAATTAAAAACACATAAAACACATACACAACTCCTCTAACTTAGCTTTGTTCCATTTTAATCCTTCAACTCTAATTTTTATAGTATCATTTAAACACAAAATACTAAATTTATGATTTCTTTATTTTTATTTATGTTCTTCATTTCCACTTTTTAATTTTATAAATCAACATCATAGCTTTTTTTAAAAAATAAAAATTAATAACAATGGATGAACATCATTTTTAAAAAAATAAAAAAATTTGGAGTTTCTGTACATTATTGTGTGAAAAAATAATCGACGAAAGTGTGTTGGTTTTCTTTTTAAAATAATTAATTAAATTAAATAACACCATATTTTTTTTCATATCTAGTCTATTTGGACTAACTCATATATGAGCTTTCTAATTTTTCATTCAACTAAATATGAGTAAAAAAACTCATGTTCATTGCTAATTAATAACACTACAAAAAAATGTTGAAACTCGATAGACTCCGTTGGGTTGTCATAGATTTTCTTAAGAAAGAAAATCGACGCACTTTCGTCGGTTATTTTTCACGCAAAAATATAGGGAAAATCTTAAAAAGAAATTGTTACTTTTAAAAAAAATCAATGATCATCCGTCAATTTTAATTTTTTACAATAACTAACGGATGAACGTCGATTTTTAAAATGCAAAATTGCAGTTGAATAACATATATAGAAATAAAGAAATCATAAAATTGATTTTCTGTTAAATGGTACATAAAAAAATAGAGTTGAAGGGTAATCTTTTATTTATTTTTAAATTATTTTTTTTTGTCTTTCACTCTCTTAAGAGAAAGTGTGATGCACACACTCTGCCACATCACTTAGAAGTGCCAAAATGGAACATAAAAATTGGAGTTGAAGGGTTAAAATGGAACAAGGTTGAGTTGGAGTGCCAAAATGAAATTTAGGGACAAGTTTAAGGGTCTACATATGTGTTTGGCCTTGATGAATCCGTTGTGTATGAAATATGTTTATACAGAGGTTCCAATGAACAATTCTCATTCTTTGTACAAGGAAAGTTGTGGTAAAATAGGAAGAAACAAATCAAATCAATTCTTCCCCATCTAAATGGAAGTTGCTAGCACTCAAAAGTAAAACAATAAGTCTTAAGATTTTCAGAATGATTCTTATAAAATCAAGCATAGGAAAGAAATTTTGGTGTAATTATTAAATTACCAATTATTTCCAAGTTGAAGGTTTGCAAAAAAGAAGCAAATCAAGTTATGCTCTTATTTAATTTAAAATTCAACTTTGGGGACTTGTGTGGCACTCTAAGTGTTGGTGTCCAAATTTGTATTCAAGTCTATGGTGAAAGTTTATTTGAACTTAAAAGTCATATAACTTTGTCACATTGATTTGTTTATCCCTCTTTCGAGAGTCCTCCATATCGTCCCTCGGGTGGATTGAAATAATAAAAGTCCTTAGGAGCACATCGAAATGGAGTTGCACATGCCCTTACCATACAACTTGTTTCATTGCAAGAAACCGAGTCAAGCAAATGTCTTAAGAGTGATTTTGTTGAATTCGTAATACTTCAAGTATCGCAATCAAGTGTTGGCAAACCTACACTTCAACAAGGCTTGAAGTAGGGGCCATCTATAGAGACACAATTTTTATTGGATTTAATTCATAATTAATTTGGATTAAATCCATGTTTATTTGGATTGAATGATTAATTTAGGCTTTACAAATAAATAAGTCCATTTTTAATAAATTCAAGTCCAAGGTGCATTTCATCTTGAAGCCCAAACCCATGCTACGTGTCAGAGTGACTAGGCATCCAAGACAACAAGTGACGCCACATGCCCAAATGAGGTGGTAGTCCCAGTCAAATGCAAGAACCTATCACAATCTGTCAAGTGTCAAATTGTCATCCTTTGGCCAATCATAAGCAATCATCTTCACCCCCTACAACTATAAATACGTGATGGACATGACATTATGAAGGGAATTCTACAAAAGATTTCAACAAGCATTGGAGAAAAGCTACAACATCATCTACATAGCTCTTCGAAGGAGTGGTCAACGGAGTTCTTCCCAAAGATCGACTTGAAACTACGACTTGCTTCCCTATGTTTCTGGAGATCAAACACTAGCTCTTCAAGGAATGGTCAATGGAGTTCTTCCCGGAGATCGACTTGAAACAATGAATTGCTTCTCTATGTTTTCAGAGATCAAACACATCTCAAGGAGGTCTACATCATCCTACGTTTGAGAAATATTCTATTGACAATCCTGAAATCATAGAGAAATTAGGAGAGAAGAATCAAGAGAACAACAAAATTGTACTCACAAGATTCATCAATAAAAATCACATTTTTCTTTTATTTATTTTGCTTACAGTTAATTTTCAGAGCTTACGGAAATTTGTTGCGAACAAGATGAAATTTGGAGTCAACTTTTTAGATATTTTAAGTTGTTAGTAATTGTGATTTATAGTATTCTTAATGAACTTTCAAATAATATACGTTACTCCTTTTGTTCCAATTTATAGACGAGACAGAATTTCGAGAGTTCAAAATTTTGTTTATGTTCTTTTTATAGATATTTTAAGTTGCTAATTATTGTGATTTATAATACTTTTTACGTAATTTTCACATAATGTATGTTACTCCCTTTGTCCCAATTTATGTGACAGATAAAATTACAAGCGTATTAAAACAAAATGTGAATTACATGTGCTTTTTATTATTTATTTTAGAAGGATTTAAATTTGAACCAATTAGATTAAGAAACATAATAAATAAATATTTAATAATTTTACTTTTAGAAAGCTATTAAGAATAAGGGCAAACATGAGCCAAAGAGCCAAAAGGTTGACTGTAACACCTCGAAAACTAGTAGGTGAAACTAGGGCCTTACGTGAGAGTTTTTGAGTTTGATATGGGGTTTAGAAGTGTAAAATGGTTTCCCAAGCTTAGAATGAGGGGTTTAGGGGTTAAACGTCAAGGTACGACCACCAAGGACCAACCAAGGGTCCTTGAGGATGACCCTAAAGCCTAACCCCTAAGAGTCCCCAAATCTGCCAAAACTGCCCAAAAGAGGGCCACCTACGGATGGCACCTACGGCCAATAGGTGGACCCCTGCCTTGTAGGTGGGGGTCGTGGGTCAGGCCCTTAAATATGAGCTGCAGGTCATGACCTACGGACCTGCAGGATGGCCAGTAGGCCAACCTACGGACCATAGGTCATGGGCGTGAGTCATGGTCTGCAAATCTGCCAAGTTTCGGCCAAGGTGAGGGTTAGTTTAGGTAATTCCTATTTTAGTTAGTTTATTGTAGGGCCGGTTTATATTGATTTAGTAGACTTATATAAGGGTTATTAAGCTATTAACTAACCCTTTAAAATTCATAAATCCCCAACCCAAAAATCATAACTAACTCTCCCTCAAATAATTCTCTCTAAAACTCCATAGAAGAAGAAGAAGAAGAAGAAGAAGGTGAAGTCTAGGGTTGAAGGGGCTGCCTTTTTCTACTCAAATTCATGGATAATCTTCACCCAAGGTATTTTATCTTATTCATCTATGGGTTCTTTCACCCATAGAACCCCCTAGGTTTCCCCCAATTGTGAAGAAAAACCCCAATCTAGTTAGGGTTTCTTCCTACATTGTGGGTAGTGTTGAAGTATGACTCCAATCAAGTGGATAATACTTAATTATGGTTGATTTAGTATTGAATTGTGATATTATGATGAATTTATGTGATTTCCATGATTAACCCTAGCCTAATTGATGAATTTGGTATTATGTGGGTTTATGCCATGAAAGGTGAACTTGATGATTCTTAGGTGATCTTCTCTAGTTAGTGCTATGAGTAGTAATTGATTAAGAATACAAACATAGAGACATCAATTGAATTAGAATAATGTGAATATGATGGATCTTGACTAGTAAGGTTAAAGTTGAACCTTTAGGATGAATTATGACTAGAATCACCTAATAATGAATAATGTGGTTAGAATACCTTGAAATTTAGGTATGAGTAATGATAGTAAGAAGTAAAGCTTTGAGTGTAAGGCTTGTAGTCATGAAGGTTGATCATTAGGGTTTTGAGAGTAAAACCAATTTGATGAACTAAGCATGTTAAGGCTTTGAGAGTAAAGTCTGTATGAGATTAGAAGCTTAATGGATAGAGTTATGGTGGAAGACCTTTACCTACCTAATCTACCTCATGAATGCTTGAATGTATGAAGTTATAGAATCACTTAAGTCATGATGATATCCATGTCTAATGTAGAATTCTAGATATGGTATTATGCATGAATATGATATGACATGAAAGGTTCTCTCACATAGAGTGATTCTAGGTTGAAAGTCTATTCTCACCTAAAATGAATCTTAAGTCCTAGGACTATGAGATGTGATGAGGCTTGTGGTGATTCCCCTAAAAGACCTTTACATGATAGGAATGTGAGGTGAGTTCCCTTATTCCTAATTAGTTAATCATGGGGAGTGTGAAGTGATTACCCTTTATATATGTGTGACTCCCAAGGTAAGCGATGATTACCCATTAGTCTTTAGGTTGATCATGGAGGCGATTACCTATGATCCTTATGTGATGATGTGGAGGCGAATACCTACATTACACATTAAAATGAATATGGAGGTGAATACCTATATTCCATTAATAATGAACATGGAGGCGAATACCTATGATTCATTAGTTTGTATGACTAGAGGTGATTGCCCTTGTCCTTATGATTCATTAGTATGTACGACTAGAGGTGATTACCCTTGTCATTATGATTCCATGATATGTGTGGCCTGAGGTGACTCCCCTTGTCCTTCTTGATGAACTAAACATGTATGCCTTGAGGTGACTCCCCCTTGCATTCATGAATATGAGCATGACTAGTTTGGATTGTAGCTTTAGAGGCCCTCAAATACATGCATGACTAGTGGTGACTCCCTTTGTCTTTATGATGTTAAGAGATGATAAACATGAATGATGAACCTAAAGTGTCTAGCTTAGCATGGGTAGGATTATGAGGTCTTGTTCATGCATGGAACAAGCTTGCCATAAGGTGACTCATGAAGTGTTTCTCTTATATGATGTATGCTTAGATATGATTGTGCTATATTTACCTTCCTTGTTATGTTATGATTGACTAAAGGTGAGAGATTCCCTTGGTTATGAAGTAAGCTAAGAATAAGACCAATGAGTGGTAAGTATGCATATGGTGACTTCAAGGTTATGCTTAGTGTAGATGGTATTATGGGATGCCTTTCATGCATTGCACAAGTATGCTTTGAGGCTACCTAGGAGTATAGTGCTCTTATTATATGAAAGCCAAGACTTGACCATATATATAAACTATGCTTAAGATGACCAAAAAGGGATACTTAGCTTGGGTGGTATTATGGGATGCTATGCATGCATTGCACAAGTATGCTTTTAGGTTACTTGAGAGTAGTTCTATTATGGTATAGATGACTAAGAGTTGAATAATGCTTATGTTGGAGACTTTGCTTATTACTATGATATTGTCTCTTATGCTTATAGTTTATGTTTCATGAAGTATTTCATATGATTTTGGATTAAGTATATATTGACTAACCCTTATCTCATGTTCTTATAGTGTTATGCTAGCTTACATATTTAGTATATTTTGTACTAACGCATACTTTGCCTACATTCTAATCAAATGTAGGGTTTTGGAGATTGAGTTCCATTCTTGAAGCTACGTTTCTAAGGAGCAAAGGAGTTGAAGATTTGGTGAGTCCTCATAGCTTCGAGGACAAACCCACTATTTCTTTTATGCCTTTTATATTCATGTTTTGAGACTATTGTACAGGCTGTGTCCCAAGAGTTTTATTCAAGTTGTATTAGATGGTTTGAGACAAAGTTTAGAAAAGACTTCCGCTTGCTTTTATAAAAGACGCTAATTATATGATTAAAGTTTTTAAAATTTCTGTACTTTTCTATTAGCTTATGTTATGATATGCTAAGGGCTTGTATGAGACCCATTTGGGGTCAAGTACGCCATGTTACATCTAAGGTGTACCCCTGGATCGTGACATTGACGTTGAGGTATTTGGGGGCTGAAAGGTGAATGATTAATAGTTTTATACCAATTCAAATAGTTGAAGGGATTTTATTTAGGCCTTTCTTCATTTAAAATGTACTCCATCTGTCCTATTTTAGTTATCATGTTGCGTTTTTTGAAAGTCAATTTGACTAACTTTTAAAGCTAAATCAGATTATAATAATTTGAAATTATAAAATAAAAATTAGATGTTTAAAAACTATATGAAAAGTACAAAAAGTTGCAATCTTTTCACATCAATTTGATAAAAAAAAACATCCTAAAATATTAATCAAAGTTGATATTGTTTGATTCTAAAATGAAAATTATGACAACTTAAATACGAGAGGGAGTATAAGTTATTTCTACAAATATCACACCTATAATGGGTGACCCCATTATTGACCTTCTTTGACAATATAATTCTTGAGGAGTCCTCATTGGGCACACTTTTTCCAAGAAGCAAATGTTGCGGCTATTTTCTAGGCCATCCTCTAAACTTGTTCATACTCTACTAAAACCCAACTCCAATCACCCCCATTACAACTACCACAAATCTAGTCTTCAACTACAAGACACATTTTTACCTTTGCTTAAAAAATGTTCCAACGAAAATCACATTTATCAAACTCATGGCTTCATGGTACATCGTGCTTTAGATCAAGACAACTTTATTTTCAGCCAATTCTTCCACACATGTTCCTCCCTTGGCTTTGTCAGCTATGCATATTCAATTTTCACTTCAAACCCAAATCCAAACATATATCTTTACAATACTTTGATCAGTATTTTCTCAAGACAACAACATTTATCTAAGGATGCAATTTACCTTTATAAACAAGCTCGAGCCATTGGCTTATATCATGATACTTACTCTATCCCTTTTGTGTTGAATGCTGTAACCTGTCTCACCACCTCTAGGCAAATTCACTGTGAAGCTATTTTAACTGGATTGAACAATGATGTACATGTAGCAACGTCCCTTGTACGGATGTATTCTTCTTTTGGGTGCATTTCTGATGCACGTAAGGTGTTTGATGAAATGCGTAACAAAGATGTGGGCTTGTGGAATGCCATGATAGTGGGTTATGTTAAGGCTCATGATATGGACACCGCCAAGTACCTGTTTGATAATATGCTGGAGAAGAATGTGGTTTCTTGGACTACCATCATTGCGGGCTACGCTCAGGGGAATCAGTTTTCTCAGGCTATAGGTGTGTTCAGGAAAATGATGAGTGTGGAGGTTAGTGCTAAGCCTGATGAAGTAACCATGTTAGCTACACTTTCAGCTTGTGCCCACTTGGGTGAGCATGAGTTGGGTGAATGGATCCATAGTTATATTATAAAACACAGGTTACGTAGAACTGTGTCTCTTAACAATACACTTATTGATATGTATGCAAAATCGGGCAATGTAAAGAAGGCAGTAGAATTGTTTGAGAGCATGGAAACAAGGAGTGTTGTTACATGGTCAACAGTGATTTCTGCATTGGCTGTCAATGGATATGGAAGAGAAGCAATTAACATGTTTTCTCGAATGGAAATGGTTGGAATTAGGCCAAACAGTGTCACCTTTATAGCACTATTATCTGCATGTAGCCACGCTGGACTCGTGGAGGAAGGCAGATTGTATTTTAAGACAATGGAAGAAAAACATGGTATTAGTCCTGACATCAGACACTATGGTTGCATGGTTGATCTTTTTGGGCGTGCTGGTTACCTCGATGAGGCTGCAAATATGGTTAAAATGATGCCATTTGAAGCAAATGCAGCGATTTGGGGATCACTTCTTGCTGCAGCCAGGAACCAAGGTCATGTTGAACTTGGGGAGCAAGCTCTGCAGCATCTAACTGAAGTTGAACCACATAATAGTGGGAATTATTCCCTTGTGTCCAATACATATGCTGCTCTTGGTAGGTGGAGTGAAGCTAGGGTAGCAAGAAAGATCATGAAGGACACAGGAGTCCAAAAGTTGCCAGGCAGTAGCTTCATCAAAATGAAATATAAAGTTTATTATTTCTATTCAGGAGACAGATCACATCCTCAATGTGAGAGAATATACAGAGTTCTATCACACTTAAACAGGGTGTCAAAGACGGCACTGCATGAATATTGGGGATATGTAGAGCTGCTTGATGCTGATAGCCCTCAAGAGGACCTCTTATAAGACAAGAGGTAGGATTTTGCATAACTTGACTGATTGTTTCAAGGATCTTAAGCTTCAGAAAATAACTCAACTAACGTTGAGCAGTTTAAGTTTACCTGCATGTGAAGTAAGTAGGACTTAAAAATAGCACAGTTTAAGATTCTTCATAGCACTTGACATTAGAAAAAAATGATGTATTATGTAAATCAGATTAATACCTTTATTCTTGCTTCTTCTGTTCTGAGCCCCCACTTCAAATCTTCTATTGGTGACTGGTACCTAATTGACCAAGTTAGCTAGATTCACTAAGCTAGTGACAAATCATGCTTGAAGGTTACAAATTAGCTTCTTTTTTTTTTTGAATTAAGTTCCAACTGGTTGTTGAATTTCTTCGTTTACAGTGGCAGGAAGTATTTCCCAATACATTTTGTGAGCTCTCAAAGTGAATATTCCTTCTAAATCCAGTGAAGATGTTGTCCATGGGTCTTCCTTTTTTGGTTTTCTTTCTCTTAGTGCTCTAGTTATCATTTTTTATTAAAATGGTATATAAACTACATTGCCATTTTCTGGCAAAAGTTCAAATTTCCCCCCTTAATATTTACTTCCTACCAAATACTCTAGCCATTATTCCTTTGTATTGTATTTGCACCATTTCTCCAGCTTAGCAGATGGATCCTCATTGCTTTTCACCACTATCCACTTCCGCTGACACATGTAATTTTAAGAGCCACTTCAGCGGACACATTTCTCTAGAGTGAATGATGCCCATCTCTGGTTTCACTGAACAATCTCCCTGAAATGGAAATTTCCTTTGACAAATACTCTAGTACAGCGCAAAGAACCCCAAGAATATTCATCACTTCAGCATTAATAGTAATCATTATGGATCTTATCCCTCTTTACCACTCTTTTAATTGGTACCCCCCAGATTTAGTAGTCCATCCATCTGAACTATCACCCACATACCATGTTGAGTAGCAGAAGATAAAGATTACAGACAGCCCAATATATAGCAGAACCCTTAAAGTTACAACAGAAATCACCATGATTAATGGTGAAATAGAGCCGCATCTTTTCCAGCAGNCGCATGCTTGGGGCACGGGTTCAGACAATCTTGGGAGATTTCGCAACACAGGGGGAGAGAGTGCAAGCATTGGTAACTTGGCGTGACCCTCAAGCCACAGGGATATTTATTGGGCTGTGCTTTGTCGTGGCATTCATTTTATACTTGGTACCATCTAAAATGGTGTCTATGGCCTTTGGTTTCTACTACCTCCGCCATCCCATATTTAGGGATAGAATGCCTTCCCCGGCTTTGAATTTCTTTAGAAGGCTGCCTTCAATTTCAGACACAATGCTCTAGTTCTATTTAAGTACTAGTAAATATGCTCGCGTTCCGTACCGTGCATTAGCATATTTTTAAGTCATAATAGTTCACAATTTTATTTTATTTTCATTTCTATGTCATCTCATAAAGGTTTGCTTGTTACTATGTATTTCAATATTTCCATCACTGTATTAGTCTCTAAGTAATTATTATCATTAAGAAATCTCTTCTCTAAGTTGTTTCATCAAATGTGAAAACTCACTTATTCATAGCCAAATAAGTATTAGGCGTTATATCTATTGATCAGACATGAAAAGATACAATCAGCGGTGGTCTAAATCAGTCAAGAAAGCTATTATTTCTTTCATCATATTCCAAAAACACCATGAAGTAGATATATCTTCAATTATATCATAAGCCGCGTACTAAATTATTACAATAATGATAATGAAATGGACAAAGGAGATGTTATAATACATAAATAAACTAAGATAACTCATATATATAAGTTTGATGTTCTCACTACTAAAAAGAGCTCAAAACCCATGGAGTAAAAAATGATGGACAGCGTGTGACAGTCTGCCATGTCATCACACCACATAAGCACCACGTAAATTCCACATGGCACAAAGTTGCCCATGTGGAGGCACTTACATAGGAAGAAGGTTAGTCCTTAAATGGAAGAATTTCTCATGGTAGAACCTAGAATATCATAGAATTTACATGGAAGGTCTTTAGAAAATTCTAGGCATGTAAAGAGTTTTAAGAAAAAGACTACTTTGTAAATATGTTGGGACTTATGTTATAATTATTATTTACACTTTAGCCTCAAAGTTAGTAGTATAAATAGAGGGACATCTATTTGTTAATTAATCAAACAAAAATCAATCAAAGTTCTCTATATTCTTCCTAACAATCCTTCTGTGTTCTTTCTTCCATTCTCTAGGCGATTCCTACGCTGACTTTACATGGCAAGATCGAGAGCAAGTGGTGCAAGAGTGTGAGCAAGGTTTTCAAGTGTCGCACGTATGCTTAGTAAAAGACTAAGGACATGATAAAGTGGTATCAGAGCAGGGTGCAACTAAGAAAATAACAAACAACAGAGAAATCAACGCTACTAACACCCAAGCAAACGTCACCCAGAATGCCACCGGCAAGAAGGGTCATGGCAAAAAGAGGAATGTCGCCAACAAGAAACAAGAGGTACTGCTCGAGGTTAAGCCAAATGAAGGGCATACATCCCAAGAACCTTTTACTACTAAGGCGAGCAAGGATGATGTGGAGGTACTATCCAAGGAACTCTCGCTCAGTAGAGAGTGGTTCACGAAGGTTAATATGAGGATGGATGATGTCGAGATATTTGGTCAACACTTGAGGAAGGTAGAGGGCACTCTAAGCGTTCTTGAGAGACATAGTCTTGAGGGGATCGAGAGCATCCAAAGTGACTTGGATGGATCTACACAAACTGAGATAGAGATGAGGCAGACCATCACTACCTTAGAGTGCATGGCTCATGGAGGTGTTGAGCACTATTGATGCCATGAAGACAAAGATCGAGGCACTCGAAAAGTAGGTCAATGATGGTGTGACTTAGACCGCCAGAAATATTATCGTGATAAAGAAGGTAAAAATCGAGGCTCCCAAGCCACCATGCATTGTTCAAAGGGGTTTGTGATGCACAAGAAGTAGAGAACTTTCCTTGGCACTTGGAGAACTATTTCCGACATGGAAATGTAAGGGACGATGATACCAAGATCAACACCGCATGTTGTACTTATAAAAAACAATCATGCTATGGTGGAGACGTAAATCGACTGATGTTGAGAGAGGTTTGTGCACTATTAGCACATGAGATTAGTTTAAGGCCGAGATCAAGCGTCAGTTCTTCCCAAATATTTTTTTTTCAAATACTTAAATTACTATGGAAGTATTTTGGATAAAGATAATCTAGATTGGGGAGAAGTTGGGATTCGTGGGGTAGGTGGTAGGTGGTGGAGAAGATGATTTAAGTGTGGGAGGGGTAGGGGGTTGTGGACTGTAGAGAATACAATCTGGTGGGGGAGAGGTTGAGGATCGGAAGGTGGGGGTGGTGGAGAAGACAACATAGGATGAGTTGTGCGAGCGGCTAGTTTTTTTTAAAAAATTATTTAGATAAAATTGTCACATTGGCCTTTTTTGTTACTCAAAATTCATTAATTTAAAATTATTTTCAATATATGCCACATGTCTTTATGTAATTCGCAGTGAGTGTGTTACACACACCTTACACATTTGGCTGATCATAAAAAATGTGTCAAAATGACACACCGAAACATGACATGAGGTGTCTAAAATGACAAAGCCTAGTTGAAGTGTCTAAGTGAAAGTTAGTGCCAACTTTAGGAGGCCATCAATGGGTTCAACCTTTTAAAATGTTAGTCAAATGTCACTCCCTCTTTCCCTAATTACTTGTCAACTTTTGAAGTGACACACTTATTAAGAAAACAATAATTGATATAGTGAGTTTACTATTTTACTCCTATTAATTATGAAGTGGATGAATTAAAAATTTAAAATTTTCAAAAAAATTCTACATTTTTCAAAGGAGAAAAGACATAAAATCACCATTGAAGTTGTTTCAAATTTTTAAAAAGACACATTAACTTTGAGGACGTCCTATCACCCCACAAAAGTATTGAATATTTTTGTAAAATGACCATTTTGACCCATTTTCTCATTATGTTTGTGAACACACAAATGATGTGCGTGAAAGTCTGTTTTTAATGCCAAAAACCAACTAAAAGCTGCCACATTTAAGTTATTTTCTTTATTAATTATTTACTCCATTCAACTTCATCATCTTCCCCAACAAAAGAGTCACAGGTACTCTATGATGAATTGATGAAATCAACTCAATAAGGTAGGAATTCGTTTTAATTTCAATTGAAAAAGCTAATTTAAAGTTGTCTGAGGTTTCATTTCTTCTTAATTTCATTTAGTTTTGAGAACCCAAAAATCAAATCAAACTCTCAAATCAGTTATTTTTTTCGGAGGATCAACATCGACCTGAGACTTGCTAGCTTTTGAACTTTGATTGGCGGCAGTGGCGGGGTCGCAAGATGTTTTCGAGACTTGTCCATTGAAGCTTTATCAAGCCATGGTTTGAAGACAAGCCCAATTGCCAGCCACTCAAAAGACGTGGCTCCAAATACCACTATTATCGATTTCAACGAATTATTCTTCGCCATTGAAACCACAAGCAGCTTTTTTGATATACATGCCGATGAGGGTTTTAGTTTGCAGCGATTTGCTATTGTTACTATTCTAACTTGAGAATTTTCAATTCATTGTTTACTCCGCTAGTTCTCCAAGAAATTTGACCAACAAACATCAAAATTGTAGGAGATGATCTTCAGCAATGCCCATGATTGAAGAAAATGATGAGAGAAACTAAATGGAAAATAAGTGTTCTCTTTTTTGAAACGATTTGGGTCGGATTGGATTTGAAGAAATTAATTTAATTAAATTAATAAAAAGAGTGAGCATCACGCATCTGTTCACAGTAGAGAAAATGGGTCAAAATGGTCCTTTTACAAAGATATTCAATACTTTTGTGGGGTAATAGGACGCCCTCTAAGTTAATGTGTCTTTATGAAAATTCGGAACTATTTTAGTGGTAACATTATGGCTTTCCTCTTTTTCAAAGTAATAAATTGAGGGTATAATAGAGAAAAAAGTTTATCCTTTCTTGATTTGTCAAAATGAACAACTAATTAGGAATAACTAAAAAAGGAAAAATGAACAAGCAATTAAGGACCGAAGGAGTATCATTTGTCACTCAAAAAGTAAACTATTTCAACTTAAAAACGAGAGAGAGTATAAGTTCTTTCTACATATAATATCACACCCGGTGAGCCCATTATTGACCTTCTTTGACAAAATAATTGTTGACACATTTTTTCCAAGAAGCAAATGTTGCGGCCATTTTCTAGGCAATCCTCTAAACTTGTTCATTCTCTATTTAAACCCAATTCCAATCACTTCCATTACAACTACCACAAATCCAGTCTTCAACTACAAGACACATTTTTACCTTTGCTTAAAAAATGTTCCAATGAAAATCACATTTATCAAACTCATGGCTTCATGGTACATCGTGCTTTAGATGAAGACAACTTCATTCTCAGCCAATTCTTTCACACATGTTCCGCCCTTGGCTTTGTCAGCTATGCATATTCTATTTTCACTTCTAACCCAAATCCAAACATATATCTTTACACTACTTTGATCAGTATTTTCTCTCGACAACAACATTTATCTAAGGATGCAATTTGCCTTTATAAACAAGCTCGAGTCATTGGCTTATATCATGATACTTACTCTATCCCTTTTGTGTTGAATGCTGTAACTTGTCTCATCACCTCCAGGCAAATTCATTGTGAAGCTATTTTAACTGGATTGAACAATGATGTACATGTAGCAACGTCGGTTGTACGCATATATTCTTCTTTTGGGTGCATTTCTGATGCACGTAAGGTGTTTGATGAAGTGTGTAACAAAGATGTGGGCTTGTGGAATGCCATGATAGCGGGTTATGTTAAGGCTCATGATATGGACACTGCCAAGTACCTGTTTGATAATATGCTGGAGAAGAATGTGGTTTCTTGGACTACCATCATTGCGGGGTACGCTCAGGGGAATCAGTTTTCTCAGTCTATAGGTGTGTTCAGGAAAATGATGAGTGTGGAGGTTAGTGCTAAGCCTGATGAAGTAACCATGTTAGCTGCACTTTCAGCTTGTGCCCACTTGGGTGAGCATGAGTTGGGTGAATGGATCCATAGTTATATTATAAAACACAGCTTACGTAGATCTGTGTCTCTTAACAATACACTTATTGATATGTATGCAAAATCGGGTAATGTAAAGAAGGCAGTAGAGTTGTTTGAGAGCATGGAAACTAGGAGTGTTGTTACTTGGTCAACAGTGATTTCTGCATTGGCTGTCAATGGATATGGAAGAGAAGCAATTAACATGTTTTCTCGGATGGAAATGGTTGGAATTAGGCCAAACAGTGTCACCTATATAGCACTATTATCTGCATGTAGCCATGCAGGACTCGTGGAGGAAGGCAGATTGTATTTTAAGACAATGGAAGAAAAAAATGGTATTAGTCCTGACATCAGACACTATGGTTGCATGGTTGATCTTTTTGGGCGTGCTGGTTACCTCGATGAGGCTGCAAATATGGTTAAAATGATGCCATTTGAAGCAAATGCAGCGATTTGGGGATCACTTCTTGCTGCAGCCAGGAACCAAGGTCATGTTGAACTTGGGGAGCAAGCTCTGCAGCATCTAACTGAAGTTGAACCACATAATAGTGGGAATTATTCCCTTGTGTCCAATACATATGCTGCTCTTGGTAGGTGGAGTGAAGCTAGGGTAGCAAGAAAGACCATGAGGGACACAGGAGTCCAAAAGTTGCCAGGCGGTAGCTTCATCAAAATGAAAGATAAAGTTTATTATTTCTATTCAGGAGACAGATCACATCCTCAATGTGAAAGAATATACAGAGTTCTATCACACTTAAACAGGGTGTCAAAGACGGTACTGCATGAATATTGGGGATATGTAGAGCTGCTTGATGCTGATAGCCCTCAAGAGGACCACTGATAACAGCAAGGTTAAGGGAGATCACAAATAGAGAATTAAATATTAGAATGCGGAAGCACAAAGAAAAGAAACAAAAAAACTAAATAAAGATATGGGAAATTCGAAGGAAAGATCCATGAATTTCCAAAGATTAGATGTTCTAAGGCCTTGAAAAGATCCAAGTAACAACGTATAGATTTATGGAAGAAATCTAACGCCTTTACTTGAGAAAACGAATCAAAACGATAGATTCGGATCTTGACCGCTTTATGAGTAACTAAAGACAATAATTAGTATGTAGAAACTAATCACCTTCTAAAGAATACCAAAAAGAAACCAAAGATATCACAAGAAGAAGTTACTTTATACCTTAAACTATGAAACTAGTAAAGGTTTAAAGATAAATTCTCAAAGAACAAGTCACAAAGGTTCAAAGAACTCTCTCAAATATTATTAATATCAATCTAAATTGTCTTTAATGAATGAAAAGGACTCCTATATATAGGAGAAGGGAAAAACGTCCAAGAAGCCAAACCCTAAAAAAACAATTACAAGGAATCCTACTCTAGAAAGGAAATAAAGTAACCTAACTAAGAACAAATTTTTAGTATTTCTAGGAAAGCATTAAATGGTACTTAGGAGACCATAAATAGACTAAGGAAAATATTAATAACCTATATATAAATAAAGAAATAAGGTAAATCCCAACTAGGAGAAGAATCTTGACAATCTTGGAAAGTTTGACTAGTCTTCTCTCAAAACTTGGGCAGAAAGCAACTCTTGTTGTGGCTGATTCTTGGACTCTTCTTGACCTTATTTGCACGAAAATGGCCCTTAAAATTCCTCATCTTGGGCTTGAATTTGGGCCACCAAATAATTATAGCATTTAGACAATTCCTCTCCCTTGGGCTTGAACTCTTCTTCCCCAATAAGACACCTTTGGATCAGCGATTGAAGCCCATTGAGCTTATCATTGAACTCCTTGGTTTGAGATCTTGTTATGGGCCTCCTTGGAGTTTCTAAAGCTTCATCCTTGTCCTTCAATGGAGTAGAGCTTCCTTGGATGCTATCACACTTATAAGACAAGGGGTAGGATTTTGCATAACTTGACTGATTGTTTCAAGGACCTTAAGCTTCAGAAAATAACTCAACTAACGTTGAGCAGCTTTAAATTTACCTGCATGTGAAGTAAGTAGGACTTCAAAATAGCACAGTTTAAGATTCTTCATAGCACTTGACATTAGAAAAAACCGGATGTATTATGTAAATCAGATTAATACCATCTTGCTTCTTCCGTTCCGAGCCCCCACTTCGAATCTTCTATTGGTGACTGGTACCTAATTGACCAAGTTAGCTAGATTCACTACGTTAGTGACAAATCATGCTTGAAGGTTACAAATTAGCTTCTTTTTTTTTTTTTTTTTTGAATTAAGTTCCAACTGGTTGTTGAATTTTCTTGGGTTACAGTGGCAGGAAGTATTTCCCAATGCATTTTGTGTGCTGTGAAAGTGAATATTCCTTCTAAATCCAGTGAAGCTGTTGTCCATGGGTCTTCCTTTTTTGGTTTCCTTTCCCTTAGTGCTCTAGTTATCATTTTTGATTAAACTGATATATAAACTACATTTGCAGTTTTCTGGCAAAAGTTCAAATTTCCCCCCTAAATATTGACTTCCAACCAAATACTCTAGGCATTATTCCTTTGTATTGTATTTGCTCCATTTCCTCAGCTTAGCAGATGGATCCTCATTGCTTTTCACCACTATCCACTTCCGCTGACACATGTAATTTTAAGAGCCACTTCAGCGGACACATTTCTCTAGAGTGAATGATGCCCATCTCTGGTTTCACTGAACAATCTCCCTGAAATGGAAATTTCCTTTGACAAATACTCTAGTACAGCGCAAAGAACCCCAAGAATATTCATCACTTCAGCATTAATAGTAATCATTATGGATCTTATCCCTCTTTACCACTCTTTTAATTGGTACCCCCCAGATTTAGTAGTCCATCCATCTGAACTATCACCCACATACCATGTTGAGTAGCAGAAGATAAAGATTACAGACAGCCCAATATATAGCAGAACCCTTAAAGTTACAACAGAAATCACCATGATTAATGGTGAAATAGAGCCGCATCTTTTCCAGCAGTGAATCGATGGGTTTCTTAAAAGGGTTTTAACAAGGTTTTCACCGGAAGAATCCATGGAGTTTCGAGGGGTCTGGAATGAATATTGAGTTTTTCCATGGTCATATTTGTGTAGTTGCAAATGCAGAAACTGACATCTTGAGATGTCTAGAGAAACCTAGGATTTTGTGAAGATTGGTTTGTAATTTTATTATTGTCAATACTTAGTCGAAATTTCCATTTTACTTTTATGGTTAAAGGGCATAGGAAGAATGATGTAAAAGTGTGATGTTTTGTGTCAATGATAATTCTAATCCAATAATAAGAATGTCGTCTTTCTTGGGAGATAATCAGTTGGAAACAGTCTATGGTGCTTTGGAAATTTCCAATGAGAATCTGGTGACAGAAAACAGAACTAACCTCAAGTAAAAATGAAACCTAGAATCTAAAAAGTCATTTAGTGCCTGTTTGGATTAACTTATTTTTGGGTGCTTTTGACTTATAAGTAGTTTTTTTTTTTTGTTTTGGAGGTGGTTGGAAAGGTTATAAAGTACATTTAAGCTCCCACTTTAGGCAAAAAAAATTTAAAAATAAGTCAAAAGTCGAAAGTAGGGTACCATCTACATGTGTTGTGAAAGGCGATCGCCTCATTGTCAATGACGAGAGGTGAGGTGAGGCAAACCTTCATCGCCTATTAGCTTTGTGGTGAGGCGAACTTCAAAAGGCGATGCCATGGCGACAAAGGCGAGAGGCGATAAAGGCAACAAAGGCATCACCTTTTGTATTTTCTTTAAAAAGGGCGACCAATTTAGGGTTTTAAAAGTTAAAAGGTAATTCTAGGATTTTCTTTCTAATTTTGCTCAGTTGCACTCATAGACTACAACTATGGCTCCAACCAGTCGACTCAACTAGACTTCTTCGACGACCAGCCAGTCTTTTTCGGCGACTCCAAAGTCCAATCAATATGCATTTCTTCTTTTCTTCTTCTAATTTCTTCTTCTTCTTCTTCTCTTCTTCAGATTTCTTCTTCCTCTGTTTCTTTTACCTTCTTCTTTTTCAGACTTCAGAGTACTTCTACCTTGTTTTTTCTCGGTGTTTTGACTTTTGTTCTGTTTTTTTTCATTCAAGTTCAAGACTTTTAGTATGTACTATCTATTTCAGTTTTTGAATTGAAATATTGGCTAATTTGTTATTGCTATTGAGATTTGATTATTTATATGTCCAATTAAATATTTTAAATTTTGGTATTAATTGGCACCACACTTCAAAAAGGCGAGCGCCTCGCCGCTCACGTCGCCTTATGGCGAGGTAGAACCTTGTCGCCTTTCGCCGTCCATAACACATCTACTTATGACTTTTTAACTTTTGGCGTATATGTTACTTTATAAGCCCATCCAAACAGACCCTTAGTGCACTACAAAAAGGGGTAAAACATGCAGCATGCCATATCAGCACACTGTGTTTAATATGCACACATTGGCTGAGGCTGAAGTGTCTAATAGGCGAATACTTCAATTGAGGTGTCTACATGAAAAGAGATGACAACTTTAAGGGGCTGTCTATGTATTTGTCCATTAAAGGAGCGAGCTTCCCATTTTCAACCTTCCCAGTTTTTGGGTATGGTCAGGAACAAGTCATTAGCACTTCTCAGTGACTCAGATTGAACAAACCTAATGCAGTCCTTGATATGTCTCTTGTCCCAAGCACTATTTTCTTGTCTGCAATTCTTGTTACTTTTGCTTAAATTTTTCGTATACACAACTTGCTGATCTCTGTTAATTACTGCTTCTGCACTGTTATAGTTTACCTTAATTTCATGAAACTCTAGTTTGCATTATCTAGTTGGATGCACTTAGCTTGTTGTTGAATGCATAATTTAAGGTTAATAAAAGATTTGGTTTACATTAGGCTAGATTTCTTTTCGAGATTTAGGTGAAATTCATGAAAGGGTCAACGACTATTTTTTTCCACATGTCCTCACACCTGGTAGTTATGCAGCTCCAGCATTGATAATATTAGCAAACTAGAACTACCTTACAGAATAAGGGTGTATACGTTACATCTGGGTAACGACGAGGGGTTTTTGTTGCCAACTTCTAATGGAGGTATAATAAAACAAAAGTAATTAGTTGAGGGACAAATTAGGACTTTTTTCCCTTCTTTTTGGTATCTTACGATACTTTAAGAATACTAAAACAAATAGTAAGGTGCATCTCAGACAACATCTAACGTTCTAAAGAGTTGAATTTACTGTTGAACTCATGGGATTAAATATTTGGTACATGTACATATGGTGACCTTTCACCCTGATTTGGAGAGTCATGAGATGGCACTTAAAAGAACCACCACTACACATGTTGAGCCCTTGTTCCCTTCCATATGTAGTTCCTGCATTATCAACAATTTGAGCTTGGGAATGAGATTATAACCTCTCACGGNGATGTTTATATGCCTAAAAGGGATCAGATGGGTGAAACCTGGAAGCGTAGCAGGTGCCCTTAGATGCTGGAACAAGGATGGCATGGTAAGTAAGAAGGAGGAGAGATGGAAGATTGTCCCGGCTTGTATTTGGTGGTCAGTCTGTATCGAGAGGAAAAAGAGGTGTTTTGAAGGAGTACACAAAGCAGCTTACAGATTCTTAAGATGAATTGCTTAGGCCTATTTTATTTTTGGTGTGAGCAAAAACTATTAGCTCAAACAGAAGATATTTTTGATGTTTTAGACTTTTTGTAAGGATAAGTTGAACCACAAGATGTAAGTTGTATTACTTTTGTTGGGGGAACTATACATGTTGGTGTAGTATACCTGTGGATATATAGAAGTAATGTTACCTTTCTCAAAAAAAAAATAGTTCACCTTAATTTCATGAAACTCTAGTATGCATTATCTAATTGGATGCACATAGCTTGTTGTTGAATGCATAATTTAAGGTTAATAGAAGATTTGGTCTACCTTAGGCTAGATTTCTTTTCGAGATTTAGGTGAAATTCATGTAAGGGTCAACGAGTATTGTTTTCCACATGTCCTCACACCTGGTAGTTATGCAGCTCCAGCTTTGTTAATATTAGCAAACTAGAACTATCATACAGAATAAGGGTGTATACGTTACATCTGGGTAACGACGAGGGATTTTTGTTCCCAACTTCTAATGGAGGTATAATAAAACAAAAGTAACTAGTTGAGGAACAATTTAGGACTTTTTTCTTTTCTTTTTGGTAGCTTATGACACTTAGAGAATACAAAAACAAAATAGTAAGGTGCATCTCGGACAACATCTAACGTTCTAAAGCGTTGAATTTACTGTTTAACTCATGGGATTAAATATTTGGTGCATGTACATATGGTGACCTTTCACCCTGATTTGGAGAGTCATGAGATGGCACTTAAAAGAATCACCACTACACATGTTGAGCCCTTGTTCCCTTCCATATGTAATTCCTGCATTATCAACAATTTGAGCTTGGGAATGTGATTATAGCCTCTCACAGTTGCCAAGCAGCCGATTAACATCTATCTTTATCTCTTGGATAAAGTACATCATCACTTGGTACCTAGTTTTTGAAAGGAAAACTCCAAATGTGCATCATGTCTGGCATGTCATAGGCAAGTTGTTTAGAGAGTCAAAGCATAGAAGAAGTCATTCCCAAGACCTAGGCTTGCAAATCCCAATGCGACAAGAGCACTGCTATATAAGATGTGTACTTTTGGTTTCAAAAGACTAAGGAACCCTGTGAAGATGCAATTTGAAAAATTCATAAGACAGTGAGCATAGACTTAGTTTATGCTGAAGATAAAAACAAAAGAAGGCAATGTCTCCTTTTTCTTGTTTATCGCAAAAAGACTTATACTGACTCGTTGAACAACTAAAGATGGTTTCTCAAAAATCTTACCTCCAGTTCTGGTGTTGTCTAGTGATTTGGGAACAAGGTAATAATCCATTTGATTTGATTTGCAAATAGACAAAGCACTGGGAGATCTTAAGTCATAGTGGCAGGGCTTTGTTCCTTCTCTAACACATCCAAGGACATGCATATTCTCTATGTTACTTTCTTCCATTTCATGCATTTCTTCATAGTTTAGTTTCTTCTTTGAGCTAGAGGGACTCCCTATCAGGCCTATGCTAAGGCTGTTGACCTTAGATGCTGAGATATCATATGTCTCTTGATATGCAATGTCTGGCATGATCAGTTTAAGATCATTCAAATCAGCAGGTCCACTAAAACTTCTGCATTCACTGACCTCAATTGAATCGAGTACTTGACCTTGTGTTCCATTCAGAGTTATTGCATCAATATTGCAGGCCGGACATGCAGAATATGACTTCTCATAAGCGATAAAGTGCTTCAAAACTGCATGAGACACATTAACTTCTTCTTCTAACTCGGAGCTCAAATGATTCTCCATATCAACTGATTTTTCATCTCTATGCTTCGTGTTTCTTTTTCTCAACTCCATTCCTTGGACCTTTTCATCATGAAAATCTGCCACAATTCTGCCCCTGACCCTTGCTTTATTCTCTGGAATTGGTATCGCAAGAATTCTTTTGTTCTTATGAGTGGAATTGTTTATATTTGATGCACATTTGTGCAGTTGAAGCCAATTTTCAACCTTTGAGTGGTTTTGGGTTGATACTCTTTGCATTGTATTTGCATGATTCTTTTTGCTGAGTCTCAAATTAAACTTTTTGTGTATTGAATCTCTTTCTGATAGATGTTTTGTAAAAACTGCCGCCTTAGTGTCACTATCAGATGTTTCTTCGCTGAATTCTGTCTCATTATCCGCACTGAATTTCGTAGTTGGACTGATAAGGCAGCTAGTTCTGGAAACACTGCTGTCTGAGTAGCATTCTGATGTTCCTTCTATAGGGAAACCCACAGAATTGGCACAGTGAGTGGATCCTTTCCCTTTTCCAGGAGGAAGCGAGGATCTACTTTTTAATGCTTGGGATTCTACTCCAGCATTTCCTGATTTACTTCGGCTACAAACAGTAGGCCTCATGAATCTGGGGAAGTCTGCTAAAGGGGTAGATGTGAAACTATCTTTTTGAAATCTCATGTTAGACCCTAACCCTTCAATGCATACATCTGAGAGATCCACTAGTTCAGTTAAAGAGGGTGGCGATATTATTGTAAGCTTTCCTAGTTTCTCATGCAGCTTCTTGATTTCCTGTGTGACATCATTGCGGTTGTACTCAATTCGGTTCATCTTCTGCAGCAGATTATTTATTGCAACTTCCTTTTCTGCCTTAACTTCCTGTAATTGAACATATCATTGTAAAAATAGAGAAGCAGTGATGGGAGAGCAGGAAGTGTTTGCATCTGGATTCCGAGGTAAGACAGCCAATTCCTTATCTTTTGGATGAACAAGCCGTTAAATGTTAATTATGTCTTCATAATGGCATATCATGTATAAAGAGTTAATCCTTTATGTATATCAGGAAATTCCTCTTGTGTTCGTGTCATGAGCGTGTATATTTTTCTACTTTCCTGCTTGAAGCTTAGAACATTATTATGGCAAAAAAATAAAAATAAAATCAAAATTTCTTAACTGAATTGTTGTTGTATAATCACTAATTTTTTTTGTTTTTGAGAATGGCAACATAATATTCATTAGCACAAAGATTGTTAAATTATCTCTAATTTTAATCATCTCCCTATTTCTCCGTAAAAGGCTTTGTCTTAATAACTTCAATTTGTTAGGACCATATACATGCCGAATGGTTTTTCCTCGTATGTTTATGCAACACTTTTGAATCATGTAGGTCCGTCCAATCTAGAAGCTGAGGCTATTAGTGAGACTGCAACTTAACTTTCATACAAGTTAAATACCAAATCAAAGTGCCTTCAGTTCAACTTTAACTTGGGTATCTCTCATTTCAACTAACATTAGCTCCTAACCATCTGTTTCCTAATGGACTGTTCAATTCCTGTTAAATTTATCATCTCACCTTACTCAAATGTTCTATAGGCCTTAAGGTCTTAGAAAAATAACTTAGCCCAGAAAAAAAGGGTGTACTGAAAACATAAAATAATCAAATAAGCATCTTCCCTGTGTAGCAGTTTCAGTATTAGATCAGGTTGAGCCAAATGTCCTCACAGTATGCATATGGATTATGAAGATGTTAGTCTACTCACTTCCGTGGTTGAAATTTGAATCAGTACAAGATCTTATTTGTATTGATGACTCCATGCCATATATAATGGCCTATATTTCACATTCCTACTAAGGTTGTTTGTGGTTGTGATTTCAGCAAGTATTTTTGTATTGAAGTTGATGTACACCATATTGGATTTTTCCAGTACTTTTGGACAATCAGGACAACATATTGAACTAGTTATAACCAATCAATTACATGACAAGAAATGAAAAGAGATATGTTGTGTGTCATTCTCAAAAAAAAAGATATATGTTGTATGTCATAATAATGTAAGTAGTTGCATGATTTCCAGTACTAGGCTCAGTTGATTGTTTCAGTGACTTACTGTTGATTCTTCATTTCTTAATTGAACCCGTTTGGCTCGTGTTGCAAAATTTAATGTACACAATGTCTCGCACAAATCTTCTTCATGGGGACTAACATGAACCAGCATTAGTGTTTTGGAATCATCACCTGGATATTAAGAAAGCACATGAAATTCTGGCATTATTTGTGTGACTATACTAAAAAGGAGTGAAGAAAATGTCATCTACTTGTCTAGATTTTGCATGTTAAGTGATAAACGGGAAGTTTATTGGTGTGAAGAAAATGTGAAATTTTCTACTAGTCTAGATTTTGCATGTTAAGTGATAAATGGAAAGTGTCCATGAGAATGTGACTCACAAGCATAATTTCTAAATGCTGCATATGAAAACATTTGTTGACAGTCCAATGAGTATGAAAAATATTTAACAAGATAAGAACTTGCTTAGTTCAAGTTACTAGAACAACCAGGAACATCAAAGAAATTGGGGTGTTCTATTTCCACGCGTTATACATCTCTCAATGATATTTTAACCTACTGACTGATGCTGGTCCATAGGTCTCCCTTCTTAGGCTCATGCTACTGGTTTCTGCTTCTAATATGCAAAGAAGACCAACAAGAACATATGTAGACATATGTATGTACAAGCATTTCAATCTCTCCGTCCTCTAAGATTGAACGTTGAGTTTTCCACTTAGCTCTTTGCCATCCTACGAGCTGCACTTACAGCAAGGTTAGATTGAGAAAAGGTATGGTTTTACAATTCTTTTGATTGAATCGGTTATGTGATAGAGGATGGTATTGCATACCAAGCCTATGTTTAATCCTAGTATTTTAATCCACATTGTGGAATTCCTTAAGCTCGCTAAAAGTCTAAAACAGCTGGGAAAAAAACGCAAATCACTGAAAGTGTTCAGTTATCGCTCTCTCCTTTGTCCCATTTCTAATTCATTCTCAGCACTTTAGTTCTTTCCTTTTCTCTCACTGTCTAGGAAAATGATGTGCACAAGAAAGGCCAGGAGATCGATTAAACAACTCCCATAAAGTAAGTCTTAGTCGTACTACCTAAGTTACGCTAGACGTATGAAGAAGTCTAATTGTGAATATTTGTAGAATCTTTGATGTGCTTTACTTCAGAGCGTGATGTCGTTCTTGTTTCAGTCCGTTAATGCAGGGTATTGTTTGACTCTAGCTATATGTCAGAGCTTCTATTGTGCTGCTTCAGAGATCGATGGTGAAGAAGCTCGAACTAAAGTAGGTCTCCTGTTTCAGTTTGACATTCATTATGCAGCTTAATTAAATGTAAAATCTGTTTACATTTTTTCCACTCCTCCAGTAGCATATTCAAACTCACTTCATTTGAATTCTTCGCTTTCCTTCACTTCAGCATACGATCCACTCGAGTTTGCCTCTCTGTTTGCCATCAAAGTTTTCTGTACTTCCTTTTTTGTTTAGGTTATTTCATGTTAAGTTTCTACCATAAGCACCACTGGATGTGGGACCAGCAATTTAAGTGTTCTGTTTTTGTCAATGAAGAATTCGAACGAAAATGTTATATTAAGCCATCAATATCTTTTACTTGAAGAAACTAATGTGTAACAGTGTAAGGTAGTGTACCCATTTCAGTTTCATCTTTAACCCCAACTTGCAGAATATGATATTTAACATGCAAATAAACATAGGCTCTAAGCATAGGTCAAACAGTTTGACATATAAACATTCAGCTAAGATGCATGCTTACCTAGGGAATCTTTAAGAACTTGCGTCAGCTTGCTATTCCTGTCAACAGTAAACATTAGGATCAGGATGAGCCTTAAGTTAATGGTGAAACTTCTATAATTATTTGTCTTGGATTCTCATCCACTTGATTCCTTGAGTCAGGTACTGGTATCTAATGCCAGATTTGTTGAGTTACCTGTAAGGTATGTGGCGCTTTTTGCTTTGGAGGGCATGGATGACATCTCCAAGGGAAGAAAGTGAGAGATTAATTGCTTTTCCCTCTTCAAATCTTCTCCCCAGTGCTTTTGTTTTTAGGACACGTTCACTTCCACCAAGGTCGACCATCCACAGTTTGTTTGTTAACCTTCTCCGTTTACTAGCACTAACGCTGGAAATTGATATGCGAATCATGCTGTATGGAGCAGACAGGGAATTTGTTTAGAGTTTTGACACCTTTGAGATCTGTGATCTATATTGTTCAGAATTATCCTTCAAAACCTGGAACAGATTCAAGATAGCTGCATAGACATCTCTTTATCAGGTTCGTGTTTCTAATCATAGTTGTTGAATTAGGTCTAGGGCCTAACTCACACCCCAAAAGCTAGCTCAAAGGGAGGAGGATTGCCCAAGTCTTATTAGGAGTCCACCCATCGCAATAACCATCACTGCAAGACTTTTGTCATTCTTCAATACCCTACCTCACGCCCAGTGCTTAGCATTTGGTGCATGGACAATTTTAATTTCGAGGGCCCAACATTGGGTGAAACAAGTCCTGCTCTGATACCATGTAAAATTAGGTCTATAGAACTGATTATTGCCACCTAGTGCAGTTTGAGAATTTATAACTGAATGGCAAGCATTGTGGAAAACTAGTTCAAAATTTCTGATGTACAAGAAAAAAAAACAAAACAATAATCCTCCTCTCTTTGCGCTAGTTTTTGGGGTGTGAGTTAGGCCCAAGACCTAATTCAATATGATATTAGAGTAGACAGAGATCCTGTGACCGAATCTCACCGCCACCCATATCAAAAAGAATTTTCACGCGCTTGACCCATTAAACAGAATCAGACCCGCACGTGAGGGAGCATGTTGAGAATACAATTAAATAATAAATGTGTGCTCTCTCTAACAGCTTAAGCTTTTAGATGAGATAGTTGCACACTTCAACAATAGTCATGTAGCTGGACTTGATAAAAGTTAAAAACCTTTCTACTATTCATTTTTGTATAAAAAATGAATTGATTTACCAATGAGATCTGCTTGATGTTCGGTTGGAATTTGTGGAAGCAGTGGATCTGAAACCACATCCTAACTTGTACAGTCTCATGGCTTGGTTCAAGTCATATACATGGATGGTCACAAGGTTTTCAATCTCGGTTTCTCCATTGGGATGTGTTTGTATTGATAGACTGCATGCAAAAATTATGATTTACATGAGAACGTAGCTAACCTCGTCGAGAAAGTAGGAAGTTGACCAGAATTAAGTATTGATCGTACAGAATTAAGTATGATTTACAGTTGACTAGGTTCATTTGACAAGAATGGCAAGTTGATGCAAGAACTTGCATCAGCTTGCTATTTGTCTCAACAATAAACACTAGCAACAGTGGCCTTCAGTGTCAGTAAAGCATGCAAGCTATGCAATCAAACAACAAATTAACAAGTTAGTTCTGTGACTTACCATGGTGGTAAAGGAAAGATTGACTTTGTAGTCTGACTATGTGGGGTGAGGAGATCTTTTAAATAGCCCATGTATATCTCCAGCATACTGAAACTGAAGAGGAATGCATGGTTATTGTCCTCAGCGTGCTTAAAAAGTGCCTCAATCGCACGGGGCACAACCCCTGGAAACTCCTCTGTGCCTTCCTGGCAGGTATAGTTACCGAAAACATTGTACTTAGATAATGCAACAAAATGCTTTCCAAAATTTTATAGTAGAGACTCTAGATATCACCTGCTAATTTTCCTGACCGGTTTCCATTTAACTCTGTGCTGTTAGTTGAGTAATCCTAATAAACCGTTTGCGTATTCAATTTGGTTATATTATAATGTATGAGTTGTTTGTGTAGTGTTGTTATGCAGTGAATACTAATGCAGAATTTCTTGTTTACCCTTAGTAGTTAAGGGCATTCTTGTTTGTAGGTGCTCTGATTGATGTATCATATTCCACACTCTATATGGTATAAAGTAATATAACATTTGGTTTCTGAAATTAAACTCCGCATAACTTAAGATTATATTAGTGGTTTATTCTGATTTCTGAAAACCAAACATGGTATAAGTAATATATTTTTGATAAGATGTTTTGCTTTGCTTGTTAAGTAGTTGAGGATATACCATTGTGAATGTTTTCCCTGTGCCGGTCTGTCCATAAGCAAATATGCAGGCGTTATAACCATCCAGCGCGGACTTGATAATTGGTTCTATTTCTGAAAACACCTCACCTGCCATAAGAAACCAACAACCAGGTTTGCATAATGAACCAGAGAAGCTATCTGCATTTTGTGTTAGTTGTGATATTCAGTTTCTTTAATCATCAGTATTGAAGAGACTATGACACCTTGTCTATGTCCTGGATTGGTTCATTAAATTGAAAGCAATATTTCGTTTTTCTTTTCCACAGAGAATTGAATACTAGCTCAGTAACATAGCTAAATGAAGGATTTTTTAATTTAAAACAATTAAGAGCACTTGTCCCCAACTTCAAATGAAGGAAAAAACTGTCTTATTCTAGGAATGTTCATCCCTTCAATGTCATGATTCAAAAGGATGCTAAGGAATAGTCAAACAATACCATCCAAGTAATTCTAGGAGTCTTCATCCTTTTTATTTTTTTATTTTTTATCTTTAATCTATTAAACTAGTAGATTATTTGCATTTTGGGGTTTCTTTTATCTTGCTGCAGCATACACGTTTACCTTCAATATAAGTTCATTAACTTTCTAAGTGTGATTTTGCTTTTGTCCGTAACCTAATTGTGTGATTTGTTTTCTGTGCTTTGTGTGATTTTGAGATTCTAACATTAATTTTAGTTTAAATTGGCTCGAATTTTTTAATGGTCATAATTTATGTTCCTAGGATTTGTGATTTCACCTAGAAGAACGTAGATGAGACTAAAAATTTTGTCACTATTTTGAATTTCACATTTTCTATCAAAATTATTTTGTAAATCAGAGAAATAGAAAGACAATGAGGATTGTCAGTAACAACATCCTCAAAAAAAACTATTGCATCTAATATGGAGGAGACAAAATTGATTTAAGCACAAATAAAATCTAAGTGCATTCTCAAATACAGTTTAACTTTTTAATGGTGGCAATATTTGTTTGAAAATTTTGGTGGTTATAGTGGGGTGTTATTATATATGTATATTGATATTTGATGTTTAGATGTCATTTAGCTAATTGTATAAACAAAAGAATAGTTTCATGATTCTGTGTACAAAGAAAATTTTTTTTGACCAATTTAACCAAAAAAAATAAAATAGAAAGAGTATGAATGTAAAAAATGGAAATACCAATTGTCTTTTTCGTGAAGTTATGACCATAAGTCCATCAGTAATGGAAATTATTTAAACAAAATATTTACCTTTATGTATTCCTAACATGAAATTTATTATGTGTATGACATTAATGATGATTATGATAAATATTTTAATATTCTATTGCTATACAAAATATTATCAGACAAATATTTGAAGAGGATTGTTAAATATAGGAGTAATTTTACAAAGAGCATATTGCTATAATAAATGGTGTTATTTTAAAAAATAAAATAAAAAATGGGTTGAGAGAGAATCAGACACTAAGTAGTTTATGCATAATTAAGTAAATTTTCTATTACAAATAAAAGAATTATAACTTTATAAGGTATTTTTGTATAATTAAATGACAATTTATTTAGTAATGAACTCTATATAGTTGCTACAGAGAATGTTTTTATTTTAAAATAAAAATGATTTATATTACCGAAGTAGGAGGTGGTAAATTAAAAAAAGATGCAACGAAAGAAAGTATGGTGATGGAACAATCGAATTGAGAAAGAGGTTTCAGTTTAGTTGATATAAATGTAATTAAAAGAGAGTACCTTGTGAGGAAGAAGGATGGAAAACCTTGTCAAAGCTATAAATTTTGGACTTGTTGTCAACCAAATTTATGATCATTTCATTTGAATCCAAAGCTTCAACTGACTTTTGATTGCCAATGCTTATGGGTCTTATCCGACAAAATACTCGAATATTACCTGAAACACTAGTGTTTTTTTCTAAATGTAACTTTTAAAGTATAAAACTGCGATACGAAATGATAATAATAATTTGGTATGCTGCATTTGAAATTTGAATGAACAAGTGACTAACCTTTCAAGTCGAAGAGGTCATTAAGAAGCTTCCTCCTCTGTAAGTTAAGTTTCTTAATGCAATCATATAATACTTCAACTTCACCTGATATGCATGTGATGTATATGAGATAAATTTACACAGCCAAAATCTATAATGATGAATTTACCTTTAATGTTTGAAATGGCAGCCTCATTATTACTCTTTTCATATGTCTTATTGTCATCTGGTAGTTGCTGTTGTGATTGCAGGGCCTTCATTATTCCACGAACTGAATCGACCCACTTACAAGTTAGGTGTGTTTTCATTCCCATGAGAGAAGAATGAATTGATTCATTAAGAGATCTCTCATTATTACCATCTTCCAACTTAAATAATATAAGCTCTTTAATTGGTCATCATAGGAGCACCCTTTACACAAATAATTCTATGGATTCATAATTAATGTCATCTCCATCAAGACACTACATTTATTTTCAGGTGTCAATAATACACATGTTTGGATTTTGGCTTCTTGACAAAAAAAAAATTACTCAAATGTATGATTGACCAAGAGAGAAATAATTCACAAAACATTGTAAATGTTACTCCTGTTTCATTTTATATAATAGTTTGATTTCACACTAAAGTTTAGAAAATAAAGAAATTTTTTTGAAACTTGTGATCTAAAATAAATAATAAATCTTTGTATGACTATAAATTGTTTTATAAAAATAAAATAAATATTTTAAATTAAATTATTACTTAATATAAAAATATGTTATTTTTTTTAGATAACCTAAAAAGAAAAGTAGTCATATAAAGTGGGAAGGGAGTAATAGAATACGAGTTAGAGAGAAAAAAAAGGTACTACTTGTGTTTGGTTGAGACTTGAGAGTTGAGAGAGAATATAAGGACGCTAGTCGGGACCCATTTCATTAGGACATATGTTCCTCTTATTTCTTAAAAAAAAGCACATATAAATAAAGAAAATTAAAATTACTCAACAAGTCCTTAATTTAGTACCAAAAATATAAAATCAACTTGATATTACATTATTAAACAAAGAATTTTAAAAAATTTCTAAAAATAATTTTTAGTCTGTTTTTGTTTGGTAATATACCTCACTTTTAGGCCTATAACTTTTGTAGTATTTCCTTTTTATTTATTAATGCCTTTTGGGGCTTTTAGTTGAAAAAAAAATTATTAAACAAAGAATGATAAGATTTTTTTATTCATAGCCTTTAACTTTAATTATTTCTTTTAGTCTTAAATGAAAATATAATCAATTTACACACTAAAAAGCAAAAGTGTTTCATCCTCCATAATTTGCTATGATTTGACACTTTTGAATGTAGCCTCTTCCTTTTCTTTTATTTCTTTTCAACTTATTTTGCTTGATCAAGCTCCCTTATAAAATTTTACTCATTTTCTTTTAAAACGTAGTTACTTTATTTATGAAACGGATCTAATTATTTTAAGCCAATTGTTTATTCTACTAAGCGGTTTAAGAATAAGTATTTATAATATTCATTTTCACCTGTTTTATATTTTCTTTACTTTTTAAAATTAATTCTATGTTATTTTATTTGATTACATTATTTTAATATTTACTATTATTAACTTTAAAATTAAAAAATTATGGGATTAACATCCAACATCTCGAGACTTACGCCTCATTTCTAAAATATCTCGCTTTGCAACCGGTTTTTAAAACATTGAATATGATTATACTGTATGAATTAAGATTAATAAATATTTGCTCCAACCTAATGAGACAACACTTTTTATATGCATGATAGTCTGTAATTCTATTAACCCCAAACATCAATTGAGAAAAGGTCCTCGTTAAGAATTTTATTTCTTGTTGCGACTGTGCTTGCCATTTTTAACATTATATACATACAATACATACAACTTATAAGAGCAAGCTATGAATGAAGATAAAGGATAGAGTAAAAAGGATGGAGTGGTATGAAGTTGCTTGAATTTAGCAATGTATTAACTGAAATAGTAAGGACAAAAATATTTGGATGCATGTAGTTTAGCATCGATGTAACTGAGACAATTAAGTAGAAAATGTGAAGAAGTGAAATCAGCCAAATTAAATGTGAGTTCTATATAACTGTATGCTTTTACAACTCATACTATTTTATCTGAAACTTAGTGAAATTGTTAATTCCTAATTACTCGTTATAAGTATTTCTCTCTAGCTTCTAGTTCCTTTAGCTATTGTTACGTTTTCTAACTCGTAGAAAGTAGAAGGTTAGACGTGTTGATTTGTTAGCCACAGAGTACTTGACTTCCTAATGATGATTCATTCAATTCTAATGACCTCATTTAATTTTTTCTTTAATCCTTACTATCGTAGGATAAATAAATAACTAGTAATTATATCAATAGTAATATATAGTCCCCTGTTCTAGATAGGAAAAAAGTATAATAGACTCACGTGGTGCCAAGTGGATTTAACTTAACCCACTTGGTCGGAAAATATTTTGTTTATATAAGAAGAATTATTGTGAAATACGATTATAACTACTCACTTGAAGCCAAATTGAATAAAGTGTGGCTGTTGGACAATGGTCGAGTGGGTTCAAACTAGCGGTCACTATGTGACTTCAAATCTCCTCGATCAAATGCATTTGCCTTTTGGTTCAATCTGGGTATTATTTTACCTATGATAAAAAGAATTGATGAAATTATCACCTATATTTTATTTTCTTTATTTCACCTTGTATATTTTGTTTTCTTACTCACATTCAATAAAACTTTGAAATCTATTTAATTCAGTCCAAAAAGCATTTTATTTTTTATAATTGATTTTTGGTACTTCCTTTCATAGTTTTTTTTTGCTGAATAATGCAATTTCGATGAAATTATATCTAGTAATTCTTAGTTTACTTTAATTTTAGTTTAAAGTAACGTGAATAGTTTTTTTTTTTTTTTTTGTAAATTCTTATTCTTTTTCTCAACTTTGTTAAATAAAAAAAATTGTCGTGATTAATAAAATCATTTTGATATTATATCATTAACAAAAAAGAATAAATAAAAGTGCAACATGCAAATTATTTGTTGTGCTTGACGCTGCTTACACTATCAGCTATCACCATCATTTCCTACTTACTGATTAAGCACACTTGTATAAAATTCTAAATTTGCCACTGCATATAGTATGTGAGAGAGATAGCGAGAGTCTTTATGATTATTAGGATTTCAAAAATTCAGTTGATCACCTTGTTTCTTCTTTGAAGGCTTGACCCCCCATTCCGTTAAATGCTATTCCCTCTGTTCTAGTTTATGTAATGTAGTTTGACTTGATCAAATTTTTAAGAAATAAAGAAAAACTTTTGAAACTAGTTGTGGTAAAAGAAAGTTATAAATGTTTCTGTGACTACAAATTATTTCATCAATTAAAGGTAAAAATAAATATTTTAAAGTTAAATTGTTACTAAATATAAAAATATGTCATTATTTTTGGGCAGATTAAAAAGGAAAATGTGGTGATATAAATTGAGAAGGAGTATTTTCCTTGCTTTAGTCGGACATTTATATTTTGAATTTGCATCTAAGTTAAAATCGATAAAGTAGAAAAAATTTATTTATTTTAACTCTTCGTTACTTTAGGAGTATATATATATCTAGAAAAACGCTTTTCCTCAAATAGTGCCATGATATTGAGCTAAAGATACTATAAATAGTGTACTGGCATCGTAATAGATCTTCTATATATATAAATCATATCGTAGTGATAAAAAAGAGAAATAGTCATATTTTTATAGGAGTTGGGATGGATCCCTAGTAAAATCTTCACTATGCAGTGCACATTGTTAGAGGAAATACACTATCTTAGGTTTATATTAGGTATGAACAACATCACTCACCAACCAACAAATGTATGATCTTGTCAATCTTGAAAGTGTGAGCCCTACAATTGCACATCTAAGATAAGAAATAAGAATGGAGTAAAACCTTACCATTTGGGTTGCTATCTTGTCTTGGTTAGACAAATTTCAAGTTTGCAAAGCACGTCAACACAACCAATGAATGGGCCACAAGAAAATCTCATCCCATCCTACGAAAACTACCCTAATAACAAGAACATATTTTATTCAATTGCTTTGCTTAAATACCTAAAACTATTTTATGCTGTGGTCCCATACTATTACCTACTTTTCCTAGGTTGTGACCTTGTGCAACGGGATTCATACACTAACCTATACTATGGTCCCTAATCGTAATCTATACAGTAACCTATGATATGGTCCCTAATATACACTATACCAAAAATAATTTTTAGCACTAATTAGTTAATGATAATAACTTAATTGTTGCTAAATGTATTTTTTAGATAACACTCTTTGTAAATGTCTCTAAAATTTATAGTCACATTGGGTCTAATGACGATTAATCAATGTTGATAAATACTTTTTACACTCTTTATTAATGTGCATATAATTTATTGTAGTTGTAGTGATATCCCCAACATTACTCATATGCAACGATAGCATTGATAATGTTTTCACTAGAAGTGTATTTAACATATTGTAGCAACTAACTCGAGAAAAATTAGCGGAAGGGACTCGATATGTCTTTAATGGAGAAACTATACATTCTTTTCTTTTCAATTTATTTTCGGCTCAATAAATACTTAAAAATCGATTTAATGCTCATCGGGGTCCCTTTTATAATTCTTAAGAGTTTAGGGTTATGTTTCAAGTTTATTAAAATATACTTTAGGCCCTTCTTCTCTCTCATTGTTGCCAATCAAACCATTTAAACCCTCATCTCTCTCTAGTTCTCCGGTTTATGCTCGATCTCCAAGTTATTGAAGTGATCTCTCAAGCCCGTCGTTTTCAGATATTTTATCAATATATTTGTAGAATGTCAACCATTGCTTTTGGAAATACAATACTCCCTTGAAAGTCGACAAAATGTTAATTGTTATTATAAAAGCTCCATTCTTTTTTTTTTTAGGCAAACTAGATAATATATTCATATTACTTAAGTGATAGAGTGTTACAATGAATTTTGGGTTGGTGTTATACCGTAGGAACTATGGTACTAATTACAATTATCTGACTTAGTAGATGATTTTTTTTAGCCTAACAAAGAGAATTCCTACTCTGACTGCTTCTATTTTACTCAAAGCAAATAATGACGGAACAATTCAGTGCACCAAAAGAGTTAGCATATTGCATCCTAGTACCCTCCTTGGCTAACACGTCTACCACTTGGTTCTCCTCTCTAAAACTATGCTGGAGAGGGGGGGGGGGTCCCTAGCTAATGGAACATTTTGCTGCAATCAAATAAAATATTAGTGAAAGCTAGTTCATCATGTTCAATATAATTTAAGAGATCTTTCTAATCTACATTTATCTCCAAAGAAGTTAGTCCAAACTTGACTGCGAGCTTTAAACCCTATAGTAAGGCCAATAATTAAGATTCTAAAATGTTAGTTTCGTATAGATTTTCCATGAAGCCAACTATCTATTGTTCTGCTCGTATCACATCACCTATACCTCCCTTATCAACACTTTTAGAAGCTGCACCATCACAATTAAGTTTGTATCCTACTATCGGGGGTTTTCATTTTACACAGACATCTTTGATTTTGGTTTTTTTCTTGATGTTGTGCGAGTGCTAAGAATTTCATGTAAGATTTAATACTTTAATATACATCAAGATCTTGAACATGATAATCTTATATAAAGATCGTTAGGGACACATACCTGATGTGAAAGACATCATCACAGAGAAAAGCAGAAGCGTTAGTCGTAAATTGGTTTCTACCTCCTTACCCTAGCCTTACGTTACCACAACCGTTAGCGATGGAAATAATGTTGAGAATATGTGGCAACCCTAATGGGTGGAGGGAGGATCAATTCATAGAAGTTATGACTTAATCCGGTACGTCCATCAAGTGGCCGATGTACGGACGAGATCTATTCTTCATTAATTATTTATGGTATTCCTTGGGTCACAAGTAAACTTGGGCCATAAGTAAAAAATATTCTTACATTCTCCCACTTGGCTCAATGAGCATATAACATTAATATTTCATAAACGAACATTAGTCGCGATACAATAAATCTCTTATATAATGCCCATCATACATACCACAATATAACAAACTACTTATGCGAGTTATGGCGGTTGTACATAAATTTTAAGGTACATACTTCATTTCATATACTACTACATGATCAACTTATCATACTAGGTTCATAAGCTATAAAAATATATAACATTACGGTCAATAATGTCTCATAGAGACTTATCTTGTAGTATCTCAAAACAATAATGTATACACCACTATGAGAAATAAGAGATTCATTAATGTATATCGTAAACATATAATTGAGCTCAGAATGTAATAACATCATAAATATATTAATCATAAGTACAACTAAGACTTTGGACATGTTCTTTACATATATTTGGTTGTAAGCCCTTTGTTAACGGATCTGCAATCATAAGATCTATTCTAATATTCAAGTAACACTCTTTGTTTCTGAACTTCTTCCTTGACAGTTGAGTACTTTAATTCCATATGTTTGGCCCATTTGGAGTATATATCGTTCTTGGAGAAGAATATTGTTGCAGTATTATGACAATAAAATTTTAGCGGCTTGGTAATGGTGTCGACAACACCAAGTCCTGAAATGAAGTTCCGCAACCATAATGCATGAATTGCAGCTTCATAACATGCCACAAATTCTGCTTCCATTGTGGATGTAGCAATGACAGATTGTTTAACACTCTTCCACGATATTACTCCTTCAACTAATAGAAATAAGTAACCAAAGGTGGACTTTCTAATGTCAACACATCTAGCAAAATTTGAATCCAAGTATCCAGTAACTTCTAACTGATTGCATCTCCTATACATGAGCATGTAATCTTTCATTCCTTTCAGGTACCTCAAGACTTTCTTTGAAACTTTCCAATGATCAATTCTAGGATTACTTTGATATCTTCCTAGAGTTCCAACCGCAAAATTAATATGAGATCTTGTGTTCCAATAATAGAAGAGTAGGGAATTAATTCCATTTTCTTTTGTTCTACATCATTCTTTGTGCATTGCATGAGATTAAATTTGTACCCTTTTTGATTAAGAACTATTCCTGCTGAATAGTTGTTCATGTTAAATCTCTCTAGAACTCTTTTGATATAGCCTTTTTGAGACAGTCCCAGTAATCCTTGTGATCTATCACGGAATATTTCTATCCCTATCACATAGGATATCTTACTCATATCTTTAATTTCAAAGTTCATAAAGAGAAGGTTTCCGTCTCACGTAATAAGCCTAAATCATTAGNGGCCCATAACTTGTTGAGTGTTGGGCAACTGATGAATTGTGGATATTCTATTTTGTTTGATGACAATTCTTGTAGCATTCAAGATAAAAATTCAGGACACAAAATTGTTGACATTTAAATGACTCAAAATAGAATGTTTCCTCTTGAAGTTTCTGATGTTAAAAGTTTTGCGTTAATTACCAAAGGCAATACAGAAGCCAATTTGTGGCATTTGCGATATGGTCACTTGAATGCAAAGGGGTTACAATTATTAGGTCGTAGAAATATGGTTCTTGGTTTGCCTAGAATTGATGCTCTTGAATTTTGTGAAGGATGTGTGTATGGGAAGCAAATTAGAAATTCATTTCCTATAGGTAAGTCTTGGAGAGCATCTGTTTGTCTTGAATTGGTGCATGCTGATCTATGTGGTCCTATGAGTGTTGAGTCCTTAGGTGGAAGTCGATATTTTCTGCTTTTTACGGATGATTATAGTCGAATGAGTTGGGCATATTTCTTGAAATTTAAATCAGAAACATTTGAGAATTTCAAGAAATATAAGTCTTTTGTTGAAAGACAAAGTGGCTGTAGAATTAAGACTCTTCGAACATATAGAGGTGGTGAATTTATATCAAATGAATTCAACACCTATTGTGAGGAAAATGGTATTCACAGAGAGCTCACAACACCATATACTCCAGAGCAGAATAGTGTTGCCGAACGCAAGAATCGGACAGTCGTTGAAATGGGTAGAAGCATGATGCAAGCTAGAGGTGTACCAAAATATTTCTGGGCTGAAGCTGTTGCTACCGCTGTCTACATGCTGAACATTTCACCCACCAAGGCTGTTCTTAATCAAACACCATATGAAGCATGGAGAGGTAACAAGCCCAAGCTAAGCCACTTACGTGTCTTTGGATGTATAGCTTATTCTTTGGTGAATTCCCAAGCTAGATATAAGCTTGATGAAAAATCAAAGAAATGTATCTTTGTTGGATATAGCACACAATCCAAAGCTTATAAGCTATATAATCCACTGAGTGGAAAAATTGTGATCAGTAGAAATGTTATGTTTAATGAAGATGCTAGCTGGAACTTTGATTCTGAGAATGTTAGTTCAAATATTAAATTGCTGCCTACTGATGAAGCTTTTCAGCAAGAACCTGCAGCAGTTTCTGTTCCAGGGAACACATCTAGCTCTTCTCCATCAAGTAGCAGCCGTGCTACTCATCAATCAAGAACCTCTGCTCTAGCAAGTGATCATAGCTTAACCCCCCAAGGAAGTGGCAGCAGTTCGTCTTCAAGTGATTCTTTCAGTGAGACTCCATCAGCGAAATTCAGATCGTTAATGGAGATTTATGAAAATTGTTCTTTTGCTTTGTATGTTACTGAACCCAGTTGTTTCAAGGAAGCTGTAGAAAGTCAAGCATGGAAAAATGCAATGATAGAAGAGATGCAAGCAATTGAGCAGAATCAAACATGGGAATTGGTGAATCTACCGAAAGGAAAGGAACCCATTGGACTCAAATGGGTGTTCAAAATCAAGTGTCATGCAGATGGGAGCATACAGCGATACAAAGCAAGGCTTGTAGCTAAAGGATATGCACAACATCAAGGTATTGATTATGATGAGACGTTTTCACCTGTCGCTCGCTTTGAAACGGTGAGAATACTCTTATCTTTGGCTGCTAAATTGAGCTGGCCCGTTTATCAATTTGATGTTAAATCTGCATTCTTAAATGGGGATTTGGAAGAGGAAGTTTATGTTTCCCAACCTGAGGGTTTTGGTGTTGGTGGCAATGAGAGCAAAGTATACAAGCTCAAGAAGGCTCTTTATGGGCTAAAACAAGCACCACGGGCATGGTACAACAAAATTGACTCGTACTTCCTGAGGAATAGATTTGAAAGGAGCGAGAATGAGCCTACGTTGTATGTAAAGAAAAAAGGTACAAGTGATTTTTTGGTAGTTTTTCTCTATGTGGATGACATGATCTATATGGGGTCATGTGAAACTTTAGTTGCTGAATTTAAATCTTGCATGATGAAGGAGTTTGAAATGTCAGATTTAGGTGTTTTGCAATACTTTCTTGGTCTTCAAGTGAAACAGGTAGAAGATGGTATTTTTGTTTCTCAAACGAAGTATGCAAAAGACCTCTTGTTCAAGTTCGGTATGCATAATTGTAAAGCGGCTGCCACACCCATGAATGCAAATGAAAAATTTCAGCTTGAAGATGGCACAGATCTCGCTGATCCTAGTCACTATAGAAGCTTGATTGGAGGTTTGAACTACCTAACACATACTCGTCCTGATATTATGTTTTCTGTTAGTATGTTGTCTAGATATATGCATAGTCCTACCAAGCAACATCTTGGTGCTGCCAAAAGAGTTTTGCGTTATGTTGCTGGGACAGTTGACTTCGGGATTTGGTACTCCAAAGATGCTGATTTCAGCTTGACAGGATACAGTGATAGTGATTGGGCAGGAAGTATAGATAACAGAAAGAGTACTTCTGGAAATGTGTTCAATTTAGGATCTGGAGCGATCTCTTGGAGCTCAAAGAAGCAGGATGTGGTTGCATTATCATCATCGGAAGCAGAATATATTGCTGTAACTTCAGCAGCTTGTCAAGCCTTATGGTTACGAAGAATGTTAGTTGATGTTTTCTATCGGCAAGAGGGTGCGATAAAAATATTTTGCGATAACAAGGCAACAATTGCAATGACAAAGAATCCGGCTTTTCACAGCAGAACAAAGCACATAGACATCCGTTATCATTTCATTCGTGACCACACAGCAAGAGGTGATGTAGAGTTGAAGTTTTGCGGTACAAGGGATCAAATTGCAGATGTTCTCACCAAGGCACTCCCACAAGCCAAGCATGATCAGTTCCGGCAGAAACTTGGAGTTTGTAATTTTGAATCAAGGGGGAGTGTTGAATATTGATCAAAAGTAATTAGAGGTTCCTATTTAGTTGGCAGAGTAACACGTTTGTTAGGAGTCCTAGTTCAGTCAAAGCATATCTCCTGTTAGTTGCTAATATTTAGCTTAGTGGATAAGGTTGTGGTTAAGTTAGTGGGTCATGTTTCTCTTAGGTGGTTGAGTCTTAATTCCTATTTAAAGTGTCTTATGTATTTTCGTTATTAATATTAGAAATATAACGTGAAAGTTCTCTGCAACTCTTCTTCTATCTTCTTATACGTTGTTTCTTCTTTCTTTATTCTCCAACAGCCACCCTAATGGGTGGAGGGAAGATCAATTCATAGAGGTTATAACTTAATCCGGTACGTCCATCAAGTAGCCGATGTACGAACGAGATATATTCTTCATTAATTATTTATGGTATTCCTTGGGTCACAAGTAAACTTGGGCCATAAGTAAAAACTATTCTTACATTCTCCCACTTGGCTCAATGAGCATATAACATTAATATTTCATAAACATTAGTCGCGGATACAATAAATCTCTTATATAATGCCCATCATACATACCACAATATAACAAACTACTTATGCGAGTTACGGCGGTTGTACATAAATTTTAAGGTACATACTTCATTTCATATACTACTACATTATCAACTTATCATACTAGGTTCATAAGCTATAAAAACATATAACATTACGGTCCACAATAATGTCTCATAGAGACTTATCTTGTAGTATCTCAAAACAATAATGTATACACCATTATGAGAAATAAGAGATTCATTAATGTATATCATAAACATACAATTGAGCTTAGAATGTAATAACATCATAAATATATTAATCATAAGTACAACTAAGACCTTGAACATGATCTTTACATATATTTGGTTGTAAGCCCTTTGTTAACAGATCTGGAATCATAAGATCTGTTCTAATATTCAAGTAACACTCTTTGTTTCTGAACTTCTTCCTTGACAGTCGAGTACTTTAATTCCATATGTTTGGCCCATTTGTAGTACATATCGTTCTTGGAGAAGAATATTGTTGCAGTATTATGACAATAAAATTTCAGCAGCTTGGTAATGGTGTCGACAACACCAAGTCTTGATATGAAGTTCCGCAACCATAATGCATAAATTGCAGCTTCATAACATGCCACAAATTCTGCTTCCATTGTGGATGTAGCAATGGCAGATTGTTTAACACTCTTCCACGATATTACTCCTTCAACTAATAGAAATAAGTAACCAAAGGTGAATTTTCTAGTGTCAACACATCTAGCAAAATTTGAATCCGAGTATCCAGTAACTTCTAACTGATTGCATCTCCTATACATGAGCATGTAATCCTTCATTCCTTTCAGGTACCTCAAGACTTTCTTTGAAACTTTCCAATGATCAATTCTAGGATTACTTTGATATCTTCCTAGAGTTCCAACCGCAAAATTAATATGAGATCTTGTGTTCCAATAATAGAAGAGTAGGGAATTAATTCCATTTTCTTTTGTTCTACATCATTCTTTGTGCATTGCATGAGATTAAATTTGTACCCTTTTTGATTAAGAACTATTCCTGCTGAATAGTTGTTCATGTTAAATCTCTCTAGAACTCTTTTGATATAGCCTTTTTGAGACAGTCCCAGTAATCCTTGTGATCTATCACGGAATATTTCTATCCCTATCACATAGGATATCTTACTCATATCTTTAATTTCAAAGTTCATAAAGAGAAGGTTTCCGTCTCACGTAATAAGCCTAAATCATTAGTAGCAAGTAAGATTTCGTCAACATACAGGACTAAAAATACAAACTTACTCCCACTGATCTTTTGGTATATACAACAATCGATGGTAATCTCCCTAATCCAAAAGATGTTATGGCATCATCAAACTTAATATACCATTGCCGTGAGACTTGTTTGAGTCCATATATTGATTTCTTTAGCTTACACACTATTTGATTTTTTCTTTTAATTTCAAAACTCTCGGGTTGGTTTATATAAACTTCCTCCTCGAGGTATCCATTAAGAAATGTAGTTTTCACATTCATTTGGTGTAACTTTAAATCATAATGAGCTACCAAAGTCCAAATAATTCTTAATGAGTCTTTCTTTGAGACCAACGAAAAAGTCTCTTTATAATCAATGCATCCTTTTTGAGTGTATCCCTTAACAACAAGTTTGGCTTTATATCATACAATATTACCATTTAAATCACGTTTGGTCTTGAAGACCCATCTACACCCGATTCTTTTTGAACTTTTTGGTAATTGAATGAGATCATAGACTTTGTTATATTCCATGAATTTTAACTTTCATTTATGGAATTAATCCATTTATCAGACTCAATGCTTTCTATGGCCTATGAAAATGAAACCAGATCTTTCTTAAGTCCAATGTCAAAATCTGACTCTTGCAAATAAATCACATAATCATCTGAAATGGTTGATTTTCTTTCTCTTTGAGATTTTCTTAATGATACTGTTTGTGGTTCATGTGCGTCAAATACTTGTGAGTTAGTTTTTCCTTGAAGCGTTTCACCCAAATGTTGTTTAACATTATTAAAGTGTTCTTCAACAAGAGAAACAACATTTGTTATTGATATGGAAGTAGGTACATTCATGGGCAATGGAATAATTACCCTTACCTCATTAGTTTTCACACTTTGTTGTTCAACACTCTCACTAACTTCACCATTCTCAATGAATCTTGCATTGCCAGTTTCAACAATTCTTGAACTATGATTTGTACAGTAAAACATATAACTTTTAGATTTCTCTGGATAACCAATAAGGTAACCACTTACCGTTCGAGAATCTAATTTCTTTTCATGTGGATTATAAACTCTAGCTTCAGCTGCACAACCCCAAACATGCAGGTGTCTTAAACTATGTTTCCTTCCGGCCCACAGTTCAAAAGGGGTCTTTGGAATTGCCTTACTAGGAATCTTGTTTAATAAAATATACAATAGTTTTAAGAGCATACATACACAATAATTTGGGCAATGAGGAATTACTCATCATACTCCTAACCATATCTATAAGTGTTCGATTATGCCTTTCTGCAACACCATTTTGTTGAGGTGTTCATGACATAATATATTGTGCATATATGCGAATTGCCATGTTCTTAGAGAAATTTTGCAAATGGACCTGGATATTGTCCTGATTTGTTATAGTTTCTATAATATTCACCATATCTATCTGACCTAATGATTTTCACTTTCCTATCTAATTGTCTTTCAACCTCATTAACATACACTTTGAGAGCGTCCGCTTATTGAGATTTTTCTTCCAAAAAATAGATAAATCCACAACATGAAAAATCATCGATAAAGGTAATGAAATATTTTTCTCATCAAAGGGCCCACAAATATTAGTGTGTATAATATCAAGAAACTGATTGCTCCTTGTGGCACCTTTCTTTGTATGCTTTTTCTTTCCTTTAATGCAATCCAAACATATATTAAGATTAGAAAAATTCATATTCGGAAGAATCTCATTCTTTACTAATCTTTTTAATCTTTCTTTGGATACATGAACCAAATGCCTATACCACAAATAAGCAGAACTTTCATTTAGTGAACTAAGTTGACTTCGAACATTTTGATGAATAGTAAGAAGGGATTCAGAAAAATTATTATCGAGTTTTAGCCTATATAAACTCTCAATAAAAACACCAAAACTATAAAAAAACAATATTCTTATATAAATTGAAACATCCATGTCCAAACATAAAATCAAATCTAAAAAATAAAGTCTTGAAAGAGAAATCAAATTCCTAGAAACTGAAGGAACATAAAGAGTCTGTAATAGATCAAGGTGATGTCCAGTCTCCAAGATCAACTGATAGGTCTTGATGCCTTCAATTTTGAGCCTTCATGCGATTTCCCATGAATAAGAAATCATTATGTTGATTTGTAGTTTGAATTGTAGTAAATCCCTGCAACATAGTGGATATATGAGTTGTTGCACCATTATCAAACCACCAAGTATTATTAGGAACTTCTACTAAATTTGATTTGAAACATACAAAAGCACTAAATGTAACTTTATTTTTAAACCAATCTTTATGTTTCTCTGATAGTGGCCTTCCTTTCTACAGTAATGGCACACACCAGCCTTGAGTACCTTATGAACATCCTATGGAACTTTAGCAGGTGCTTTCTTTTTCTTAAAGTTGTTGGCCTTCACTTTGAGTCATTTACCATCTCCTTGACCCATGAGGTTAATGGAATGAAATCTTTGTTTCTCAAGTCTTGACTCTTCTTGAGTAAGCATACTCGACAATCACTAACATCCACTTATCTTTAATAGTGTTATAGTTAATTTGGAATGGTCCATACTCAAGAAGCAATGAGTTCAGAATTGTACCAAGAATGTTTCATCCACTTTCATTCCCAATGTCTGAAGTCTTGCTACAATGCTAGTCATCTCGTTGATATGATTTTGCATACTACGCGACCCATCAAACTTCATGGTAGTGAGTTTAGTCATTAGTGTACCAACAAGAGACTTATTAGTAGAATGAAAATGTTCTTCCACAAAGTTCAGATATTCCCTGACACTTTCTATTTATGGAATAGTACTCTTAATGTTTTTAGCAACAATCATTCGCATGAACATACGACTTCATATGTTAGAGAGCTTCCATGATTTATGAAAAAACTTCTCATCATCACTTCTCTTATCAGTAATGACAACAGTTTTGTTATTCTGGAGAGCCAAGTCAAGATCCATCACAGCTAAGTGAAACAGATATTGTTCATGTCATTCAGAAGTTGAATTCATTGAACATAGTTAGAAGTTGAATTCATTGAACATAGTTACAGGTGAAGCATGCGAATAAAGAAGAATAATTGCAACATAGATATACATGCTCACAAATCAGAAAATAATGTAAATTTAGTAAAACGATAAAAGTATATTGTAATTCTCCTTTGGGTAGATACTACGACACACTATCATAATTTAAATGTCATTTTTATCTTTAATAAACACTTAGATATTTTTAACCAAACATATACGACATCTTTGAATATACAATATATGTTTGATTGAAAATATTAATTTACCTCATAATATTCACTATTCATAGAATAATTGATTCACCTTTGGGTAAATTCTTAAGTTTTCGCAATAGTGAAAGTCAATTTATATATTTAGTTTAGTATAGGCATTTCATTAACTTTCATAGAAAAATGACAATTTTATGAATGCATATTTTTCTTAACCATACTAGTTTGACCACTTTGGTGACATAAACTATATAAATACAAATGCACACACAATATCATAAAATTTTGTGCATGTGAATAATTTTATACATTTTTAGTTTGGCCACTTTGGTGACTAACAAACTATAAAAACATAATACATGCATCAAGTGATCATAAATATTATATGTGTAGAAGTTAATTTCTCTAGTTTTACCACTTTGATGACTAACAAACTATTTTTCACTAAGTATCCACATATTATTTATAACCTAGTATAACAATCACTTTAATTTAGCACAATCTAAAAGGAAACATAATTATTGCATTATGGAAAAATTATTTAATCTTTTTAGAATTTATGCAAATTAAACTTTGCTAACCACTCTTGATTAACTTAAGAGTCCAAACACCTTAAATAGTCAAGCACAAAATTATGCTACTACAAAAGGATTCATGTCACGACCCAAGGTACCCCTAGGCGTAACATGAGTATAGGACCCCGAGAGGCCCCATACAAGCCACTTAGCATTCATAACATAAGAAATAGAATGAAAAGACTTAAAAGACAATTTCAATACATGAAAATTTATAAAGCAAAGCGAAAGTCTAAAAATTTGTCTCATTAGCCATTTAGTACATAAGAGTGAAATTGGGCCTAGCCCATACAACATGTCCAAAACTGAAAGTAAGAAAAGAAAACTGAAAAACAATGAAAATCCGTCCTTGAAGCATGAGGACTCACCAAAGCTCGAAACCTCCCAAATCAACCTCTAGCACTACAAAAATGAACTTTAGCGACAATTGTTTTGCAACAATCAGCTAATTGTTGCTAATGTATACACGCGGGGCAAAATATCAACGACTAATGTATAATGGCCAGCAATAAGCACATTTTTAGTGGCAATTCTAAAGAATAGCTGCAAAAGAGCCTCTTTTTATATATAAAAAACTCCCGCGTTTCTCCAAATTCTGGAGAAAAAAAGCTTTCCTGAACTTTAAGGAAAACATTACTAACCTAAAAAGCTCTCCTACACAAATAAGGAAAATATTACTAGAAAGATCTCCCAACAAATAAGGATTCCCCAACCTAATTCATCAGATTAGCACGCACATAAGGCATATATATCTCTCACAACAATGACATCCAACAACATATATTTTTCTCACGATAGGGAAGTCCAGCAATAACAATCTTTTCAGAAGTTTCAAGGTATGTAGATCTCTCTTCTCAACTCTGATGGCTCTGCATATGGTCATTGCGAATTCATCCTTGTATTATATTTTATATAATGTTCATTAATCAATATTAAGCATTAACTGGGAAGGGAACAAAAAATAAGTGTGACGAATTGATCAATTTTCAAGCATTAATTGTGATTTCCAAGCTATTTGATTCGTAAAAGTATGTTTTTTGTGTTCGTGAACTCTGGCGGTTTTGACAACGAGTTAAGATCTCTTCTTTGAAATTATCAAGTTTAGCGATTAGATAGACTCCCTGTTTTGACTCCATGAGCTCTCTGTTTTTAGATTCATGTTAGCTATAAATTCTTAAAACATCAGCCATAAGAAGCTTATTTTAGGTAGATGTGAGCTGTTCAGTTAGTTCTTCCATTGTAATGCCGAAGCCAATGTTTACTTGTCTTGAACTATCGCATCTCTCTATTTATCAATTAAAGTTTTCTTCAATGTCTCTCAACTATAAACACGTTACAAATATCAAATTTGTAGATGCTTTGATCATGTTTTGTTTTTTATATGGCCACCATGATTGACATTTAAGAGTTCGTAATCTCGAATGCAATAACTAATGTGTCTCGCGGGTAAAATTGTTATCAAGCTTTTTATTTTCATATATAACTGGGCAGCAACTAAAACTCGATGAATTTGTTGTTGTCCAGTATTGAAGAAGGCATTACATAGGAAGGTTGGGTCATTATGTAATTACTAGAAGTTAGAGGACTAGTGATCAAGAAGTACTGCCTGAAAAGTTGAGCCATAACGATCCTATTTTCCTGCATTCAATTGACAATTCTGGTGTTCTACTCAGTTCAATCCAACTGACTGGATCTGACAATTTCTCAGTATGGAGTTGAGCAATGAAGATTGCAATTCTAGGTCGAAATAAACTCGGATTCATCGACGGATCGTGCAAAAAGGAATCGTATGGTCCAAATCTGTCAAATCTATGGGAACGCTGCAATGCCATAGTACTTTCATGGATTATGAACGGTGTATCGAAAGAATTACTTGGAGGTATAGTTTACTCTACGAATGTTGCTGCTGTGTGGAAGGATCTGTGTGAAAGATATGACAAAATCGATGGATCGCGTATCTTTCAATTGCACAAGGAGATTGCAACAATCAGTCAAGGTACCAGTTCAATCTCAACCTATTTTTCTAAGTTGCGTGAATTATGGGTAGAGTATGAGAGTCTAGCTCCTGTTCCTAGCTGTGAATGTGTTAATTCGAGAGAATTTGGAGTGTTTATGCATAATCAGAAGCTGCTTCAGTTCCTCATGGGACTTAATGACTCATATGAGCAAGCTAGAGGTCAGATTCTTATGATGGTCCCATTGCCATCTCTGAACAAAACCTACTCTCTATTGATTGAAAGAGAGAGTCAGCTTAACATCTCTCAAACATCCAGTAGTTCCAGTTCTTCTGAGCTAAGTGCCTTATTCACTACTGGTCACATTTCAAATCCATTGCCTAAGACAAGATCTAGTTCGAGTTATGATCCAAATGCATTTTGTGACTACTGCAAAAGAACAGGACACACACAGGCTATTTGTTATAAACTTCATAGCTATCCACCTGGTTATGAAAGGAAGAAGAAAGGAACTCCTAGCACAAATCATGGGAAAGGAAGATCTAATAATGAAAGGAGTCCATATCCAGCTGCTCACAATGCAGTTAGTGAATCTGATCAGCCTCCTAGGTACAATGATGAGTCTGAATATAGCAGATTTCTGAATCAAAGGGCTCACAGCTATGGCAGAGGATCTAGACAATCAGATTATACTGAGTATCACAAAGGAATGAATGTCATAGATGAGCAATACAACCAAATTTTACACATGCTTGGTCAGTCTAATTTACAGGGCAGCACAGAAGGAGCCTCAACTTCAGGGTCTTCTAGTGCAAATCTGGCTAAGGATCACTATTCATCCACAGGTAATGCTACTGCACTTACAGTTAGCTCTGAACAGTCTAACTGGATTCTAGACTCCGGAGCAACAAATCATATGACACCTAATTCAGATTTACTTGATCATAAACAACTAATGTCTGCTGATAAACCAAGAAGTGTACAGTTACCAAATGGAGACACTACTCTCATTACTCATACAGGATCCTGTAAAATGACATCACAAGACATTATCAATAATGTGCTTCTCATTCCTGACTTTAAATTCAATTTGATGTCAGTATCTAAAATTACTAAGGATCTACAATGTGCAGTGTGTTTTTTTCCTAATTTTGTTACTATTCAGGTCCTCTACAGTAGGCAGGTGAAGGTGATTGGTAGAGAACATGCAGGGCTCTATCTTCTACCTACTCACTCATCCACTAATGACACAGTCTCTCCATTATATTCACATCTAGCTCAAGGTGATATTTCTCCATCAGAGTCACATTCCATTTTATGGCATCAAAGACTAGGACACACTTCTTCCACTGTTCTAGCTAATGTTCTTGATCTTCCTGTTAAACAATGTTACAAGGAGGTTCACAATTGCACTATCTGTCCACTTGCTAAACAACCTAGATTACCTTTTCAGCATAGCACTATTGTATCTACTTGTCCATTTCAGTTGATTCATATAGATGTTTGGGGTCCATTTCATACCCCTACATATGATGGGAATAGATTCTTTGTAACCATAGTCGATGATTGTACTAGAATGATGTGGTTGTTTCTAGTAAAGCTGAAGAGTGATGTTTGTGTTGTATTAAAAAATTTCTTCACTTTAGTCAAGACGTGGTTTAATGCCTTGGTTAAAATCATTAGAACGAACAATGGTTCTGAATTTGTTAATACTGAGTGCCATAATTTATATACTAGCTTCGGCATTATACATTAGAGAACATGTATTCATACACCACAACAAAATGGTATTGCAGAAAGAAAACACCGCCATATCCTTGAGGTTGCTAGGGCCATCAAGTTTCAAGGGCATATTCCCACCAGGTTTTGGGGTCATTGCATCCTTAATGCTACTTATATCATCAACAGACTACCCACACTTGTTCTACATGGCAAGTCTCCTCATGAAATGTTTCACAAAAGGAAACCTTCTCTTTATCATATGAGAGTTCTAGGTTGCCTTTGTTTTGCCAAAAATATGTACATTCAAAACAAATTTCAACCTAGGAGTGTTGTTGCTATTCACATGGGCTACAATGATCAAACAAATGGCTATTTGTTATACAATTTCGAGGACATAAATTTCTTCCTTAGCAGAGATGTGTTGTTTAGAGAATCCATATTTCCCTTTGATGTATCACCTTCTACTGCCTGGCAGCTATTTCCTCATATTGCATCACCTAGTGATCCTACATCTCTCATGAGTGGTCCTGATAGTGTTGACACAACTGTCTTGCCTACAAAGGAACCTACCCTGAGAAGATCCCAGAGAAGCAGCAAAACTCATTTATGGTTGACTGACTATGTTGCCTCTGCCCAGTTCCATCCTGTTAAGCCTTTGTATTCTATTGACAAGTATATTGGCTATGAGCATTTGTCTCCCTCCTATCAGGCCTTCCTCTCTTCCTTTGGTTCTGAAGTTGAGCCTGCTACATTTCAAGAAGCTTGTAAAGACCCAAGGTGGGTTGAGGCTATGCAGGCTGAGATCTCAGCTTTAGAATCTCACCAGACCTGGCAGGTGGTTCCCTTGCCTCCACATAAGAAATCCATTGGTTGTAAGTGGATTTTTAAAATCAAGTATCATGCCTCTGGGGAGATTGATAGATTCAAGGCACGACTGGTCGCAAAAGGTTTTAATCAGAGAGAGGGGCTGGATTACCAAGAAACTTTTTCCCCTGTCGTTAAGATGGTAACTGTCCGTAGTGTATTAGCACTAGCAGCTAAGGAACATTGGCACATTCACCAGATGGATGTGTCTAATGCCTTCCTCCAGGGTGATTTGTTTGATGAGGTCTATATGACTCTTCCCCTTGGCTTTCAACCTCCAAAGGGCTTTACTGTGCAGGGGGTGAAGCCTATATGAAAGCTCACTAAATCCCTTTATGGGTTGAAACAGGCCTCAAGGCAATGGAATTTGAAGCTTACAGAAGCTCTTATCATAATGGAATTTGTGCAAAGTCATCTTGATTACTCTTTATTCATCAAGAAGACAAGCACATCTCTAGTGATACTGTTAGTATATGTTGATATGATGATTACAGGAAATGATCTCAATCTCATTCAGCAGACCAAAAGAGTTCTACAGGATACTTTCAAGATGAAAGATCTAAGTGATCTCAGGTATTTTCTTGGGATTGAGTTTGCTAGATCCCAAGAAGGAATTGTGATGCATCAAAGGAAATACACTCTAGAAATTATCTTAGAAGCTGGACTGGGTGCTGCTAAACCAGCTACTACTCCTCTAGATCCATATGTGCAACTAACTACCAGAGAGTATGATGAATTAAATGGAACAGGCAAGGATGGCAAGCTACTTACTGATCCAACAGTGTATAGGAGGTTGGTTGGGAAACTATTGTATCTAAATGTCACCAGACCAGACATATCTTTTGCCACACAGACTTTGAGCCAGTTTCTGCATCAACCTAAACAGTCACATCTAAATGCTGCTCTCAAGGTGGTGAGATACATCAAAAGTCAGGCAGGGCTAGGTGTCCTACTGTCCAGTCAAAGTAGTAAACAATTACAAGTCTACTGTGACTTAGACTGGGGAGCTTGCCTACACACAAGAAGATCAGTTACAGGTTTTCGGTCAAACTGGGAGGCTCACTGATATCTTGGAAATCTAAGAAGCAAGGAACTATTTCTAGAAGTTCAGCTGAGGCTGAATACAGGAGTATGGCAAGTGCAATAGTTGAAGTAGTGTGGCTGGTGAAACTATTCAAAGAACTTGGAGCAGAAGTACTCACACCAATTACCATCTATAGTGACAGTAAATCTGCTATTCAAATAGCTGCCAACTTCTACATGAAAGAACAAAACATATTGAGTTAGATTGTCATTTCATAAGGGAGAAAATTCAAAGTGGACTCATGCAGACTGAGTATTTGAATACTAAAGAACAAGAGGCTGATATGCTGACTAAAGGTCTTAGAAAATCACAATATGAGTACTTGCTATCCAAGTTTGGAGTGCTGAACTTGTTCATACCTTCAAACTTGAGGGGGAGTATTGAAGAAGGAATTACATAGGAAGGTTGGGTTATTATGTAATTACTAGAAGTTGGAGGACTAGTGATCAAGAAGTTAGTTAGGGTAGTTACAATTTATTCTTTTCCTTTTGTTGTATATATACATGTACAGAATCTATTAGTGGGTAATCAATACAATTCATAATTTGTTAATTCTCTGAATTCTCTCTCTGCTGAACATTTCAAAGTAATAAGAAGTGTTCATCAAGCTATCGTCTTCAAGATAGCTAACATCCAGTTACATCGACTAAAGCTCGAACAAGAGTTTCTAATGACGACTAGTTCTATTACTACTGATCCATGTCTCTTTGTTTTGAAAATCTATTTGGATAGTGAATTTGCCATTTATTTTGACATGTTATTGGAAAGATTGCGGGTTCACTCTCTTTGACAGATTGCTGGACATGTGCAAATTAATAAGGACACTATATCAGTTGCAATTCTTTTTATCGAGATGGTAACAGTTTTTTATTGATTGATAGACTTCAGAAAATTTCTAGCTTCCTCACAATCCCTAAGTGACTTTTAAACTTGAAGAACAATAAAACATCACCTGTAGCACCTCTGTTTTTAGAAATTAGTTACATCGACTAAAACTCAAGCTTGTATATAGAAACTTATAAGTTAGCTGATTTTCCTTTCATCTCCTTTTGAGATTCTCTTCCTGATCAATATTCTCCCCTCAGAATAACTTGTAAGTTTTTCACATAATGTCTCATAATTTAGAGTCGAGCAACTTATGTTTTATTAACTAATCTGCAGTATGTTCAAGGACAGCAACTTAGGGTATCTCTTTCAAATGAGAGCAACCTCTAATCATGGGTCGTTCAAGGACAGGAAAATTATCATTTGTAGCTTTCTAGTACTTGAGATCATTACCTTGAATTAGCAAACACTTTAATAGAGTAAATCCCGTATCAATTGGATACCATTCTTTGCCACAACAAGATGTTTACATGAGCTTTCACACCTCAAGGTTAGGCAACTCAACTATGATGTCCAAGTAGGACCAACTTCTATAAGTTTCTTTCAACTTCAACTTCAACTTCATGAGCATTCCTGGTAAAGCTTTTGTACTTGGACAAGCTCCTTTTAAACTCAATGTTTCAAGTTGATACAGATTGCCAAGAAATCCATAATTTCGATAAACATCCTTTGATTCCTAACTTCTTAACATTCTAAATCCCCAAAATAACCTCCTTCGTGCAACAACTTGGAGACAAGTAAGAAATAGTTTTTTATATTTGAAAAGGCATCGTCAACAGATACACTTGGGGGATTTAGCAAAATAAATCTGGCTAGATTAAGATGCCTTAATTGCATTAGTTCCCAAATTTGTACAGGAAAAGATATAACTGATCGATTATACCCTTCAACAATGAATGTCTGTAGATTCCATAACCTGCAAATTTCTTGAGGCATGTCAAACTTCTCATAGACAAACAATGATAGGTAGCTCAACCAGATGAGGCTTTGTATCTGTAGAGGGAAAATATCAACCCTTATGTGACTCAAGTCCAAAATTTCGAGGAATTTATAATGAATAAGGTCTGATTTTAGAATAAAAGCTGAAAAAAAATGACCCGAAAAGAAAAAAAATGATTTCGTTTCAAAACATCTGTCAACTGATGATGTGCAGGGGTAAGAAGGACCCTATAAATACCAAAAGGAAAATCATAAATTTCATCACCAGTCCAGCACTTGAAGGGCTGCATTTTACGACTACTGAGAAATTGACGGTTTACTGTCTTTCATGATGAACACTTTTCCCCTTTGAATTTCTCTCAAGCACAGGTCATATATTAGATCATGAACCTTACATGATCTGATTTTTATTTCATCCAGGCTTTTCTTGTTGACGAGAACAAGACACCTGTTGATAAGATCTTGTAAGCACTTTTCAGCTTCCCCTTCCAAGAGTTGTAACGATAGATGGTTTCAGCTTTACTATTTTACACCTCTGTTCTCTCCAAATCTGTCTAGCAGTTAGATTTGCAATTGCCTTGGACAAGTTGCTGCACAGGTTTCTGGAGAGTTTCCTGAACTCACAATGTCAACACCATGGAAACTTAATACACACAAAATCCCAAACACCTAAAATTTGATAACATGCTTTCAGAAACATTATCTGCTATAAACAGGGCGCCTAAAAATCTTGCTTTTTCATTGACAATGGAAGGCATTGATTACCTTTAGGACTTCATTAAAAGATACAAAACATGTTGACGACCATCTCCTGTATTGCACCCTATGTAATAATATGATGGATGTTTTTTCTGAAATACATTTTTGATTAATTTTCTCTTTTTTTACTAACATATTTTCATCCCCTCTAATATTTGCAGAAAATAGAATCATATCCTGAACGTCATGAACAATTACTCTACCTCATGGTACTACTCATCTTTATCATTTGACGCTACTCTTTGTGTTTTCCTGCTTTGTAAATATTGTATTGAGTGGTAAAATTCCAAGAGAGAAAAGATAATCAGGAGAGCAAGTGAACTCAATTATTTTGGATGTGAGCTGTTGTACCCGAAATGTTGAAATGCTATTTTGAATCAGCTTCTTGGTTTCGATGTGACCTAATCTTGTTTGAAAAGCTAAATCTCTGTCTTGTTTTGCTCGAGTTTATTTGATATTCGTTTGGTTTCGATTTTGAATGCACTAGCTGTACATTTATGTTTTTTTGTTTCGATTTTGAATGCACTTACTGTACAGGTATTACTATACACAAAATTGTCTTCACTATATATAAGCACAACAAAGAGAATAAAGATGGTAATGTAGGAACATTTCCATTTATTCTTCTACTGGTACAACCTGCAGAGACCCACGGTTTACAATTGCTTCATTCGACCACCTTCAAAGAATTGAGATTTTTCTTCTTCTGCTGCATCTTTTTGAGAACGGACAGTCAAAATAAATGTGCTCCACTGTTTTTGGTACATCCCCACATAGTTGGCATTTATCATCATAGCAGATCCCCATTCTATAGAGCCTCTCTTTGGCAAGTAATCTTTCATGAAGCGCTAACCAACAAATAAATATGTAGTTAGGAAGAATTCCCTTACACCAAATCCACCTGCTCCACGTCCACTCTTCTAGCTCGCCTCTTCTCCATGTATACCCGCTTGCTATCGTGTATTTGCCCTCAGGTTTAAGCGATCCATTTTGGTTGTATCCTGGTGCAAATTTATCTCTTATATGATAGGTCTTTTTCCAATACCAACAACTATCATGTGGAATAGCATATTGCCACCAGTCCGTGCCCTTTATGTAGACATGATCCACCCATCGCACCCATAGATTATCAGCTTTTTGAGCAATGTTCCACACGTATTTTTCTACCGCAGCCTCGTTCCATATCACACATTCAGTGATTCCCAGTCCTCCTTCTTTTTTGGTCTGACACACCAAGTCCCATGCCACTAATGGAGCTCTATTTGTATTCACTTTTCCAGACCATATGAATTTTCTACATACTTATGCCCTTCAAGACTTGTTTTGGAAACACAAACATAGAAGATCAGTAGGCTGTACATTTATGTTTCTTCACTGTTCAGTCGTAGTCTTGGTTGTCTTTTCTTTCGTTGTTGATTCATTGTTATAGACTTTAATTGTGTTAGTTTAATCTCGTAGAATTCCTCTCTGTTCTTGCATAATTTTAGTGCTGTCCATGGTAGAATTATTTTGTGAAGTCCTTTGTTGTGTTGACTTGAAGTTGCAATCTTTCCTCCATCAGCACTCTGATCTGCTGCTACTTGGTTTTTGACTTGTTTTCTTTTTGGTACTTGCTATTGTTTTTCATGTTGTGTGTTTTCTTCCTCTTGGGTGTGAGGTAGAGCTTCAGTACTCTTTTGTTTTCCTTTCCCTTGAGTTCCAGTCTGCTACNGTTATGCCCTTCAAGACTTGTTTTGGCAACACAAACATAGAAGGTCAGTAGGCTGTACATTTATGTTTCTTCACTGTTCAGTCGTAGTCTTGGTTGTCTTTTCTTTCGTTGTTGATTCATTGTTATAGACTTTAATTGTGTCAGTTTAATCTCGTAGAATTCCTCTCTATTCTTGCATAACTTTAGTGCTGTCCATGGTAGAATTATTTTGTGAAGTCCTTTGTTGTGTCGACTTGAAGTTGCAATCTTTCCTCCATCAGCACTCTGATCTGCTGCTACTTGGTTTTTGACTTGTTTTCTTTTTGGTACTTGCTATTGTTTTTCATGTTGTGTGTTTTCTTCCTCTTGGGTGTGAGGTAGAGCTTCAGTACTCTTTTGTTTTCCTTTCCCTTGAGTTCCAGTCTGCTACTTCGTTTTTTACTCATGATCTGCTGCTACTTGGTTTTTTACTCATAATCATCGCCATCTTAGGCATAGTGTTGCTGAATTTTCCCACCATTGTATCCCTTGCAACTTTATCAACTTGTCACATGGGAATCCACATAATCATGGGTGGATTGGGGGTCATAGTATCCTGGCAGATTCTGCCTCTTAGCAGCTTGAATTTATTGCCCTTTCACAAAGAACAGGAGACCCGAAGTATCAACAAAAGGCGGAGAATGTCATCTTAGAAATTAGTAGAACTTTCCCAGGTGATGGGTTGCTTCCAATACACATTAATCTAGAGGGAGAGGAGGTTGTATAATCCACTATAACGTTTGGGGCCATGCGGGATAACTTTTATGAATATTTACTCAAGGTCTTTAATGGACTTGCTATAACTTCTACTAGTCAACACCTACAAAGTTGGCAGGAGAAAACTATGTCTTTAATAAAGGCCAAGATATGACTGTAGGCACATCGTGGAACATACTAAGGCCAGAAACGATCGAATCTCTGTTTTACCTCTGGGAATGATCCAGAAATGAGTTTTGGAGCTGGAAAATCAGTTGGACAGCAAAAATCATATTAGCGACCGCTGACCAGGAGAGAAGTCAGATTCGGTAATAAGTAGGTTCTCACAGGTGGTTTAGTTGATATAGAATTATGGGAATCAAGTGTTGTATTGCTTGGCAATTATTCATCCAGATTCACGGGATTTATTGGACTGATGTTAGAGTTGGGCGGAAATGATCTCCTATGACCACTTACATGATTAGATAGCATAGCTATTTTTAGTTTTAGTTCTTACATTCCCTTAAAACAGCCAAATGTATTCTAGTAGAGGGCTACTAGAAGGCATTTGGCTGCGAGTATTTGTATATCATACCTTGTTATTTTTTTGGGCAAAAAATGTGTCGTGAGTGTTTCTATATTAAAAAAAATAATCTATTGACACATTTAGTTTTTATTTCAGGTTGTACAATTTGAAGCTCGCAAATTTCATATGTGGGTGATTTCAAAGACATTGTTCGAAGAAGAGTAACAAAACTTATTTGAAGACATTATTCAATAGTTTGAACAATATAAGTTTATTTTTAAAAGTTGTGACTGTCGTATTTTGGATCAATACTTCTTTTTGTTTGTCTAAATTTGAAGAGATATATTCTATTTTTTGGATTAATAGTAATATATATGTTTTCACCATTAGCGAATATTGTTGTTACTATGAGGCTCTCTTTTGCGAACATGTTTTTTGGATTTTTATATATACATTTTATCGATAATGTAGTAGATATTATTAATGGCGGCTAAACAATTACCGTAAAACGTTATGATAGTTAGATCCAATTCAATGGAAATTATTAGCCATAAAATGGACATTAAAGGGGGAAAACTAAGACATTTTTACAAGGGATATTGTAACCATTAGTCACCATAGTAAAATTGTCGTTAAGACTACTACCTTTTAGCAACTATTTATTTCGATTTATCGACTAAAACAATGGACGCTAAAGGACCATGAATAGCCGATATGAATAACCTTTAGTTGCCAACATAATTGCTGCAAACAATCGCCATTAAAACTACTACCTTTTAGTTGCTATTTATTAAGATTTATCAACTAAATAAATGGACACTAATAGACCATAGTTAGCCTAATGAATTACCTTTAGCAACCAAGAAAATTGCCGCAAACAATTGACATTAAAAGTACTACCATATAGCGGCTATTTATTTATATTTATCGACTAAATCAATGGACGCTAAAAGACAATGGTTAGACAATATGAATTAACTTTAGCAACCAACATTATTGCCGCAATTAATTGCCATAAAAGCTAATGGTTTGTAGCGGCAATTCATGCTACCCTTTACCAGCATTTCCCACAATGGCCGCAAAAGCCTTTGCCGACCCTAACATTGCCGGCTAAAGTTCATTGGCCGGTATAGAGTATCGCGGCAAATGTTATTGCCGCTAAAGCCATATTTTATTGCCGCTAAAGGGCCCTTTGGTACTGAGAACCATGTATGTCGGACCCTACATTTGGGGAAATGTAGACAAGAGTATGCATTAGTATAAAATATGTACCAAGTACGCTAACAATCCATAGAAACAGTTAATTCATGCTAAACGGGGACATTTCCATGACATGCAATGACTAAGCTAAAGCATGATATAAAAAAGGTTAGAAGACATAAGTCATAAAACATGGTCAATGCAAGCTAACATCTTTAATACTTTTAGACACATGTGAGATACTTCTTGAAGTAACATTAGTTCATTATTATTGTGGGAATTAGCCTTAATCCACATAAAGACCATATGAGCTATAACATGATCCCTCAGTGTCTCCCACACCGAAAAGGGTTGTCCTACTTGCCAAGGTGAGGATCATGAACTTCTAGCTTAGGTGGATCCACTAGCTGATGTCTATCTAGACAATCATCCTATGGGGATACATAGGTAAGGTATAAGGAGATTGGTTCTAGAAACCTGACCTTTACTCATGGAAGATCTTCCATATCAATATCCTTTCGACGCTAAGCATAAATCCCACGGAATAGTCATTTTCTTACTTGTTCTCATTATCCTTGGAAGGGCACGTCATCTTGCAAATCCAAGCTAGGTCATAAGTCATCCATGGAAAGGTATCATTCAATAACCAATCCAATCTAGGTTTCATTACGGTAGCTCCTTAACTTTGATTCATTTAGGTGAGAAAACCTTTCAACCTTAGAATCCTTACTATGTGAAAACCTTTCACAATCATACTTTCATGTGTATATAAGAAATCTTTTCAACAACACAACAACAACATCATCATTGAGACTTCACTCTCAAAGCATCCTTAAAACATTTACATAAATTTCATAAGAACATGCATGATTTCATAAACTTCTCTTTCATAATCCAAAATCCACATCATATGATCATAACTTGGAAAACAGAGGATTTAATGGGTTCTTGGGGAATCATCATAAAATCATGAGATTAACTCAATTTATGCATAAAATATCATAGATAAATCAATTAAATAAATAATTAAAGGAACTCATAACATAGAAGAAAAAACCCTAACTCAGGTGGGGATTTCTAACTTTGAAATTATGAGAATTTGGGAACTCCATGAATAGAAGGAATCCATGGATGAAAACTATCATACCTCAATGCCAAAAGCTTGCCTTCAATGGTGGAATAGGAGAGTTGCCTTGGAACCCTAGATTGAACCCTTCTTCTTCAAGTTTTCTAGAGAGAGAAATATTTTGGAGAGGAAGAACTTGATCTTCTTTGGTAAATTTAAGAGAATGACTTGAATGGGTAAATTTTGGGGTTAAAATCACTTATATAGGGGTTCTAGGTAAGGGGAAAACGACATAGTATTAAGATAAAATAATTAGGAAAAGATCCAACTGCCCTTAACTTACAACTAATGCGAACCTCCAAATGGAGGCCCATATGAGCCTTTAAGGATCACACGAGCCGTGGTGGCAACCGTGGTCCTTGACCAGGGTCCTGGGGAAACCCCCACCGCTAAATCCTTGACTCACCTCACGACCCACACCATGAGCATCTTGTCCTTCACGACCCATCTAGATGGCTCGTGAGAAGGGCTAGTCTTGGAGTGTTTACTACCTCCCCTTCACGGGCACCACCACGAGACGTCTAGGTACTCGTGGGAGGGGAGCCCTTTTTGGTTAGGAATTGTGAGCTTTCATGAGCCTTACCACGCCTCGTGGTGTCCTTCACGAGCTGTCTAGGTCTTTTTGAAGGGTGGCTTGGCCTAGTCTTGGGCTGGTCACCTCTCACTTGATCCCTCTTCTAGGTTTCTAGATTCCGAGGTGTTACATTATCTCCCCCTTGGAACATTCGTCCTCGAATGACATTCTAGACATCACATGAAGAAATAACTCTAAACTAGCAACTCATCATGCATGCAATCACATAAATGCACATATCTGAGGAGGAAACATCAACTCCAAGCTAAAGTATGTTCAAAACATCATATCATGAAGTCTATATGCAACTCATATTCAAATGCACATAAACATGTAGAAATCAATCAAATTGGATCATTTTCTCAAACTTAAGCTTTTTCATGAACATGCATAAATGAGGAAGTGAGGAGAATATCAAAGACACATGACACCAAAAGAGTAAACCATGAGGAAATCATTACCTCAAGCTAGAGTAGGGGTAGAATAAAAGAGATGAGGATATCAGTACATCATATTGGCCTCGGCCTCCTAAGTAGTAACCTCAACTAACTGATTCCTCCACAACACTTTCACAGAAGCAACTTCTTGACTTGCCGGTCTAAAATCTCAATCGGAGCTTCTTCGTAAGAAAGATTCTCATCAACTCCCAAACCTTTTAAGGGCACTATAGATGTTGGATTACCAACACACTTCTTCAACATAGAAACATGGAAAATCAGATGCACTGATGCCAATTCATTAGGCAATTCAAGTTCAAACGCAACCTTATTAACACGCCTCAAAATTTGATATGGGCCTACATAACGGGGATTAAGCTTCCTCTTCTTACAAATCCTCATTACGCCCTTCATGGGTGAAATTTTCAAATAAACCCAATCATGAACATCAAACTCAAGAGATCTTTTCCTCACATCGGCATTTGACTTTTGCCAACTTTGAGCCATTTTCAACCTTTCTCTAACAAGTCAAACTTTCTCCAAAGGTAAATGATTATCCCAATTACCCTTGAAATCTTTCACATAAGTTCTCAATATATCTTCCAACATTTGGATAATACGCTCCGCTTTCCCATCGGTTTATGGATGAAAGGTTGTACTAAGCTTAACATAGGTTGGTAGACCCTTTTGAAAAGATTTCCAAAACTTAGAAGTAAATTGAGTACCGCATCAGAGACAATGGATAAAGGCACTCTATCCAACCTTACCATTTCTCTCAAGTATGACTTAGCATATTCCTCTGCCGAATAAGAAACCTTGACGGAAATGAAATGAGCCAATTTCATCATTCGATCTACTATAACCCAAATCGAGTCATGTTGTCGCCGGGTACGAGGCAAACCAACAACAAAGTCCATATTCAAACCTTCCCACTTCCAAGTAGGAATTCTAATGTCTTGGGATAAACCTCCCTATTTCTGACGCTCAACTTTCACTTGTTGACAATTAGGACACTTAGCCACAAATCCCGCAATATCCTTCTTCATTCCATTCCACCAATAGATCTCCCGCAAATCACGGTACATCTTGCTGGCTCCCAGGTGAATGAAATATCGAGAACTGGGGGCTTCTGACAAGATCTGTTCCCTCAAGTCATCACCATTGGGAACACACAAATGACCTTGGTATCTAAGTACACCATCTCCCACTCAGGAGAAAGCCTCTACGGACTTTTTAAGCACCGCTTCTTTCAATTCAACCAAAGTTGGGTCAAGATCTTGCTTAGCTTTCACATCCGACACAAAAGACGATTCTGAACCATTGTACACCATAACACTACCATTGGTAGAGTCCACTAACTAAACACCCAACCAGGACAATCTATGAACATCTCGAACCAAATCATTCTTATCTTTTTTGATATAAGCAACACTACCCATAGATAACCGACTAAGAGAATCCACCACCACATTCTCTTTACCGGGGTGATAGAGAACACTCATATCATAATCCTTCAATAACTCAAGTCACCTTCTTTGGAGAAGATCTTTCTGATTAAACACATATTGTAAACTCTTATGGTCGGTGAAAACATCGACATGAACACCATACAAATTGTGCATCCAAATCTTTAAGGCAAAAACAACCGCCGCTAGTTCAAGGCCATGGGTATGATAATTCTTTTCATGAACCTTAAGTTGCCTGGAAGCATAGACAATAACTTTCCCATTTTGCATAAGTACACATCATAGACCAATTTTCGAGGTATCACAATATACAACAAAACCATCAGTCCCTTCCGATAAAGTCAACATCGGAGAAGAAGTAAGTTTATCCTTCAATTCCTGAAAATTCTTCTCACATGCTTCTGACCATATGAACTTAGCCTTCTTTTGAGTCAATGTCGTCAATGGAGAGACAATCAAAGAAAACCCCTCAACAAACTTTTTATAGTAACCAACTAAACCCAAGAAACTTCTAATGTTTGAAGGGGATAGAGGTCTAGGCCAACTCTTGACCGCATCCGTCTTCTTAGGATCTACCTCAATACCCTTACTTGAAACAATATGACCAAGAAAAGCCACTGAACTTAGCCAAAACTCGCATTTTCTAAACTTTGCAAATAGTTGTTGGTCCTTGAGAATTTGCAACACAATCCTCAAATGATCAATATTCTCATCCTCACTTCTCTAATAGATTAATGTATTATCAATGAACACACTCACAAACATGTCAAGGTATTGTCCAAACACCCTATTCATCAAATCCAGAAATTTCGTCAGAGCATTAGTCAACCCAAACAACATTACCAAAAAACTCATAATGACCATACTGAGTTTGAAAAAACGATCTTTGAAATGTCATCTTCTTTCACCCTCAATTGGTGATAACCTGACCGAAGGTCAATCTTGGAAAAGTAACTTGCCCCTTGAAATTGGTCAAACAAGTCATCTATCCTTGGAATGGGATACTTATTTTTAATGGTCACTTTGTTCAGTTGTTGATAGTCTATACATATACGGAGAGAACCATTATTCTTTCTAATAAACAAGATTGGAGAGCCCCATAGAGAGATACTCGGTTGGATGAAACCTTTATCAAACAAATCTCTCAATTAGTCCTTCAACTCTTTTAGTTCCACCGGAGCCATTCAATAATGATGGAGAGAAATAGGTTGCATATCTGGGAGAAGGTCAATACCAAAGTCTATTTCCCTTTTGGGAGAAATACCGGGTAAATCATCTAGGAAAACTTCCAGAAAAATCATTAACAATAGGGACTGACTCAAGAGCAGGGGTCTTAGAATCTACATCCCTCACCCTAATTAGATGGTATATGCAGCCCTTAGAAATCATCTTTCTAGCTTAAGACAAGAGACAAACTGACCCTTAGGCATATAATTTCCCACTTTCCATTCTAGGACATGCTTACTTGGAAACTGAAACTTGACTGCACGAGTCCTTCAATCAATAGAAGCATAAAATGAGTGCAACCATTCCATGCCAAGGATAACTTCTAAATCTAGCATATCAAGCTCTACCAAATCAACAAGGGTATCTCTATGGGACAAGGAAATGGGACACTTACTATAAACCCTCTTAGCCATAACCTCTTGAGGATCTTCCTCAACCTTAGAACCATGAAACTGCGAAGGATTCATCCTAGTGAGTTCCTCACTCTAGATGCCGACATACCCACATTTGGGTTCACGGGAACCACAATCTCCCTATTGGCTTGAGCCGTCATGGCTTGGGCCAAGACTTGAAAAGCAACCCTAAACTCCGCATTAGTCACTTGCTCGACCAAAAGGTCAACCGGAGCTTGAGTTGCTTGAGGTTCTTGTTCCACATTCTCTCTCACATTCCTTCTAGCATACGCTCTTCAAGTAGCCATATCTTGTAGAGCATCGGCTAAGGATTAGGAGAGAGACCTTATAGAGTTAAACTCTATCGCACGACTTTAGAGTAATGAAAGAAGTGGAGTTTCCTAAACATCTTGTAGCCTCTCATTCATAAATGTAGCGCGCTTCACACTCATGAACAAGACTCTACTCGACGTGGCTTATGAGACATCTTAGAATCTTTCTAAACCTTGTGTTCTGATTACCAAGTTTTTCACAACCCAAATACTCCCTAGGCGTAACATGGCGTATAGGACCCCGAGAGTCCCCATACAAGCCACTTAGCATTCATAACATAAGAAATAGAATGAAAAGACTTAAAAGACAATTTCAATACATGAAAATTTATAAAGCAAAGCGGAAGTCTAAGCACTTGTCTCATTACCATTTAGTACATAAGAGTGAAATTGGGCCTAGCCCATATAACATGTCCGAAACTGAAAATAAGAAAGAAAGCTCAAAATAATGAAAATCCGTCCTCAAAGCATGAGGACTCACCAAAGTTCGGAATCTCTCAGATCAACCTTTAGCCATGAAACTGAGAACCATGTCTGTCAGACCCTACATTTGGAGAAATGTAGGCACAAGTATGCGTTAGTACAAAATATGTACCAAGTATGATAGCATGGAATAAAAACTTTTAATTCATGCTAAAAGGAGACATTTCCATGACATGCAGTGACCAAAGATAAAACATGAGATAAAAAGGGTTAGAAGACATAATTCATAAAACATGGTCAATGCAAGCTAACATCTTTAAAACCTTTGAACACATGTGAAATACTTCTTGAAGTAACCTTAGTTCATTATTATTGTGGGAATTAGCCTTAACCGACATAAAGACCATGTGAGCTATAACATGATCCCCCGGTGTCTCCCACACCGAAAAGGGTTGTCTTACTTTCCAAGGTAGGACCATGAATTCTGGCTTAGGTGGATCCACTAGATAATATCTATCTAGACAATCATCCTATGGTGGCACATAAGTAAGGGATACAAATATTTCTTCTAGAAACCCGACCTCTACTCACGGGAGAGCTTCCATCTTAATATCCTCTCGGTGCTATGCATAAATCCCACAGAATAGTCATTTTCTTACTTGTTCTCATCATCAGTGGAGGGGAACATCATCTTGCTAATCCAAGCTAGGTCATAAGTCATCCATGGAAAGGTATCATTCAATAACCAATTCAAGCTAGGTTTTATTAGGATAGCTTCTTAACCTTGATTCATTTAGGTGAGAAGACCTTTCAACCTTAGAATCCTTACTATGTGAGAAAATATTTCACAGTCATACTTTCATGTGTATATGAGAAATCCTTTCAACAACAAAACAACAACATCATCATTGATACTTCATTCTCAAAGCATCCTTAAAACATTTACATAAATTTCATAAGAACATGCTTGATTTCATAAATTTCTATTTCATAATCCAACATGGGAATTTCATGGGTTCATGGGGAATCATCCTAAAATCATGATATTAACTCAATTTATGCATAAAAGATCATATATCAAACAATTAAATCAATAATTAAGGAACCCATAACATAGAAGAAAAAACCTTAACTCAATTGGGGATTTCAAACTTTGAAAATAGGAGAATTTGGGAACTCCATGAATGGAAGGAATCCATGGATCAAAATTGTCATACCTCAATGCCAAAAGCTTGACTTCAATGGTGGAATAGGAGACTTGCCTTGGAACCCTAGATTGAACCCTTCTTCTTCAAGTTTTCTACGGAGAAAAATATTTTGGAGAGGAAAAACTTGATCTTCTTTGGTACATTTAAGAGAATGACTTGAATGGGTAAATTTTGGGGTTAAAATCACTTATATAGGGGTTCTAGGTAAGGGAAAAATGATATAGTATCAAGATAAAATAATTAGGAAAAGACCCAACTGCCTTTAACTTATAGCTGACGTGAACCTCAAAATGTAGGCCCACATGAGTCGTCAAGGATCACACGGGCCTTGGTGGCAACCGTGGTCCTTGACCAATGTCCTGGGGAAACCCTCCGCTCCCTTAAATCCTTGACTCACCTCATGACCCAAACCACGAGTCATATTGGCCTTCACAACCCATCTAGGTGGCTCATGAGAAGGGCTAGTCTTGGAGTGGCTATTGCCTCCCCTTAACGGGCTCCACCACGAGTTGTCTAGGTGCTCGTGGGAGGGGAGCCTTTTTAGGCCAGGCACTTTGAGCTTTGACAAGCCTCACCACGCCTCGTGGTGCCCTTCACGAGCCTTCTAGGTCTTCGTGAAGGGTAATTTGGCCTAGTCTTGGGCTGATGACCTCTCACTTAATCCCTCTTCTACATTTCTAGATTTTGGGGTGTTACAACTCAATGCTAAGTTTGAAGATAATTTGATTGGACAAAATTAAACTTAGAAGGAATTTTTTTTAATTTTTTTTTCATGATTCTCATGTTGTTTGCCTTCATCTGGGTTAGGCTACTTGCCAACATTCTTGTTAAAAATCACTAATTAAATAATTATGTATTATGTTCAATTTGTATTGAACATCCACAATTTGAAGATAACGTAAGGTAGTTCACATAATTCATACATACAATGCTACATAATTTTTGATGCAGTTACATAATTTATGACACATACAATTTAATCAAGCGCTATACTTACGACAAATGCATAATTTGATTGGGCAAAAATAGTAGGCTATACCCATGACAAGTTTTTATACTTATTTTAATTAGTTACAGAAGATATACAAAGATTATTCATTCAAACATTCTTGGTTGTCTGATGCCACATGTAAGATTTAAATACTTTAATACACATCAGGATCTTGAACATGATAATCTTACATAGAGATCGTTAGGGGCACATACCTGATGCGAAAAACATCATTACAGAGAAAAATGAAAGCATTAGTCGTAAATTAGTTTCTACCTCGCTCCTTGACGTAGCCTTACGTTACCACAACCTTCAACGATGGAAATAATGAAGAGAATATGTGGTAACCCTAATGGGTGGAGGGAGGACCAATTTATAGAGGTTATGACTTAATCCGGTACGTCCATCAAGTAACCTATGTACGGATGAGATCAATTCTTCATTAAATACTATGTATGGTATTACTTGGGTCACAAGTAAACTTGGGCCATAAGTAAGAATTAATCTTACATTTCATGGCATAAGTCAAAAGGGTTTTGATGGAGATTTTATTCTCAACCTTTTTATGAAATTATCGTTTCCAACTAGCCAAATATTCCAGATAAAAATGGAAAATCATCGTGCCAGTGCAGATTCTTGTTGACAACAATGTCAAGTTCCCTAAAAAAAATCTAACTATAGTTTAATTCTTGATAACTGATGAACTTGTTGATTTTGTATATAACACCCATCTTTGAACAATGTTTTCTTACATTTGTGCATTCAAGAAAAATATATCTTATAGTTTTTGGAACGTTACATAGGTTGCAGTTATTAGATATGTCAATACACAGAATGTACATAGTTACATATTGGAAGTCAACTATGTTAACACAACCATATTAAAAACTTTAGTTTGTTCGGATAGTGTAACTTTCATCACTTGAAGTTCTCTTATAGGACTTAAATGATGAGTTTTTTACTCCCTAATGAAATTGTAGACAAATTTTGTCGTTATTATATATGACACGGGGGTTTGAAAATCAAGTAACCACCTCAGGATTATTTGGATTGGTCGGTATGTAAGTGTAGTTAATAAGGTCGATTATGTCGTCGGTTAACTCGACAGATAAAATATTTGACCTCCAACTACCCTTAGTATACACCATAGTTTTTATCGAAAGGAAATATTCATTTAAGACTATGGGTCCTTGAATTTTTTTGTGACTGTGGTATGGTTTGGTAACCATTTATCGTGCCAGAAAGATAGTACTGTGTCATTTTTCAAGATCCAACATAAATCTTTTTTGTATATATCTAGATCTTAACTAAGTCTTTCAAATCCTGCTATGGGTTTTTTTGCTTGGGTATGGTAGGTTATGTTTTCCTCTTTAGTGTATTTAGTTATTATTGTAGATTAGAAGCCCAAAGAGATCTATTGTTTTTAGAAGCTTGTCAGGCTAGTTTAGCGAGCACTACTAAGTTTTTAGTGTTCGCTTGTTGTACTCCTAGGCCTCTTTCATGCCTTTCTTTTGTTATAATGTCTCATTTTATCATGTGCATTTTACTTTTGTATTTGTGGTACCTATATAAATTTTTATCAAAATTTTATCAGATATATTATGAACGAGGTTTGTAATTTTCATAATATGATTTGAAATGTTATTTAAACAAGACTTTACGAGCGTTGCTCTTCCTGCATTGTTTAAGAATTTAATTTTTCAGCTTGCTAACTTAGATTGAAAATTATCCAATATGAATTGAAAGTCTGTATTTGTAGGTTTTTTATAGTGTATGGAAAAGCCTAAATATTTTTCAAATTTATTTTGACTTTTACTATCAAGCTTAGTTGTGAGCTCTTTTTTTATTCATGTTGATCAATTTCTAGAATAATATAATCTTTGATTTCTTGTTATTGATTGTTTTTCCAAATTGCGAGAAAAAATCACTGAGTATGCAATATATTTCATTAGCGCTGGTCATGAGGACTAGGTCATCCACAAAGAACAAGTGGGATATTTCTGATCCTCTACTAGATCTTGATTGATTTTTAGTATTTTTAACCGAATCTCAGTTTCTAATATTCCAGAGAGGATTTTCATATATAAAATAAATATATATAGTGAAATAGGATCTCCGTGTCTTATTCCTCTTGTCGGTTAAAACAAATTGTTTGAGTTTCTTTTATTAGAATTATCTCATTATTCGTAGTGATGCGAGACATTATAAGGTTGATTGTTTTATGGGAAAATTGAAATAATATAGAGTGACTTTTGTTTTATGTTTAAAAAGAGATATTAGACTTATTATATAAAAATCAATTTAGCTTAATTTTCAAAGAAAAACCATTTTTATAAAAGAGAGTCGCCAATTAATTTTATTAAGAAATTAAGAAAACTTATTAATTTTTAAAAGACTTTAAACCAGAGAAAAATCATTTGAAAATACCAAATAGGTTCGGGATTCAATTTACACTTCGAGAAGGGTTTAAGCATTCGAAGTGTCCGTTAACGTGTGGTTGACCTACTCTTTGACCAAAACATTTTGACTAATTAATAAAGTAATAAAACCCATTTTTTATTATTATTTAAAGGAAATAGACTTAAAATAATTTTTAAGAAAATGATTTTTATATTGACAAACAACATAAATAGATAAGTAACAAAAAAACACAAATATTTCAATCAAACATAAAAGAAGAAACAACCATCTTTTGGGATTTTATTAAACTAAACCAAATCAAATAAAAGGTTAGAGTTAACACAATAAACAAATCTAACATCTTATGGCAACAATTACTTATTTAATGTATCTAGTATAAATACAATACTTATCAATTTAACGAGATACATAAATAGTAATGTATCATGCAATAATTTTTTAGATATGATACGTAAATTCAAATTTATACTTAATGTATCAATTAAATAGCAACCACCACACAGTAATGTATCGATTTCAAATCTAACATCTTATGAGCAACAATTATTTATTTAATGTACCTAGTATAATACAATTCTTATCAATTTAGACAAGATATATAAATAGTAAAATGTTAAGTAGCAAAGATATTCATGATGTATCTTCTCAAAATTTTTGACAATTTTGAATCAAAATTGAAAGGATCTTCAATAAACTAGGAGAAGAATTTTGAATCTCAAAATTTTCAAGTTTTGAATCAAAACTGAAAGGATCTTCGTTGAACTGGGAGAAGAAAGAATCTTGAATCTCAAAATTTTTGATAATCTTGAATCAAAATTGAAAGTATCTTCAATGAACTTGAAGATTCAAAATGATATCGTTTGTCCAATAACAATTCCATCACTTTTGTATCCTTCATAACTCACCTCGCTTACCCAAAATTTTGACAAAAGTTTTTGAATCAAATCTGAAAGATTACTTCGTTGAACGGGGGGAGCAATTTGTTTTTTCGAATTTCTTCATTCTATTAGGATTTGCCTCTGTATGATTGAGAGTAAGAAGAAACATAAGCGTAATTTATGGGATTTAATTAATTGTCAGATTTTATTCTCCTTTTTAGTGCCACAGAAAGATTTTCCTTGTATCAGAATTAATGTATTCGGATAGTGAATTAATGTATTCGGATGATGACTTATGTATCCAGAAGGTACAAATTTTAAGGGATTATTGTAACTAGAAAAAAAGTAGGGATATGATGTAATTTACTCTTTACACTATGAGATTTATGTAAGTTATACATAATAATAAGAGAAGAAGTAAAGTCAAATTTTGGACTTTTGGCCCAACCTGTCCTAACACTAAAAATGGGCTAATGACATAAAATGGGCCTCAACCCTCCTCCATTTCTGCTAGACCTATTGTGCAAAGAAAGAATGGGCTTTTGCCCATTTTCATTCCTAAAAATTCATATATATATTGAACATATACTTCTGTATATAGGCCATATTTTGGTCATTTTTCCTGTATATTGGACTGTATATTAAAGGTATACAACCCATTTAAGCTCCCCAATACTTGTATTTCAGTTTTAGGTCTGTATTTCGACGCCTTGACCTGTATATCAACATATATTGCTATATATCAGCTTCCCTTTTGTTTTCACTTTTTGATCCATTTCGAGGCAGACTCGAGGAAAACAATAATTACACCACCACAACCCCAAAAATCAGAAATGCAGTGGGATGAGAGTACAATGGACTCGAGATGACATTTGCAGCAAAACAAAAGGAATTAAATTAGCAAAATGAAGAGCATATCACCTTTAAGTTTCTAAATCCAATTAATTTACTAGAAATAGTAAACTTACACGGTCTTCACTAATCACGATCATAATGACATTTAACTAAAAAACTCAAGTTATAAAAATGAGGACTTGAACGCTAAACAGACCAACAATTAGTGTAACTAAACACTAAACTAATCATTTGAAAATTTAGAAAAAAGGAATAAAATCAAAAACAAATAAAACCATAGCCTAAGAATCATTAAACTAATTATAGTCACATGTACACCAATCAAGGAGAGGTATGTATAAGTGATGATATTAAAACCAAAAGAAAAAAACATTTAACACCATACATCACTTAGATTACCAAAAAGAAGGACTAAACAACTCACTCAAATGACAAAACTTAAACCAAGTAATTACATCATAGACAAGCATCTAAACCAAACGCACGATTCCTCAAATAAAGAAAGTAACAACTAAATTCTAGACTTATCACTCACTAAAACTTAAAAAACCAACTAACCAAACAACCTTATATTAATTTTAGCAACATGAAATACAAATAAAAAACTTGATGCTGAAAACAGAGAAAATCAAGCATATCAGATTGCTTTTAAAAGAAAGGGCTAGCATTTGATGAACAAAATATACCCTACTGCCATGAGGGAACAACAATGATCAAGGCATTCCTTTAGGATAACAAACATACTTTTAGGTGCTTCAAACAATTCTAGCAAATAATCAAGATAAGAACAGATAGATTAAGAATAACAAAATCAACAAGCTTGAACATAGAAAACAACGAGATGACAAAACTGAAACCAACAATAAAAGTCTTTAAATCAACGATCAATCCACATAAAAAATTACACATGAATTTATAAGAAACTCCACACAATAGACAACTTAAACGCCTTACACATAAACATGATCGAGCAGTCGAATATAACAAACAATTACATTTTTAGTTCATACGGAAATTAAAATTGAAGAGGGTGTTACCTTCTTCAGAGCGGTGAACTTGAACTCGATATGTTGGAGACGATTCTACCACCAATGAGTTCCGAGAATTCCAACGAGAACTTTTGAAGTAAACGAAGTTAAAATCCAATGTAACTTTAACGCTAACTTTCGTAGTTCTCAAAAATGTAGAGCATTTTGATTTTTTGATGTCATTTCATAAAGGAGAAAATATATGGAAGAAGATAAAGCGCTGGAAATTGGGGGAAAACGGGTGAAATTTTTAGAGAAAAAATTGAATTTAAAAATCAAATTTTCTTAAGGATAAGGAATATACCAAGAGACTTTTCGAATTTTTGAACGAATTTGAACGGGAAGACGAGTTGAACTATCAATTCTTAGAGAAAGGACGCTTGAGGTGCGAAATTTTGGCACCTAGATTATTCTCCAACATTCTTGTTCGAAAAGATAAGGAGAGGGAGAGGGACACACGCAATGTCGGCGTTCGGGTTCACTGCGTTTCTGGGTTGTAAGTACGGTACTGCTGGGTTTTGATTTCTGGATTCGTTGGTCACATTTCTTGCTGGGTTTCGGGTTTCTGGGTTCGATCGAAGGAAGAAGAAGAGTATAGGGATTCAATTACAGCCAATTGAAGTTAAGAACATAACCAAATTGAATTCATTTATTAAATTCGGCTAGTAATTAAATAAGACAAATTAATATAATTAACTAAAGAACTTCTTAATCTTAAGGAAAATAAAATAATTAACTTAATTATAAAGTAATAACTCAAAAATATAAGTATTAATTAACTAAACCAATTAACCAACTATTTAAGTAAAAATAAAATCTTTTTGAGACGATTAACAAAAATATTCAAGAAACATACTAATTATATTTAAAAAATTATTTAAAATGACAAAATTATTTTAAAAATAACTTGAATAATATTTTGAATTTTATAAAACTAACTATTTCAAATTGTTTGAAATTGAAGAAAGCTCGATAATTAATATACATTGGGGAGGGTCAAAATTGGGTGTCAACAACTGTCCCTCATTTGACTTGGATTGATGAAAGAAAACTAAGGCAAATGAAATTGATGACCGACCACATCTTCATCCTTCAGAAAAGAGATTTTGGTATTGACTTTAGGAACTTTGGCCAAACTCTGGAATTGGGTTTCCTATATATCTTAGGATATATGGGAATTCAGGCCACTTGTAGTTCGATACGCTTGATTTAATGTAGGATTATGAAAGAATTCAAAATCTATTCCAATATCGAATTATGAAGAAATTAGAATGCTCGTGAATAAGATGTGAGAAAAATTGCTGAAATATAGCCGAGTTTTCAACATTGAGCCCGCCTACATATCCCTCAACTTAAGGAATCGGGCTATTTCTAGTTCAACTCGATCGGTTGGAAAGGGAAATCTATTATGCTAGATAACCTTCGGTTCTGGAAGAGTAACAAGAGAATCAAGTATGAAAAAAAAGGCTTGCAACCTCTTATCCATGAATGTGGTGCACTTCACACCCACAAGTAAGAACTTACACAAACATAATTTTCAAATCTCTCTGATTGGAAAGTTTCCCCCGATGAGAGCCAAAATTTTCCGGATGCAAAACTGAAACCGATAAACCCAAAGAAAAGCCCACATGCCTTCTGATAGGGATGTGGTTTGATTGTGGTGGAAGTTTCTCCTCAGCTTGCTCCCTAGAGTTTGACATTCCTCTTTGGACTACGTTATAGTTCGCTCCTAAGAAAAAGTTCCACGATGTGCTACATCCTTTTTTATGTCGTTCGCACCTTGATTTGTTTGAGAATTCATCCTCTTGGATGCTCTCGAAAAAGACTACGATAAAACTCATTAGAAGAAACATAATTGAAGAAAGCGATAGCATCCCTTACGATATTTATGGTGTCTTCTTGTATGTTTCTATGAATACATTATTGTCTTGGCTTTTCAAAGTCATCCCTCTGAAGTATTGTGTGTAGACAATCTTCTTCTGATTGTTGAAGTAATAATATTTTTCCAAAATAATTAGCTTTCCATCGATAGAAAAAATAAAGATCTTATCGATAAAGTACTTGACAAAATAAATGTTTCTTCACTGGTGGCGATAAGAATCTATTGATAAAAAATTGGTAAAATAAATGTTTGTCTATTGATAAGACTTCATCAAAAGAATTGTTGGAAAAATGGATGTCTACCCATCGATAGGATGAACGCATATCCATTGATATATAGAAAAATACATATTCATCCGTCGATAGAGTATCTTGCAAAATAGATGTTCATCTATCGATAGGAAGAATAATAATAATTCATTAAAATAATACATTGATGATGATCCATCGATAAGATAGTGATAATGATGATCCATTGGTAGGATGATGATAATGAAGATTCGCCGTTATGATAATGTGGATGATCCATTGGTAGGATGATGATAATAAAGATTCGTTGTTATGATAATGTGGATGATCCATTGGTAGGATGATGATAATGAAGATCCGTCGGTAGGATGATGATGATCCATTCGTAGGATGATGTTGATCCATTGGTAGGATAATGTTGACAATGATCCATTGGTAGAATGATGAAAATGAGGATTTGTCGGTAGGATAATGATGATGAAAATCTGTCGGTAGGATAATGTTGATCCATTAGTATAATAAGGCTGATGATCCATTCGTAGAATGATGATAATGAAGATTTATCGGTAGGATAATGTGAATGATCCATTTAACAATATGACATGAATGTCCCTTGGGTGATGGGATTATCTCGTTTGATAATAATGTAGAAATGTCCCTCTGGATGATGCATATTATCACATCTAATGTCGACGTGACTTGTGAATATTCTTCAAACGTCCTTGATGCTGAAAACTATAATGCGATGTCATGGTAGATGCTTGTACATCTTGAGAGTGATTCTTTCACTCGTTCACGCTTTGCTGGAGATTTAAACAAGGTGTTGTTGATCATATTTTGAATTGTTTCTTTTTCTTTAGAAAAACTTCAATGACTCTCCTGCAACCACCAAAAAGTTATCGATTTTGGGGAGCTCTTCGCCCTTTTGACTTATTTGTATTTATTGAACGGAGGAATATGATGATCTTGTGGCATTCTTATAGACCTGCATCCACAGAAAAAAAATTAGTTTTTAAAACAAACTGATTTGTGTTGACTTCTTCGATTGCTTACTCATTATCTTGCTATCTTCAATTTATCGCTCCGATCTCTAACTTCTTGATAGACATAAGATGAAATTATACAAAATATTTCACATATTAAAATTATTTTATGGAAAAAAAGAATTTTTTGAGAATCATTTTGGAAAAGGTCACTATCAAATGTCATGTCATGCATAGCTAAAATGAACGTCCTCAGTTCAAATTTTTTACGTATCTGATAACTTGTTCTGGAGAATTCAAAAGATCCTTAAAGCTTGAGAAATTTCTGGTATGGTCCTCTCAAAATCTATTATAATTGGAAAATTTTGCAGGTGGCTCTGAAATCAACGACGTCGAAGATTGCTGAAGTTGACTATGAACTTTAATGATCCCAGAGATCATTTGAAGTTAGCTTTAAACTTCTAATAACGCTCGAGATATTCAAAATTTACTACAAGCTTCTAGTGATGCTTGAAGATATTTTTGAGGCCATCCTCAAAAAATTTTGTCTCAGCTAGATGTCTTGTTATACCTCAAACTATTGATATGACTTGTAGAATTTTTGAGACCCTCTCAAATAATCTTTCCCAGTTGCAACTCACAATGTATCTTCAGTCTTGACTTGTTGGTGAGATCCAGTTCTTGAGAATTTTTGAGTCCCTCTAAAAAATTCTTTCCAAATTTCTATTGTAAAGGAAAATAGGAATCTTACGGGAGATATAACTGAACTGTTGTGGCATCTACATATCCTGTTGAGACAAGAATCAGGTCAAACGTAGTCCCCTCTTGAGGATTAACATAAATGGAAATTTTTTGATAAGGAAATGACTGAGGCCGACAAAGGCCACCTACATATCTCATTCTTGAGAATACAGGTCGAACGTAGTTTAAGTACATGAAGGGGTGACCGAAGCCGACATAGGCCGCCTACATATCTCATTCTTGAGAATTCAGGTCAAACGTAGTTCATTACAAAGGGGAATATTGAAAATGTATTAAGGGGTGACCGAAGCCGACGTAGGCCGCCAACGTATCTTATTCTTGAGAATTCAGGTCAGACATAGTTCATTACAAAGGGGAATATAAAAAATATATGAAGAGGTGACCGAAGCTGACGTAGGCTACCTACGTATCTCATTCTTGAGAATTCAGGTCAGACGTAATTCATTACAAAGGGATAATTTTCTAACTATAAAACATAAGACGATTACAAGAAAATTACGTGATTACATGGAAATAAATAAAAGAAACTCTGAGTAAACATAACAACTCTTGATAGTATCTGAGTCAATTGACAACTTGTGAAATAAATGTCTATGCTCAAACACAATAGTTTATCAAACAAATGTATCGATGTATTGTCTAAGCAAACTGATGAGTTCTCTTTTCTGAGCTTCCGTCAGATAGACGTTGATTTGTTCTTCTTTGACTCATTCATCCATCTCTAGATTCACACTTTCTGTGTTATCCAAATTCAATTTATCCTGATTCTCAAACTGTTTCAATTGTTTGACAAGGTGTTTAGATATCATAATCTCCTCATCATGCTCTTTCAAATTGTCGTCATATACCTCATTTTGTTCATTTAGCTTGTGACATACACGATATTGACAAATTTAAAATTATTTTTACTGAAATAAAAACAAAGACAGTTAGAAAAAAAAATTAAAGCAAGCAAAATAAATTATCGCAATAGAAGAGGATTTCATTGAAAATAAGGAAATACGAACTTTGGTCATCACCATGGGCCATTTTGCCTTTTTTCAAAACATTACGAGAGAAATTAAAACATAATTTGGTCAAATGATATAAAAGGTGGATCCCGGGCCTCATTCGGACTACCACCGATTTTCAAAAATAGCATAAGATTCATCTTTGTCTATCAAGATGAGCGAGGAGTCAAGAGTGGAGTGAAAGTCCCATTAAGAACTTTCTTTTTTGGTTCGGTGTCTCGTATGCTTGATGTCTCGATCAATTCCTCCAGCCCAACATCAACTTCCTTAGAAATACTCCTAGTTCTTTCTCCGACACCGTCATCATTGACATATTCCTCTACCAGAAAGGACTGATACAAATGAGGTAAAGCCTTTGGTTGAACACGATTAATCTCCTTCCCTATTTGACCCTCTCTTGGCACTAAAGAAAAAACTTGATAGGGTGCCGTGATCACAAATTTAGAGTTCTCACTTACACTCAGAGAAGCTATAACTTTCTCAAGGCGGTCAAGATTGGTTGGGGTTATATCTTTACACACACGACAATATTCTTCGACTTCAATAATGTTCATGGTAAATCCCCCATGATTTGGCTTGGGGTTAATGCTGACACTAGTAGTGGTTGTTTGAAGAGTTAAAACCTTTTGATATATCATGTCTTTAATTTTATGCTTCAAGTTGATACAATCCTCAGTAGTATGTCCAGCACCTCCTAAATGGTAAGCACAATGAAGATCGGGTCTATAAAGCTTGGAGTTGACATTGATGCCTTTTGGATCAATTATTCTTATCAGGCCAACTGATTTCAATCTCTCAAATATTGTTTTCGGCTCTCAATCAAAAGAGTAAAGACTCTAGAAGGTTTCTTCTCAAGATTTGGGCAGGGATGATTGTAATTATTTGTAGAGGTGGAGGTACTTGACGATAGTTTGGAGGATTTTGGTTAGTTGGTGCTGGCGCTTGGAAATTTTGGTATTGTGGGGCTCGGTAGCTAGGAGGGGTGTTTGGGTAGTGTGGGGTGAATTTTGGTAACTTGATTGGATATTTAAGAAATTAGCTAACGGAGCTTGGTAATTTGGAGGGGTATTTTGATAATGTGGAGATGGAGTTTGGTAAACATGAGGTGGAATTCGGTAACTCGGTGGTAGAGTTTGGTAATTATGAAGGGTATATTGGTAATGTGGAGGTGGGGTTTGATAACCTCATTAGGTATAACAAGCTGGATATGAATTTTGTGGAGCTCGAGGATAACCTTTGTAAGGTGAGGATTTTCTAATCCATCAAATGCGTAGGAAATAAAAGACACATCCTCTCTCTTCTTTTTCAACAACCTTGAAGATTCAGTTGGGGCGGTAACGCGAGAAATCATTTCGGTTTTATGCCCATCTTCGATAGTCTCACCTACCTTGACTATCTCCGCAAATTTCACTCCAATGAGCAACATTATAATGTCATAATACTCTGGCTCTTGAATGTGTATGAACATTTTAACAATCTCCTTCTCAAACGTAAGAGGTCAAACCTGGGAGACCTCTTTCCTACATCTATATGTATATTCACGATAACTTTCAGTGGATTTCTGTTTAATTTTCTCCAAAGAATACCGATCAAAAAGGATCTCCACATTATAAGGAAACCTCTCAATGAAGTCTTTAGCTTATGCATTCTAGTTAGACCATTGTTTTATCTCTTGAGAGGCAAACCATTCCAAGACCTCTCTGCTTAAACTTCGGCTAAAGAGTCACATTAGAAAAGCTTCATTCTTTCCAACCCCCAAGAGTTTATCACAATATTCTCTTAGATGAGCTAACAGATATTCGATCCCTCCAAAAGTGTCAAATTTTGGCACTTTTCGGAAGGTCCAAATTTGAATGGATACATAGATCTCCATAGTTCAGTCCAGCAACCTCTAAAGTATAATGCAACTCCTTCATGGTTTTCATGATCTCCTCTTTTATATTCTCTTAGCCATTTCTTCCTTGGCTCTCCACTCTTTTTTCTGCTCCTCATAATGATCGAGTTCAAATAATTAGTGTATGGTTCATTTTTTACTGGGATTTGGAAAGTAGATTTTGGAGGCAAAGGTGGAGCGGTGGAAGGGTTTTGGGTGTTTTGAGGGGCTTGATTTTCTGGGGGAATGCTTGAGGGTTGGTATTTTGGTTTAGAGGATGGGGAAAAATCTAAGAATTGTTCATACTTTGGTTTGAGGGGGAAGGAAGGTGTGATGGTTGGTATTTTGAGGAGGAGGTGGTGCTTGATAAGAAACGGAGGCGTGATGAGGGTTTGGGTCGATGATGGAGGGATTTCAGGTAGGGTTGGAGGGTGGGTTTTGGACCTATTCTACGTTTGAATTTGAAGGAGGAAAGTAGAGTGGAGGCCTTCCGTCGCTTGGAGTGTTGACATCAAAAACTGGATTTGGAAAATCTTGCTTTCTCTATATCTCAACCTTTAGATCGGCAATCTGTTGCATTAATTGCATAATTGAATCATTTTGTTCAGCGACAAAGGGTTGAACTACTACAACTTCAGTCAGGCCAATCTATTCATTGTTCTCAACCATTGTTGCTTTTTTTTTAATGGATTTCAATCAGGGGAAGAATCTTTGGGAACTTCGGATATCGTGAAGTAAGGATGTTCGGCCAGCTTATCAACACAAATCAGTTCTAAGTACTTGATAAAGAAAATTAACTCAAAAGGCAAACGTGTTAGTTGCGTAGATGGTAAATAATACAAAATATCACACACATGATTGTAAACACATAAGAGTTGATTCACTTGGAGATAAACTAGCCCACGGGTGTTGGGTTGCGTAGATGATATTTTGTATCTTTCATTGACACATAATAGACATAAAGTTGACTTGCTTTGAGCCAAGATCTTTGTATCTTTCATTGTCGTACTTCATAATTTTAATTGAGATGAAATTTCAATCACCTTGTAGGAGTTGGAAAAGATAGAATTTCTCAAAAATGGGGACCGAGCCTTGAAAGACAGCCTACGTATCTTATAGAGGATAATTCAGGTCCTACATAGTTCGACCTAGCTTGATTCTCTATTTGATTTGAGATGAAGAATATACTTTTTTTTCTGAGATGAGAGAGTAAGATTTAGAATTTGAAAGTGAAATTCAAATTTTGGTGGAAAACTAAAGACTCAAAGAGTATTTGAACGCACTTTCGATAGTGACTTGATATGTATGGTTAAGGGGTTCTTGAAAAAATTCAAAAAAGAGTAGGCTAGAACACCTTTAAAAAGATCAACATATTTACACAAGCAATTATAACACATAAACAAATATTGCGCGTTTTAAACAGATATGTGACCCTTTTGTGCCAAGGGTAGGCCTAACGATTTGAAGGATGTACAACTCCATTTGAAACATTTCATTGCCCCCAAAACCAAAATTTATACAAGCTTTGTAAATAAATTGAATAGGGATATGTAATAGGGAAAATGGGATACAAATGCGCCTTGGGTGTTGGGTCATCTTTAGTTCAAATGCGCTAAATTGAGGGATTTAGTTTTGCTCTACACTAGTTGACTAAGAGTGGCTTCTGAAAGACTGAGAACTCAAACGGACAACTTAGGCTGGAACTATAAAAACCTGGACTCATGACGAACCAATTAATTGTCAGTATAAAAAAGACCAGTTGCGGTTTCGTAAAATCGTTCTTTAATATACTACATTTAATGTCATGGTGACGAAAAATGTCACGAATTCCAAATGACAGTTAATATAGCAACTTAAGCAAGTAAGACATAGATAGGGTAAAATAAATAAGCAATATTAACAAATAGTCAAAAACGAGTCAAGTCATTATGATTAGAACTTAATAAAACCCAACAGAGTCACCATTTCTGTTTTATGTTTAAAAAGAGATATTAGACTTATTTTATAAAAATTGATTCAACTTAATTTTCAAAGAAAAACCAATTTTATAAAAGAGAGCCACCGCTTAATTTTTTTTTACGAAATTAAGAAAACTTATGATTTTTCAAAAGACTTTAACACAGAGAAAATCATTTGAAAATACCCAATGGATTCAGGGTTCAATTTACACTTCGAGAAGGGTTTAAGCATTCGAAGTGTCCGCAAACGTGCGGTTGACCTACTACTTGACCAAAACATTTTGACTAATTTTGAAAATTAATAAAGTAAAGAAAACTCATTTTTATTATTATTTGAAGGAAATAGACTTAAAATATTTTTTAAGAAAATGATTTTTTATATTGACAAATAATATAAATAAAATAAGTAATAAATAAAACACAAATATTTCAATCAAACATAAAAGAAGAAACGACTATCTTTTGGGAATTTAATTAAATTAAACCAAAAAAAATAAAATGTTAGAGTTAATACAATAAACAAATAATAATAAGAGAAGAAGTAAAGTCAAATTTTGGGCTTTTGGCCCAACCTGTCCTGACACTAAAAATGTCATAAAATGGGCCTCAGCCCTCCTGCATTTCTGCTATATCTGTTGTGCAAAAAAAGAATGGGCTTCTGCCCATTTTCATTCCAGAAAATCCATGTATACATTGAACGTATATTGTTGTATACATGTCATATTTTTGTCATTTTTCCTATATATTGGATTGTATATTAAAGGTATATAACCCATTTCAGCTTCCGAATACTTGTAATTCAGTTTTATGTCTGTATTTCGACGCCTTGACTTGTATATTGGTATATATAGCTGTAAATCAACTTCCCTTTTGTTACCACTTCTTGATCCATTTCGAGGCAGACTTGAGGAAAACAATAATTACGCCACCACAACCCCAAAAATCAGAAATGCAGTGGGATGAGAGTCCAATGAACTCGGGATGACATTTGTAGCAAAACAAAAGGAATTAAGTTAGCAAAATGAAGAGCATATCACCTTTAAGTTTCTAAATCCAATTAATTTACAAGAAATAGTAAACTTACATGGTCTTATCTAATCACGATCATAATGACAATTAACTAAACAACTCAAGTTATAGAAACGAGGACTTGAATGCTAAACAAACCAACAATCCTTGTAACTAAACACTAAACTAATCATTTGAAAATTTAGAAAAAAGAACGAAAATTAAGAACAAACAAAATCATACACTAAAAATCATTAAACTAATTATAGTCACATGTACACCAAGCAAGGAGAGGTATGTACCAGTGATGATATTAAAACCAAAAGAAAAAAAAATGCATTTAACACCATACATCACTTAGGTTACCAAAAAGAAGGACTAAACAAACCATTCAAATGGCAAAACTTACAATAAGTAATTACATCATAGGCAAGCATCTAATCCAAACGCATGATTCCTCAAATAAAGAAAGTAACAATTAACTTCTAGAATTGTCTCTCACTAAAACTTGAAAAACCAACTAACCAAACAGCCTTATATTAAATTTAGCAACATGAAATAGAGATAAAAGACTTGATGCTGAAAACAGAGCACACTACTAAAAAAACAGTGAATACCGACCTCCAGAGGTCGGTATTCCCTGAAATACCGACCTAAAATCGACATCCTAGCTTAGGTCGGAAAAAGCTTGGTCTCTATTCAATACCGACCTCTGGTGGTCGGTATTTACTGACCTCTTGAGGTTAGTTTTTATTTTATGTCGGAATATTCATTTTTTAAAATTCCAACCTCGGGAGGTCGGTGTTTTTATTTTTGCATTTTGAGATTCTGACCTACGGAGGTCGGTATTTTTATTTTTGTAATGTTTAAATTCTGACTTTCGGAGGTCGGTATTTTTATTTTTGTAATGTTGAAATTCTGACCTCCGGAGGTCGATATTTTTATTATTGAATTTTTGAAATTCTGACCTTCGGAGGTCGATATTTTTATTTTTGTTATGTTGAAATTCTGACCTCCTGAGGTCGGTATTTTTATTTTTGTATTTTTGAAATTCTGACCTCCGGAGGTCGGTATTTTTATTTTTGTATTTTTGAAATTCTGACCTCCGGAGGTCGGTATTTATATTTTTGTATTTTTAAATTCTGACCTCCGGAGGTCGGTATTTTTATTTTTGTATTTTTAAAATTCTAAACTCTGGAGGTCGGTATTTTTATTTTTTAGTTTTGGAATTCTGACCTCCGGAGGTCGGTATTTTTAATTTTTATTTTTGAAATTCTGGGCTCCGGAGGTCGATTTTCTGCTACAAAACAGGTAGCAAATTGCTGCAATTTTTAGTTGCCTACTTGCATATTTATACCAAAACAACCCAAAGCCAAATAAACTTCATCCAACCAAAACAACCCAAATCCAAATAAACTTCATAACAACACAATATTTTCAACATATACATTAAACTATTTTAAAAAAAAAACTAAAATACGAACAAATTAAACAATTCCAAAAATATAGAAGTCTAAAATGTCAAATAGATACAACTACTCCTCATCACCCTCACTCTCCTTATCAGACTTACCATTATCATCATCCTCACTTTCCTTATCAGACTTATCATTCTCATCACCCTCTTGATCAGATCCATCACTGCTGGCCGGACATGGAGGAAGAATATTTCCTGATTCAAAAAGAAATGTTAGTTGGGCTTGAAGCGTTGCATACCTCTTGTTCTCTACCTCTTATTTAAACAACTTAACAACTTTTTAACTTTAATTAGTTTAATTTTGACTTAATTCCAAAAACTAAATTCACTAACTAACCCACATTATTTATTTTAACTTATTTAAACAACTTAACAACATTTTAACGTTAACTAGTTTAGTTTTGACTTAATTCCAACAACTAAATCCACTAACTAAACTACATTATTTATATTAACTTATTTAAACAACTTAACAACTTTTTAACTTTAACTAGTTTAGTTTTGACTTAATTCCAACAACTAAATCCACTAACTAAACGAAATTATTTATTTTAACTAATTTAAACAACTTAACAACTTTTTAACTTTAACTAGTTTAGTTTTGATTTAATTCCAATAACTAAATCTACTAACTAAACGACATTATTTATTTTAACTTATTTAAACAACTTAACAACTTTTTAACTTTAACTAGTTTAGTTTTGACTTAATTGCAACAACTAAATTCACTAACTAGCCCACATTATTTATTTTAACTTATTTAAACAATTTAACAACATTTTAACGTTAACTAGTTTAGTTTTGAATTAATTCCAACAACTAAATCAATTAACTAAACGACATTATTTATTTTAACTTATTTAAACAACTTAACAACTTTTTACTTTAACTAGTTTAGTTTTGACTTAATTCCAACAATTAAATTCACTAACTAACCACATTATTTATTTTTAACTTATTTAAACAACTTAACAACTTTTTAACGTTAACTAGTTTAGTTTTGACTTAATTCCAACAACTAAATTCACTAACTAAACCACATTATTTATTTTAAATTATTTAAACAACATAACAACTTTTTAACTTTACCTAGTTTAGTTTTGACTTAATTCCTACAACTAAATCCACCAAGTAAATTAATTTTATCATCTATTGGATCAAATAGTGTTGGTACTTATACTTAACAAATATATTATTTCTAAATTTGAAGCTAAGTGTCAACACTAGATGAACACAAATCGATCATGCAAGAAAATCAATTTTGTCATCAATAGGATCAACTAGTGTTGGTACTTATGTTCAACAAATATATTATTTCTAAATTTAAAGCTAAGTGTCAACACTAGATGGATACAAATCGATCTTCCAAGAAAATCAATTTTGTCATCAATAGGATCAAATAGTGTTGGTACTTATGCTTAACAAACACATTATTCCTAAATTAAAGCTTAAAATCAACACTAGATGGACAGAAATCGATCTTGCAAGAAAATCAATTTTGTCATCAATAGGATCAACTAGTGTTGGTACTTATGCTTAACAAACACTCGATGGACACAAAAAAATTATCACAAAATTAAAGCTAAGTATTAATACTAGATGGACACAAATACATTATTCAAAACAATTGTACTTGAACTTAAGAAATTTAGAAGCACCAACCTTATCTCCAACTTTGATGAAAGAAACAATGTAGTCTTGTATCAACTTTTTTACATGTTGAGCTTTCTCAGTTGCTCAGCACGAAAAGTTCTTAAATTAGTTAAATATAAACTTCATATCCAAGAATATTAGTTATATATATATATATATATATATATATATTCAAGTTTTAATAAGTTCAAGCTTCAATTCAAGTTCATATCTAATTTCTAAACTTAATTAGTTATATATTCAAGCTAATTAGTTCCAAGTTCAAGTTCTGATTTCAACTTCATATTCCTAATTAAGTTCGATTTATAGTAAATTCAAGTTATAATTAATTATAAGTTCTAATTAAGTTGTAATTCAAATCCCTAAAATTCTAAATTCAAACTAGCTAGCTAGTGTCCCAACTTCAAACTATTAATTAGTCCTAAAATATCAAATATAATTCAAACTATTAGTCCTAAATTCCAAATTCAAACTAGCCTTAAAATCACAAATTGAAAGAACTCCTAGAATTCAAAAATCAAACTATAGTGCTAAAATCCTAAATTCAAACTATTAGTAGTCCTAAAATCTCAATAATAATTCAAACTAGTC
>NC_064282.1:66601489-66658175 GCF_019186545.1 Solanum stenotomum | reverse complement strand
AATTGATCATCGGTATTTCTTTAATTGATAATGTATTTCATATCTAAACCACTAGTATATAAGACTTGATTTGTTAAACTACTCGAGGAGTATATATATATATATATATATAATTTAACTACACATCAACAAAAGTTTAATTTAATAAATTTAATTTATCGATCAAGTTAATTTTATAAATATATAACTCCTAATTATATAAATTTAATTTTATTGATCAACAAAAGTTTATCAATATCAAATTTAATGTATGAATCTCCTTGAATTGATCATCAGTATTTTTTAATTGATAATGTATTTCATATCTAAACCACTAGTATATAAGACTTGATTTGTTAAACTACTCGAGGAGTATATATATATATATATATATAATTTAACTACACATCAACAAAAGTTTAATTTAATAAATTTAATTTATCGATCAAGTTAATTTTATAAATATATAACTCCTAATTATATAAATTTAATTTTATTGATCAACAAAAGTTTATCAATATCAAATTTAATGTATGAATCTCCTTGAATTGATCATCAGTATTTTTTAATTGATAATGTATTTCATATCTAAACCACTAGTATATAAGACTTGATTTGTTAAACTACTCGAGGAGTATATATATATAATATTTTAACTACACATGAACAAAAGTTTAATTTAATAAATTTAATTTATCGATTAAGTTAATTTTATAAATTTAAATTATATAATTGATAATTATATAAATTTAATTTTATTGATCAACAAAAGTTTATCAATATCAAATTTAATATATAAGCTCCTTGAATTGATCATCGGTATTTCTTTAATTGATAATGTATTTCATATCTAAACCACTAGTATATAAGACTTGATTTGTTAAACTACTCGAGGAGTATATATATATTTATTAAATTAAACTTTTGTTGATGTGTAGTTAAATTATATATATATATACTCGAATGGATTATATGTTAGCTCTTCACCTCTACATCATGACATCAGATATTAAGTTCATGATTAGACGATGGACTGATAGAATTTGTACATTACTCTAGAAATATAAGTATAATTATCTCCTAATTCATATCAACATAGTTTCATACTCTAAATATGGATTATAGATATTTTTTTAATTTATTCCATGAATTCTAACTTTTTATTTATAAAAGTATACAAAATTGTTACACTTTTTGAACAATTAATTGTAGGTGTAAAATGAAATTTTAGTATTATGCACAATAGCAAAATTATGATTATTAATAGGAATATTTTAACAAACCGACCTCCGGATGTTGCTTTAATTAAAAGTAATTAGATTTAATAAAAAATACCGACGTCATGAGGTCGGTATCACATTAAAAAGTAATCATGTTAATTAAATAATATTGACATCGGGAGGTCGGTATTTTATATTAAATTATTTTTTAACTTGTATAAAACCGTCATTCGGAAGACGGTTTATTTAAAGTTAATTGAAAATATTAATTTATTACATACTATTTAATTTTACCGACTTTCGAAAGTTGGTATTATAATTTTTTTGTTTTTTATTTTACACAAAATCGTCCTCCGGAAGACGATTTAAATAAAATAAAATCAAAATATTTCTCAATTTTGTTTTTTATATTTAATTGAGAAAATAATACCGACATCAAGAGGTCGGTTTTTATTGTAATTCATTTTCTGGAAAAAATTCCGACCTCCTGAGGTTGGAATTTGGTTTTCCCGCTTTATTTTGCATAAAAATCGACTACTTGTTGTCGGTTTTCATATCAACGAAATTTCATAGTATACAAAATTGTTATAGGTGTAAAATGAACAACAAACCGACCTCCGGATGTAGCTTTTAAAAGTAATAGATGAAATAAAAATACCGATCTCTGGATGTAACTTTAATTAATAGTAATTAAAAAAAATACCGACCTCATGAGGTCGGTATTTTAATTACATACTACTTAATTTTACCGACATTCGGAAGTCGATATTATAATCGACATCAAGAAGTCGGGTTTTATGCAAAATAACCAAATTCCGACCTCAGGAGGTTGGAATTTTCCCCAGAAATAAAAACCGACCTCTTGATGTCGGTATTATTTTCTCAATTAAATATAAAAAATACCGACCTCATGAGGTCGGTATTTTATATTAATTTATTTACATACTATTTAATTTTACGGACATACGAAAGTCGGTATTATTTGTTTTTTATATTTAATCGAGATTTATTTGTTTAATACCGACATCAAGAGGTCGGTTTTTATTGTAATTCATTTTTTCCAGAAAATATTCCGACCTCTAGGGGTCAAAATTTGGTTTTCCTGCTTTATTTTGCATAAAAAATGATTACTTGTAAATACCGACCTCCATTTGAGGTCGGTAATTTTTAGGTCGGTATTTACTGTTATTTTAGTAGTGGCAAAGCAATCATATCATATTGCTTTTTAAAAAAAGGGCAAACATTTGATGAACAAAATATACCTTACTGCCATAGAGGAACAACAATGATCACATGCATTCCTATAGGATAACAAACATACCTTTAGGTGCTTCAAACAATTCTAGCAAATAATCAAGATAAGAACATAAAGATGAAGAATAACAAAATCAGCAAGCTTGAACATAGAAAACAACGAGACGACAAAACTAAAACCAACAATAAAAGTATTTGAATCAGCGATCAATCCACATAAAAAATTACACATGAATGTATAAGAAACTCTGCACAATAGACAACTTAAACTCCTTACACAGAAACAGATTCGAGCAGTCGAATATAACAAATAGTTACATTTTAGTTCATACGGAAATAAAAATTGAAGAGATTGTTACCTTCTTTGGAGCACCAAACTTGAACTCGAGCTGCTGGAGACGATTCCACCACCAACGAGTTCCTAGAATTCCAACGAAAACTTTCGAAGTAAACGAAGTTAAAATCCAATGAAACTGTAACTCTAACTTTCGTGGTTCTCGAAAATGTAGAGCATTTTGATTTTCTGATGTTATTTCATGAATTTTTATGGTGAAAAATATTGTAAAGGAAAGTTTTTTTTTTTGGTTTAGAATTCTTCCCCCCTTAACAGTGACTGAAAGAGAATATATAGAAGAAGATTTAGCGCTAGAAATTGGATGGAAACAAGTGAAATTTTTAGAGAAAAAATTGAATTCAAAATATAATTTTTCTTAAGGATAAGGAATATACCAAGATGATTTTTGAATTCTTGAATGAATTTGAACAGGAAGACGAGTTGAACCATCAATTTTAGAGCAAGGACGCTTGAGATGCGAGATTTTGACACCTAGATAACGTTCTTGTACGGAGGAAAATGGAAAGGGAAAGGGAAGCGCGCGAGGTAAGGGTTTGGGTTCGCTGCGTTTCTGTGTTGTACGTACGATATTGCTAGGTTTCAGTTTCTGGGTTCGCTAGTCACGATTTCTAGCTGGGTTCGGGTTTTTGTGTTTCGATCAAAGGAAGAAGAAAAGTATAGGGTCGGGTCTGGTACTGCATTTTCTGGGTTGTACGTATGATTTTGTTGTTGTATTGAGGTGGGTCATTTGGCATTGGATTGGGCCGGCTTCATTGAAATGGAAAGTAATGGGCTAATATTGAAATTATTGGGCTGTTGATGGTTGGGTTTCTGGTTAAAGAATTGAAGGTTAAAGGGGTTAAAATGTGAAATAGAAGCGGCTAAACTTGTAATTGGAGAGATGGCCATATGGATTTCAAGTACAACCAATTGAAGTTAAAGAACACAGCCAAATTGAATTCATTTATTAAATTCGGCTAGTAATTAAATAAGGCGAATTAATATAATTAACTAAAGATCTTCTTAATCTTAACGAAAATAAAATAGTTAACTTAATTATAAACTAATAACTCAAAAATATAAGTATTAATTAACTAAACCTATTAACCAACTATTTAAGTAAAACTAAAATCTTTTTGAAACGATTTTAGAATATTCAAGAAACGTAGTAATTATATACATAATTTTATAAAAATATTATTTTTAAAAAAATTATTTGAAATGACAAAATTATTTTAAAAATAACTTGAAAAATATTTTTAATTTCATAAAACTAACTATTTCAAATTGTTTGAAATTGAAGAAACTTTATAATTAATATACATTGTAGAGGATCAAAATTGGGTATAAACAATTTTAATAAAAGACCATTTAGTTTTGTCAAAAACTTTTTCTAAGTTTAGTTTAATAATCATATTAGCATTTTTCTCCTTCATTTTTTTAAGTGTGAGATAATTTCTTGAATAGTGATTGCATTATTTGCAACCTATTTGTTCCTTGATAAAGACGAATAAGTTTATTCATAATCAGTCTAGGATGCTGAGAGATAATTTTGATAATGATTTTGTAAGTTGTGTTACATTTCCCTAATCTATAAGGAAACAAGGATAGGACGATCACTATTATTATCTATTGTACCAAAAGTTGTGGATGGTACTTTTTATTGGGTCCATTTATTAATATATATGTATTTTTAAAGAAAATTATGTGTAGTGATTCTGTTCATTTTCTTTGTCCAATAGTGAGCTTATTGTACATCTTCATCTTTACGGAAGACCTCACGATCTTCGCTGAAATTTTAGCCATACTCCGTATTCACTACCTCTTTTTTTTTTATCGTTCTTTTCATCATTTATTTCCTTTGAGTTTCTACTTTTTAACTAGATTCTTCCACCTTCTTTCAATTGTTCATAATTTTGGGTCTTTTTCCATTATTATCATAAGTTTTTTTCTGAGAATACCAATGGTATTTGATGGCCACCAGTACATCTCTGATTTTATTTTTTGATTTTGATTTTGGTCATATGTCCTCGGTCAATTTTTTGACTGAATTGCTTTTTCATTCAAGTTTGCTGATCTATTTGGCCTTTGTGTTGTGTTAATATTGCATGCGCTTGATTTATAATTAATTGAATGTTTTCTTCTGATTCTTTAGCACCTCATATAGGTCTTCCCTATTTATCGATTTGTATTTTTTTTAACTTCTGGTTATTGAGATTTAGTGTTTCATTCCCTTTGTTCTTGATGTGAGTGTCTTTTTAATTTTTTAATTTCTTATGTGCAGAGCTTTGCATTTACTTCAAGGAGAAAGCATAGAACAACAAACATGAAATGTGGGGTTGGAGCATAGAAACTTCATATTTAAAATTCAATTCATTGGGTAAGTTCATATTTTCCTAGTCTCAGAGGTGAACCCACACCCTCGGAGGGTGTGGGCCTACACCCACCAACTTTGTAAATAGTCATATGTATATATGTATATTTATTTAGAAAACTGGCAGAAACTAGAATATAGTTAACTTTGCACCCACGAAAAGCATAAGAGTGCCTTTGTGTTGTCGGTATAAGCTAGAGAAATCACTCCTGATACCAGGGTTAAAATCCAACTAATTGGTGCACTTGAAGTGATAGCATCCATGTAGTCTACTTGTACTAAAGTTGATGGGCTTCAATCAAAAATCAAGAATATGCTTATCACGAAAGAGGTGTCCAAATTCAAGCCCAAAAGAAAGAAGATTAGGCCACACAAAGCCCAATAAAAAAGTCCAAAAAGCTGAACGCTTAAAGTCAAAATTTTCTAATTTAAAAGTTTCTCGTTTAGATTTTCAGAGTTTAAGTTTCCTAGTTTAAAGTTTTCTAGTTTAAAGTTTTCTAATTTAAAGTTTTCCTAGTTTAAAGTTTCCTAGTTTAAAAGTTTTCTAGTTTAAAATTTTCTAGTTATTATTTCCATAGAAGTAGGATTTGAATCCCATTCTATTTGGGATAGGTTTTTCCTATATATAGGGTTTGATTTTATTATTTTAAGAACATACATGATTAATATTATTTGAGAGGTTTCTTTTATTTACACCTTTGTGTGTGGTGACTATGAATTTATCTTACAACCTTATAAGAATGATTCTCTAAGAGGTAAAATTGATTCTTAATTTGATATCTTTGGTTTCTATTCGTAAATTAAAGAAGGCGATTATTCCTATATTAATTGTTGTCTCTAATTTCTTCGTAATAGGGGCCTAGATCACTTTTGATATAAATTCTTGAATTGAATCTATTAGTGTCATAATTAGTCTTAATCCACAAATTTTGAATACTAAGATCAATTAGAGTTCTTAGCACTTTATCTTGAAATTGGAGATTTTATTCTTGAAGTTCACATATCTTTCAATTTCTGTCTTTAATCTTTATAATTTCGCTTCCGCATTATTTTCTTGTTTATTCTAATAACTCGATTCTTATCAAGTGGTATCAGAGCGATTCTATTAAGATTTCGTTCTTGATAATCTTGAGAGTTTAATTTTTTTTTTTGTTGTAGTTGCTTAAAAGTTAATCTACATAGCAAAAAATAGAGAGAGAAAATTAGAAAAAAGGAAAAAAGGGGGGAAAAAAATTCAACAAAGTGGATTTAAAGTATTTCAAGAGATTTCAGATTTGTTTTGAATCTTGATTTCTATCTCAAAGAGTAAAATCAAGAACATGGGAATCTTGAAGTTTTTTTCTTGTTTCACGAAGTAGTCTTTTTTTTTTGTCTCACCAATCCCAATTTACTAGGTATTTATAAATTATTTTCTTTCTACACTTCTAAAATGTTGTTATTAATAGAGTTTATATATAAATCCTGAAGGATCCATCCAAAGATAGTAATTTGACTGGAAAAAGGCAAGAGAGAGTGAGATCAATAGAGAGAAGAAAAAGTCAAATTGAGAGATTTTTGTTTCTTTGATATTATTTTTTAGATATCTCAAATAGGTAAGGAAACTAAAGCTAGAATTTATCAAAATGACACTAACTTTGCTGAAGTTCCAATCACACGATTGGAGAATATGAGTATTGCCTTTGATGAATTGAGGAGAAAAAATAGTTTTCATACAAGGTGTGGGATAAAGGGTAATATTTTCTCCATGATTATTGATTGTGGAAGTGGTGTTAATGTGGTAAGTTTATACATGGTGGAGAAGTTGAAATATACATACATCAACCATACTACTCCTTATAAACGACAATGGCTGAATAATTTTGGTGATTTTATGGTGACTAAACAATGCATGATTTCTTTCTCTATTGGGAGATATTCTGATAATGTTCTTTGTGATGTAATTCCAATGCAAGATTGTCATACCATGCTTGGGAGTCAATGGCAATTTAGTAGGAATGCAATTCATGATAAGAGAAAGAATAGAGTTTCTCTTGCGCTTAACAAAAGAATATATATACTTGTACCTTTAGTCTCATCCCAAATTTATGAAGATCAAAAACATGTGAAAGAAGCTATGAAATAATTTGAGAGAGAAAATAATGAGAGGAGTAGGGGAGTGCATGTTGACATCCCAAGAGAGGAAAAAGGAGACGATATGTTGTGTGAAGAGAATAGGATATCAAGTGAGAAAAAAAGTAAGATCGAGAGGAAAAAAGAGAGAGAGATGGTCATGAGCATAAAAACAAGAGGGATGATGGTAAGGTAGAGAGAGAAAAATAAGAGAGTTTGAGTGGGGTTATTTCTTATTCTAACTCTAACATTACTATTGTGCTCCTAGTTGTTTTGACTCTCGCATAGATACCTATGGGAAAGTTTGCAATGAAAAATCATCATTGGATAAACTTAATCCTAGGGTGATTGAGACTACATGTCCCATTGAACAAGTGTATGTTGATGAGAACAATAAAGGTAAAGAGAATTATTTTGCATCTGTCCAAGATAAGGCGCATAACAAAAAGTTCAATAAGGAGATTGCGGATCTAACACCAATGAGAAAGGAAACACGAGGTGATGTTATTCATTTGCTACATAAGACCAAGTATGATATGTATAATTGGTTTATTCACATTCTTGGTATTCCTAAAACACCTAAAGTCTTCTTGGAGGTAATGAACTGCCCATTTAATTCTTATGTTGGTGACTTCATTAATTTTGAGGATGATGATATTTTGATGTATAATAATCCACTAACTTCAATCGAAGAGTTCTATAAGAGTAATTTGAGCTCTTTTAAAGTTGAGCGTGACATAGTTGATTGTGTATTTCCACTTGTTGAAAAGAGGTGTGATGTTTGTGCGAGAAAGATTGTGAATGAGTTAGTTGATTCTTCTATTGTTCTAGTGTTGAATCGAGTTTTGTGTGATAATTTGTTGGCATATGATATTTTCTATGGGATGAGACATAATTCTTCAAGTCCTAATGAGTGAGAGCTTAATAAGGTATTTTCTACTAATGAGGAGGAGGTACCTGACTATGAGCACTTTAATGTTTATGTGAATATCTTGTACATAGAAGAATTGGTGAGTGGTATGATTGAGGATGCTTGAATATATCCTAAAGTGTCCAATTTGATGCATGTTTTAGGGATCATGTATCCTCTTTATCATGTCCATTGAAGTACTTTATTGATAGAACTTTGAAGTTGCATGTATCATTCTCAATGGCATCTACACAAGGAGTTCGTTGTATTAGTATAAGGAAGAGAATTTTCTATTGGGATGATGATGTCCACATACTTTATACGGGTGTATTTATACATGCCAGGATTAATTGAGTTAAGTGGACACATGGTCACTATCTTGTTTTGTTCCTACCATTGTTGCTTTCGAGTAATGGATGTTGTTTGCTAACACATGTCTTCTTGATTTTGAGAGATTTAAATTTGAGGACGAATTGTTTTCAAAAAGAGGGAAAGATAGCATCCATGTCAGCCTACTTGTATTAGAGTTAACGGACTTTCATGAAAAATCAAGAATATGTTTATCATGAAAGAGGTGTCCAAATTCAAGCCCAAAAAAAAAAGATTGGGCCACACGAAGCCCAATAAAAGAGTCCAAAAAGTTGAACGCTTAAAGTCAAAATTTCCTTAATTTAAAAGTTTCCTAGTTTAAAGTTTTCCTAGTTTAAAAAGTTTCATAATTTAAAGTTTTCCTAGTTTAAAGTTTCCTAGTTTATAGTTTTCCTAATTCAAAGTTTCCCAGTTTAAAAGTTTCCTAATTTAAAATTTCCTAGTTATTAGTTTCAAAAAAATAGGATTTGAATCTCATTCTATTTGAGATAGGTTTTTCCTACATATAGGGGTTGATTTTATTGTTTTAAGAACAAACATGGTTAATACTATTTGAGAGGTTTCTCTTCTTTACACCTTTGTGCGTGGTGACTATCGATTTATCTTACAATCTTATAAGAACAATTTTTTTTAAGAGATAAGATTAATTCATAATTTGATATCTTTGGTTTCTATTTGTAAATTAAAGAAGATGATTAGTCTTATACTAATTGTTATCTCTAAGTTCTTCGTAATAGGGGTCTAAATCACTTTTAATCTATGTTGTTGAATTGACTCGATTAGTATTATAATTAGTCTTAATCCACTAATTTTGAATACTAAGGTCAATTAGGGTTCTTAGCACTTTATCTTGAAATTGTGGATTTTATTCTCGAATTTCACATATCTTTCAATTTATGTCTTTAATCTTTATAATTTCGCTTCCGCATTATTTTCTTGTTTATTCTGGTAACCCGTTCTTATCAATAAGTCTTTAAATCTTGAATTCGCCTCTATACATACATTCACAAGGCTAGGGAAGTAGCTGTTCATTTGAACTAAGGTAATATTGGTACACTTGAAGTCTTCAAATCCTGGATTTGACTCTCCTGGTCTATGATCTCAACACTAATACCAAAATGATAAATTACATCCTTAAATATGTTGCATCTTCTCTAATTTGATTGTAAGAGTTTCTTCATTTTATTTTCTTAGCATAGCATCATACTTGCTCATATCCGACTTTGTCCATGATCAAATTACGTGTGTTGCAAATATTTTTGTTACACAACATTTGTTGTAATTTTTAAAAATAGAATATCTTATGAGAGAAACCATTTTGTGGAGCTAACTTTCAAGAGTTACATTTTGTTACCATAACGATTATTCTTCATTTTTGTTTCCTAAGTCCATTAGTATTCTATTCAGGCGCTTTATAACTTCTTTGTTCAATCATATTTTCTATTTCATGGAGGCTAATTGAATGAGCTGAAATCCAACTCTCTTAGAGCTTTATGGAGATAAAGCTTATAATATGTTGGATTACCTTAAAGTGTACATATTTCTTTTTTTAAAATTGACACTTACTAACACGAATAATGGGTACATCGGTAAATTATTTTTGGTCATTAGTAATATCCTAAAGAAACTAAGATCTTCATGATTTTATTCATTGTGTTTCTCATTAGTTTCATATTTATATTTTGGTATGGTTAGAATTAACTGTAAGCTTTTCTTATCAATCATTAAATGCAAAAGTTGTGAATGAATTATGGTGTCTTACACTGGAAGATGACACGATTATGCTAAACTTGAAAGTGTATTTTAGTTCCTCTGAATGAGGCAGGTCACTTCAGTTACGTGTTTCTTTGTTAAAGTTCTGTATATACTTTTTTCGTACGGGTCATCATCTCCAATTCATATAGGGACTTGTATATCATCTTTCAATCTCGATAATTTATTTAAAAGAATCAGATGTAGTTAATGTATATAATAAGGAGAATTATTTGATAATTGACAAAATATAATATTTATGTAAAAAATAATCTATTTTCCATTTGGAGAAGAACATATATGTTGGCACTAGAGCAAGGAAAAGTCTTGAGTGACTCTTGTTATTTTTGATATTCTATAGTTTATTAAAAAGTTCTTACCGTAGATTTAAGTTATATACTAAAATTTAATCAGTTATAGCAGCATGCTATTTTTAAAGGATTAGGCCCAACGGCTTCAACAATGGTTTTGCTATAAACAAAACTTCACTGTTTTAAAGGATTAGGCCCTATAACATCTTTTCTTGCTTTTTCCCTTGGTTCTTTTATTTCCTCCCAGGTGAGTCTTCACTCTTTATTCACTTTACACTTTTTTAAAATGACAACACATGCTCTTTTCTATTTTGTACTTATTGCTTTATCAAGATTTTTTCCTTGTCGCTTGCATTTTTTTAATTACCTGCTTAAGTAACTGATTCCTCCCAGGTGCTTGAATTGATTCAATTTTTTCAGCAAGGAATAATATTACCAAGACTACGGAGTTCATGTAAATAATAGAAAGTAGGTTTGAGCTTCTTTGCAATTATAATTCTTTTCACATATCCGCTACTCTCAATTTTCTATGACTACATGGAAGTACTTTTGACTTATCTTGCTAACTTAATTTTGTGATAATAGTGAACTACCTGGGCCAGGAATTACCAAATTTGTTTCTTCTATCTAGGAAGAATTCTTGGATTATAAGTGGAGAATGTGTGGTTCATATTGATACAGAAAGCTTGACGATTTTCAATATATAATATTTTATTTCAACTGTTGAGCAAAATAGTCTAAGGAATGGCCTTCAAGACAAAAAGATATTACTATTTGATAGAAAATTTCTTTGTTTTTTCTCATCTTTAATTGAGTTGCAAGATATATTTAATTTTCTTAAACAATTAGCCTAAGGTAATATATTAACAGAACTAGCTTACTTGATTCGAACCCTCTTCAAATCATGTAATTTTACTCTTGCCTCGCAGATTATTTACAGCGAACAGAATACTGACAATTAAATGCATTGATAAAGCATCTACTACAAATAAAAAATGGAGGATTGAAACATATGAAGACGAGTGAATTTTCAAGTTGGAATGAGTCAATTATTGAAAACCTATTTAGATTCTTTAATTATGCTGCAGTTCTAATTTCATTAGGTAAGTTGAGTTTATTTTTACGCAATTTCATAGAAGGATCATTGTTATTGGTAAAATCATCTTCTTTAGAAAAAAAAATTCAGTAGTATATTCTGCTTATAGTGCGTAATTTCACTTTAACTTTGTATGTTAAGGAATATATTTTTTCGAATAATGTACATTAACTAATATGCATTCTGAATACTATACGAGGATTTTCACTTGCTCCGTATATATATCTTGAGAAGAACAAATCATTATTATGTTGTCGTTTTCTCAAAATAGGCAGCATTGTAGCTAATTTGAGCTTTCTTATTATTTAGAAAATGATTTCCTTTATCTCCCGTAAAGATTTTAATTCGATGTTAACATAGCATGGCATATGATTTCCAGTTCTTTTCTCCTTCTCCATCTTGCATTCTGTCCTTGATAAGAACAGTAAAATTAAGCATTGATACATATGAAATGACTTCAAAATTTCATACAAATATTTTTTATATTCACCTATTTTGATGTTTATGCTCTCTTCGATTTGCAAGATAAATGATAAAAGATATATAATGCATTATGATATGTCCACCCGAATGACGACATATTCAGTTATTGTACTTTTAATATATATATATATATGAATCGAGAATACATAGTGCTTTAAAATATGACCTTAAAGTTTAGTCGATACTTAATATCTGAGGTCGTCTTCAAGGAGTTTATGTATATAAAATCCAATTGTAATTTAATAACTTCGTCGGATCCAAATATGTAAGTAACTCCTCATTTGAATGTGTAAACAGAAGAAGTTATCTTAGCTGGAATTTGGTGTAAGGCAAGTACTTTTGCATGGATACATGATTTAGTGTTCCTTTTGTTGATCTTGTAACTTATTTGAAGAGCTTTGTGGTGAAGTTTAAAAAGATTCGAAGTTACTTGGAACTTCCCTCAAGATATTATTCTTTAGTCGAATTTTTGAGAAGTTATCATATTTTGAGTTATTTTCTCATTTAAGAACTGATGTTATTTCTGATTTGAAATTTATTTTATAGCTAGTCTAAGCAATTCTCTAAGAAGGAGTTGCAAAGACTATTCAACTTCTTTGTGTGTGGCATCTACTAGGAGTTGAATTGAATCATCCGTTATATCTCGTATGTAATGCTAAAGGTTTCACACTTTTGTAACTGAGTCTAGTTAAATTAATTTTTACAGAATAAAGTTTCAAGAGCTACCAGAAATTTCAGAATTACAGTACATTGCTTTAATTCCGTTTCTTCCTTCTTTAACTAAAATCTATATGTTGCTTTTAAGTTCGAAGTTTTAAGTTTTACCCCAACTAAGATTATTTGGAGAAAAAATTGACATATGGATTTAACTTTTCTAATTTTCGTTCCTTAATTTTTCTTATAAGATCTCCATTGCATATCTTTCAATTATATTAGATGGAATTCTGCTACCTGATGGAATCATGTTGATAACTTTTATTTCGCCGGTCGACAGTGAACATTGAAAACTGAGCCTAAATTCAATTAATGAATAGTTTCCTCTGCGTCAATCATAATAGCTTTTGGTACGATGCATTTTTTGATACTTGCCTTTGTATGTGAATAGTTTTATTAAGAATTACACAGATGGTGAGAACTCAACCATGGCTGAAACCATGGAAGCCATAACTGGCAACTGAGAGAAAACAATAACATAGAAGAAAAATGTGATTTGGTAAAATGAGAACTCACACCTTTCATTGATCACCAATGAAGTACATGGCATCAACTAATCTGGAGAAAGAGAAAATATCTAACTAACTAATTAGCTTTCTAACCGACTATGACATCACTAACTAACTGCGCTAACTAATTGAAAAAAATGGAATCTAACTAACTGAATGTCATAATTAATACACACTTTAATCATGATCGTTAATACCCCTCCTCAAGTTGGAGGTGAGGATTTCACGGCCAACTTGTGTAAAATGGCTGAATGTTTCACACTAGTGAGAGCCTTGGTAAGAATGTCAGCAAGTTGGTCAGAGGTGGACACATGGTGCAGAGAAATGAGGCCCTCCTGAAGCTTATTGCGCACAAAGTGACAATCCACTTTAATGTATTTAGTTCTCTCATGGAACGCATGATTACGAACAATGTATATAGCAGATTGACTGTCACAGTAAACAACAATAGGAGAAGAGATGTGAATAGTCAATTCAGTAAGCAACCTATGAAGCCAAGTCAACTCTCCTACAACCTTTTTGAGTGATCTATACTCTGCTTCAGTTGACGATAGGGAGACAGTCTCTTGTTCTCTTGGACTTACAACTGATGGGGCTGTTCCGAAGTAGTATTAAATAGCCACTGACTGATCTCCTTAAGTCTGGATAGGATTCCCAATTTGAGTCACAAAATGCTTGAACTGTACAGTCAGGGTCCTTAGATAAGTGTACTCCCAAAATAGGATCCTTTTTTAGGTATCTAAAAAGGTGATAAGCTGCTTATAGATGGGGATCTCTAGGATCTTGCATGAACTGACTCAATTGTTGAACACTGAAGGCTATGTCCAGTCTGGTATTAGTGAGGAAGTTCAACTTGCCTATCAACTTCCTATAGAAGGTGGGATCAGGTAGAGGAGTACCTTCCTTGCCTCTTAGTTTGACAGTAGGGTCTAGTGGTAAAGACAGAGGTGCATAATTAAAGGAATCATATTCTTTGAGCAAGTCCAAAACAAACTTTCTTTGTGAAATAAGAACCCTCTCTGTTGTGTCAAGTATCTCTAAGCCCAGAAAGTAATGGAGTCTGCCAAGATCCTTGATCTTGAAAGTGTTGTCCAGATACACTTTTAGTTGTGCAATCTCAGTTGTGTATGTGCCTGTCAAAATAACATCATCTACATATACTGCAACAAACACTACCAAGGGTCCTGCCTTCCTGTAAAACAATGAGTGATCATAATGTGAGTGTGTGTAACCCCTGAGTGATAATATCTCAATCAGCTTGGCATACCACTGCCTACTTGCTTGTTTGAGACCATAAAGTGACTTATTTAGCTTACAAACTAGCCCTGGATTAGGTATCTCAAGGCCTAGAGGCACTTTCATATACACCTCTTCATGGAGATCTCCATGAAGGAATGCATTATTAACATCAAGTTGAAACATGCCCCAGCCTTTCTTCACAGCACATGCTACCAAGGTTCTTACATAAGTCATTTTAACCACAGGTGAGTAGGTCTCAGTATAGTCTATTCCAGCCTGTTGTATATATCCTTTGACTACCAGTCTTGCCTTAAACCTTTCTATGCTTCCATATGCTCTATTTTTAACTTTGTACACCCATCTACATCCAATTGCCTGCTTGTCTGCTGGTAGGCTTACAAGATCCCAAGTGTTGTTGGCATACAATGCCTCAAATTCTTGTGTCATGGCTTTCTGCCATGCAGGGCTCAGTGATGCTTCCTCATATGGTGATGGCTAACTATCATGAAAAACATTCTCAACAAGAGCTTGAGTGTTAGATGCAATGACATCAGGAGACACATGGTGGTGTTTGGTAAATAAGGCAGTAAGAGAAAGGTTGTTGGGATAATGTTGTGTGTTTTGTGTGTTGATGTTAACAAGTTTTAGGTTAGGAATGTTGACAATGTAATCTTTCAGATGTTGTGGAATTTTATTTTCTCTATGGGATTTTCTTTGCATTACTATGGAAGGAACATGTTGTGGTGGTGTTAGAGATGTAATGGCAAGGGCAGGAGGTGGTTGTGCAATGGGATCCTTAATGGTGTGGTCAGGTAGATGAATGGGAATTGTATCAGTTACATTGTTATAGTCACTTACATAGTTATCACATGAGTCTAATTCAGTATAATCAGGAGAAGAATAGACCTCAAAACAAAAGGAAAAGAATTGCTTTCAGCTGACAAAGTAAAAGGAAAGACATGTTCATGAAAGATCACATCCCTGGAGACATGTATCTTCTTTGTAGTCAAATTCATTACCTTGTAACCTTTTGTTCCAAAAAGATATCCCAGGAAAATATGTGGGGTGGTTCTTGGTTCAAGTTTATCTCTAAGTACTTTTGACACAGTGGGGGTAACAAAGACACCCAAAGGATCTAAATTGGCTATAGTTTGGTTTTCTTTTATACAACAGTCCATAGGGGCACTTATTTTTCAGATGGCTTAAGGGAAGCCTATTGATGAGATGGGTAGTTGTCAGAACACATTCTCCGCAATACCTTATAGGTAGTTTAGATTGAAACAAAAGGGCTCTGGTTGTTTCCAACAAATATTTATGTTTTCTTTCCACCACACTATTTTGTTGTGGTGTGTACGAGCAAGTTTTCTGATGAATGATCCCTTTGGATAAAAGAAATTGCTGTGCTTCATTGCTGGTAAACTCTAGCCCATTGTCTGTCCTAATGTTTTTGACTATGGTGTTAAATTGGTTTTCCACCATACTTATGAAGTTTTTCAGAACTTGTAAGGCATTGCTCTTGATACTTAAAAGATGTGTCCAAGTTGACCTGCTATAGTCATCTACTAATGTAATGAAATACTTGTAGTTGTCATATGTGGACACATGATATGGTCCCCATAAGTCAATATGGAGTAGTTCAAAAATGGATTTGGTTTGGCTGGTACTGTGACTAAAAGGTAATCTCTCTTGTCTTGCCATTGGACAAATGTTGCAGGAAAAAGGTTGTTTGGGAGAAAAAGTGGCTGGTAATGCAGTGATACTTTTCATTTTAACAAAAGGTACATGGCCAAGTCTATTGTGCCACAACAAGTCTACATTATCTCCAAAATTGTTACAAGAATTATTATCAATCAAGACATCAATATTATTGGAAGTAGAAGTACACACAGGAGGAAAAAAGTTGTGAAAACTATGAGATTTATCTGCATTAGAAGTAGGTATTTTACATTGATTTGTAAGACAAGGTTAGACAGAAGAAGAATTGCATGTTTTATTTTTACTAGAACCAGAGAAGAGACTATTATTAGGAAAACAACAACATATTTGACTTGTATTGACTCTATATAAGTCTTTAAGCATCTTGAGCACAAGAAGTAGAGTCCATCTCTGCTATTACCAATCACCTGAGGCCTCTTCACTGAAGGGGCTTACAACAGACACAATGCATTAGTGAACAAGACTATGCATTTCATAGAAGTTGTTAAGGAATGGACTGAAACTAGATTATACTTAAAAAAAGGCACATATAATACTTGATGTAAAGTGATATTAGATGTGAATGGTACATCCCCAAATTCTGTTACCTTAACTTTGTATCCATTTGGAAGTGAAACTAGTATAGGAAAAGGCAGGGTTCTAATGTTGATTGGGGAAGTTCTGTTAAAAGTTATAGGATTTGATGCCCCTGAGTCTATGATCCACAAATTAGCACTTGATTCAAAATATTTGCATGACGGATTGTCAAAATTAGTAGAGGAAGAACATACCACAATACCTGCAAAGTTCATGGATCCAGCAGCAACACTGGAGGCATTATTAGCACCAATATCTTCTCCCACATTCTCATTCTGGAAATGTTGCAGCAGGTTCATAATCTATCCATATTGTTCCTTTGTGAAGCTAAAATTTGGATGATTGTTACCTTGTGGTTGTTCCTCTCCATGAGTATTCATCATGTCATTTGCAGCACCATATACATTTGCCACCACTCTTTTCCTTTTGAAGTTTGGGCTTTATTGTCTGAAACTCTGACCACCATTGTAACTCCCTGACCTGTAGTTTTGATTATTGTTGCCTTGGGGATACCCATGCAACTTGTAACATTTCTACCACTGCTACTGCCTGAGTAATAGTTTCCACCTGAACTGCTACTACCACATGCATAATTGTTCCCTCCTAAACTGTTGTTACCACCAACATAATTGCTATTACCATTTGCATAATTGTTTCCTTGATAATTTGTCCTGAAAGTCCTTCCTCCATGACTCTTGTTATCAAGAGAATTTGCATTCAAAGAGATTGAATCTTTGGGCATTCGACCAATAGGCTTAAACTCTCTTTGTTTTTCCTCCTGGATTAACAGCGAGAAAGACTGTCCCATGGAAGGGAGTGAATTCATCATGAGGATAGTTCCCCTCACTACTGTGTACACTTCATTTAGTCCCATAAGGAACTGAATCAAACGTCTATCTTGCTTTGCCTTGTGCATACCATCCTTTGCACCACACACACATACACAACTACATTGAGTTTTCACACTCAAAGTGTTCAACTCCTCCCACAATTTCTTCATCCTCGTATAGTAGACAGTGATGTCTAATATTCCTTGAGTGAGATCATTGATTTCCTTTTGTATCTGGTACAGTTTTGCCCCATTGGTTTGGTCATATCTATCCTCTAACTCCTTTCAAAGTTCAGCAGAATTATTCACATACTCCACACTGTGTGAGATTTCCTTGATAAATGAATTCAAAACCCAAGATGTTACCATATCATCACACCTCTGCCATTGGCACAATTAAGGTGAATTGGCATTTGGTTTCTCATAACTTCCATCGATAAAATCCAATTTGTTTTTCACTGACAGAGCTCGCATAACTCCTCTTCTCCAAGATCGATGGCTTGTTCCATCAAATTGAGCAGGGACAAGCATCATCCCTGGGCTATCTGAGGGATGCACATACAAAGCACTACTAGTGTCGTTTCCATAAGTGTTAGTTCCCTCAGATGTGGATACATTGTCGTCGATAGCCATGGATATACACAACAAAACTTATCGTGAATTACTTGACAAGAGAAAGAAAAGAAAATTGTGATCGAAACTCAGAAAAGAAAACTATGATCAAACTCAGATCTGAACCAGTACAGAAACTTTGAAAATTCGTATCAATTGAAGATAACAATTCAAACAGCAATACAATTAACAGAAGATGAAGAGATCAACTGACCTTGCTCTGATACCATATTAAGAATTACATAGATGGTGAGAACTCAACCATGGCTGAAACCATGGAAGCCATAACTGGCAACTGAGAGAAGACAATAACAGAGAAGAAAAATGTGACTTGGTAAAATGAGAACTCACACCTTTCATTGATCACCAATGAAGTACTTATATACATGTGTGAATATGCATCAACTAATCTGGAGAAAGAGAAAATATCTAACTAACTAATTAGCTCTCTAACCGACTATGGCATCACTAACTAACTGAAAAATGGAATCTAACTAACTGAATGTCCTAATTAATACACAGTTTAATCATGATCGTTAATAAGTTTAATGATATTGAAGGAAGGAACATGAATTTTGGCTTTGGATTATGTTTGGTTTTTGGAACAAGTAGTTGCTAGTAGTGACAACAGAGACAAAGAGTTATGAGAAATTATCTTAAAATCTTTCAAATTCTTCCTCTCTTAAGATTTAGGAAAGACCCATGAGAAATTTACGAATGACATTGCTATTATTTTTAGGTACTGTTTTTTTTAATCTAGCTTCTGCATAAGTGAAGTTCTACTCTTGATTATTTTTAGTTTATGTTTTTCAAATGTTTTCATTGATTAGTAAACTTATCTTTTGTTGTCCTTTGGATCTAGAAGTTATCCTCGACGTCATTCATGAGTATAGAAAATTGACTTTAATGGAGCAGAATACATGTCGTAAAATAATGTGTGGCTTCTTATAACGGTAAAAATTAGTAAAACAAAAAAGCTCTTGATTTGGGAACAAAGAATAGTTTTTCATCTAAATCATTAAAACTATACTTGACGATACATTCTTTAATGTTCTTATATTTTTAATTGAGAAAAATAAAATTATATTACAAGACTGAATATTTATGAACCTTGCTATTCATATAATTGGATTCATTACTTGATAAAATTTTTGAAGTCTGAAACTATTTTTGAATTTTAAAAAATTAAATTTTAACATGCAGGCTCAATTTGCCCTAACCTTCAGATAGTGTTGCCCCCTTTTCTCCTATTTTTCTCCTCTCATTTATCTGTGGTTATTTTTTGATGTTATGGTTAATCAAACTAAATTCAGAAGTTCATGAAGATATAATACATCTTATAATGTTCCAACAGGAAACCGAAAAAATGAAGGATACGAGAAAAGACCAAGCAAGCAAACAAATGGGTACAAAATTTGGATTGGTTAAAGTTTTGGAGTGTGTTGTAGGTAGCATTTTCATAATATTTACATTTTCATGTTTAAATTTGAACTTTCTTTTGAAAATATTGCTGTTATACTTTTTCTTTTGATTAGTAAGACTAGCATTTTCATCTTCCTTTCACTTTTGCACTTGAAGAAATTGTTTGGTCTTTAAAGAACACAATATCATGACTTTTAACAAGCTTCTTCTTAACTGGATCATAGTCAAGACCATAACCAATGAAGATACACTACCTAGTTTTAACATTCAATTTGACCTTTTATTCTTAAGATCATGCACAAAAACTTTACACCCAAAGACTCTAAGATGATATTAAGTGTCACACCTCACCTTAGGTTAGGCGGACAAGTACTATATGAACACATGCCTTACAAGTGACCTATGACGAGAAAGTGAACTACTATGCATATAGATTTGCTACTGAGAAGCTCCATATACAACACATATCGACTAGCTGAACCAATAAATGTGACAGGTAAAACTATGATTATAGATGATAGTTTTAAAATGTCTACAAAGCCTATCTACTAGAATCCATGCCTGTACAACTATCAAAATATGCATAGTAAAGACTCAGCAAAGCCCCAAATCAACCTAGAGCTCACCAACAATCGCTGAGTATCATGTGCTTCTATGAGGAAGATCTACTAGTTGAGTACCTGTACCTACAACATGGAATGCAACGTCACCAATGAGGGACATTAGTACGAAAGAATGTACTGAATATGTAAGGCATAATGCAACCATATGTAAAATGAGAGCTCAAGTGAAACCAAATACATATAGGTAAGGATTAGAGACCACCTTTGCTTATACTTTTGGAATCGTGTATGTTACATTCTTTTCTTTACTTTTCTCTGCGTTCTAATCTTTATAAGGCATATGATACAAATGACCAGCTGGTCAGTGGTAGAAGAGGATGACCCATGCTAGGCATTTAACCCCTAGGATGTTCTCCTCATAATTCAACCAATTGGGATTGGCCCATGCTAGGCTTTTTCCCCTGAGCTGCCACCCTTCTATACCAATTGGGATCAGCCCATGCTAGCTTTCACCCCTGAGCTGCCACCCTTCCATACCAATTGGGATCGACCCATGCTAGGCATTTTCCCCTGGGCTGCCACCCATCATTATACAAATTGCTTCACTTAGATTCTTTAATCTTTGAGATTGTTGTTTTGATGTTCATAACTCTTTTGAGATTATTCTTTTGATGATCATAACTCTTTTGAGATTGTTGTTTTGGTGGTCATAATCATTGTTGAGACGTGGGATATGAACTACTAGTAGAAGACATGTGAATATGGACTTACGATAATAACAATGACATGGGAAGCAAATGTGACACCAACATAATACTTAGGAGCTTATCTGACTCAGTAAGCATTTTGACATCTCAAATTGAAGCACATATCAAGTGAAGACATTTAACATTCAGCCAAGAGATTTAAACTCTAAATGGTAGCCAAATACTCACTAACTAATATCAAATACAAGGTACACATGAAAGTGGAACCAAGGGAGAACGTGGACAGATTCAACTTAAGGACGGATACATATTCCAAGTAAGTACATATAAAATGTACAATAGAGCAAGTAGGGATCTTGTGAGGTAACATAATAGTCTAACACAATGGAGTAATAACCAATAAAGGGACCATATGGACATGTGACAAGATGACATATATGATGGAATAGACAATTGAAGCAAGTTGGCTTGATATGGGCAGATTGTATATCCAACATATAAACATATGTACCATGTGTAATCTAGGATCACTTTGATTTATATAAGGGGATTATGTGCCAAGGGTACTTTGACGATGAAACACATTTAAACCTTGCATGCTAATACTTGGTAGAGTAAGCACACACATTTAGTAATAAACTCATATTAGAGTACTCACTTTAATGCTCTAGGGAGTAGGAACTGCAACTATGGATCAGTCACTACCAAGGACACTTAGAAAGCTTACAAGTGTTGGATTCATGACAAAGAAATAGGAAACCGAATAGCCTTACACACCTTGTTGCACAACTTTGGATATTACAATGAGTTGACCGTCTTCCTTTCACATTATTTATCTACAATGGAGTAAAAAATAAAACTAGCATTAGTAGCTGATAAACAAGTTTGGGCTACTTGATCAAACCAAAACAGTAATTGGCAGTAAGTCTATAATTGATCCCATCAAGGGTGTTCTTCCCACCCATTCTCCTCTAATTTTTTTTCCATATACTATGCAGCCTTCTTATATGGTCCTCCGAAACTCCTCAGGCTTCATAACGTTTGGAAATCAATATACAAAGGGATGACAGGAAGTAAGCTCATACAACACTCAATTAAGTGGTGTATCACTACACTTTCAATGTTCTATCCTATAACCAGTTCCCATGACTTCTCTACACATATCCAACCACACCCCCTTATTTTACGATACACAAAATAGTCCCTAAGAATCACAATGTGGAAATAGCAATACGAACATATGGCTTCCGATCAACATCTCGCGAGTTCCAACTAACATTACATTTAAGATGCTCAAAACGAGCTCACAATCAAAATTTAAGGGGACTCCACTCCATGGCTGTCCCAACCAGCACCTCCTTCCTGAACATTTACCAAGCTCACACCATATAGAGACAACACTCCTTAGTTCATTAACGCATAAAAACTTTTACAAACAACGTAAGAACAAGAGAGGGATGAAAATTTCCATAGATCTTACCTTGCTGGACAGAAACCTCACTTGCTAAGACTTGGATTCTTCAAGGTTTATGTTGTCCTCTTCCCCTTAACTTGATGTTAAATCAGATTATTCACTTGAATTCTAACTTAAGATGAGATATGTTCTACTAACTTGTACTTTAAAAACAAAGGGTTTGCTTCTGATTTTAATGGTGAAGCTATAGACCAGAACTCTTAGAGCTTTTATGGCTTTCCTTGGGAGCAATTTTCTGGAGAATAAGTGATGAAGGAGATGTGATAAGATTGATGCTTTAGAGGTCCCTTTTGGAAATTTTCACTTAATAAATTGGAGAAATAATATGGTCCTTTACTTTTAAGTAAGCAGGTGCATCACCTCCTTAATTTCTGCCACAAGTTTTTAAGTAGGTGCATCAACTACTTACTCTTTTCATTTAAATGCAGTCCACTTATTCTAAGTAGGTGCATTACCTACTTGCCCCTTTTAACTTAAAATTAAGTCCACTAATTCTAAGTAGGTGCATCACCTACTTGCCCTTTTCACTTAAAATGCAGTCCACTAATTCTAAGTAGGTGCATCACCTACTTGTCACCTACTAGCTTAGTTTAGTCAAGCAAGCACCTCACTTATTTTACACCATTTTTCCAATCTTAGTTTCTTTACAAGACTGTAGAACTAATATGCACTTGACCACTTTGACTTTTACATCGAATACCGCCTTTTACTATTCCGAGTTCAAATTATTTTGAGTTCACTTAGTCGTATATGTGTTGGAAGGCACGGGTTATTGCAACTTTAACCTATTCTATTGTCACTAGTCGCATAGGAAACTGAGTCCATAACTATACCACAGGGCAATTTATAAGCGTCATATAAATAGAACTAGTACATGTAGAATATGGGGTGTTACAACAAGTAACATTCTTACCAAACAAACTTTGTTAGGGATATCACCATCCAAAACAACAATAAGAGATAAATTGATAATATAAGCAACAATATTAAGTGCTTCCTCCAAAAAAGAATCTGGCAGCTAATAATCCAAAAACATACATCTAACTCCCTCAACTAGAGTTTTCTTCATCCTTTCTGCTAAACCATTTAACTGAGGATTCTTTGGAAGAGTTTTTTATGCCGAATATCCTTTTCACTGCAATATATATCAATAGGACCAATCTACTCATCATCATTATTTGAGTGGATGTATTTAAATTTCTTCCATGTCCGTATCTCAATCAATGCTTCAAAACTCTTGAACACATCAATAACTTGATCCTTGGACTTCAAAGAAAATATTCAGAGTTTGCGAGAATGATCATCAATTAAAAGTCACAAAGTAAAGTGCACCACCATGAGACCTTACCTGTAACACCTCGAAAACCAGACCTAGAAAAAAATTTCAAAACTTACCTGAAGTAGTGAACCACGCCAGGTTCACAGACTGTGATAAGGTCCACGGTCCATTGACCTGCCCATGCTGGGGAGTTAAACTCCACCAGGCCCAGGTATATTAGACCACGAGACCCTTCACGGGTCGTGGTCTTGACGACGGACTGTGGTGGCGTCCGTGAAGATTTAGGTGGTAGCCCCCTAGCTAGTCCCTTAGACCCCACGCCCAAGTGAAGACCACGAGGACCTTCACGGTCTGTGGTCCTTCACACGGGCCGTGGGATGGTCCGTGAAAATAGGCCCTCAGACTATCGGACCAAGTGAGGACCATGGGGACCTTCACGGTTTGTGGTCGTTCACACGGTCTGTGCTGGAGCCTGTGAAGCCGACTATCAGAAACCAGTAGCCACTGGACCAAATACCACAACTCACTTCATGGTCCGTGGTCCCTTTCAGGGGTATTTTGGTCTTTTCCTATTTCATTGGACCCCTAAACTACGTCGTTTTGGTTAGTTTTAGCATAGAAACATAACTAGAACTTACGTAAGTCAGATCTTTCATCAAAACTTAACAAATTAGAATGAGAAAGGAGAAAAGAAGTCAAGAACCCTAGTTCAAGAACGCAACAAGTTCCCATCAGTTCCATCTCCGAAATGAAAGATTTCTCCATGGAATTTGTTACCAGGTAAGTGGGACTAGTGGGTTCCTTTCACCCATTAGGTCCCTAGAATTCAGTTAGATTCTTGATTCCGTATTATTAACTAGACCTAGGGTTTCTAGAACTTCAGCAAATTATCATGAATTATTTATTTACATGTTCCAAATCACATTATCATTTTATTACTTCGTTTCTTGAATGAATTTCAGAACCCTAGCTATGTATTTCTTTAGTTCTTGAATTTCACATGCTAGGTCAGATATTTCAGTATTTCAGATATATATGTCTGAGTCTTGAATGTGTCATTATCAGTATATTAATGTGCATTCTCAGTTTGCATGTTAGTTTTGGGCTATCTAGTATATTAGAGAAATTCAGTCATAATGTGTTAGTCATTTAATCTATTGGGATTAGCATAATATCGAGTTGAAATAGGGTCAGTAACCCATATAGTCCCAGAACTATGAGCCACGTAGGTTGTAAGTCCCTTTTGTGGGCATCATTTTAGTGATCGCACCAACATGCCTCTACACCTTTGGTTGGGTGTATTGGGTCCTCTCGATGGGGCGTAGACATCGGACTCCACATTTAGCTCATATGGTTTTATTATCGGTTATTAGTAGCTCCCACTATTCAGTCAGACTCCATTGCATTGACCACATTTCAGTACAGTATTGAGGCTCAACATGTTATCGATTATGCTTTCAGACAGCTTAAGGTACATGAGAAGAACTATCCAACTCATAACCTCGAGCTTGCAACAGTGGTGTTAGCACTCAAGATTTGGAGACACTTCTTGTATGGTGTGTGTTCACCCAGAAAGAGTTGAATCTTCGCCAGAGAAGATGGCTTGAGTTCCTTAAGGACTATGACAGTAGTGTGCATTACTATCCTGGTAAGGGCAATGTAGTAGGCAATGCCCTTAGCAGACTGTCTATGGGTAGTGTAGCACATGTTGAGGAAAAAAGAAAGGAACTAGCGAAGGATGTTCACAGGCTTGCTTGTTTAGGAGTTCGTCTTATGAGAATATTAGATTGGGGTGTAACAATACAGAATGGATCATAATCGTTATTGGTAGCGGAGGTTAAGGAAAAGCAAGACAGTAATCCGATATTTCTTGAGCTAAAGGGTGCAGTCCATCAATAGAGGTTTGAGGTATTCTCCTAACGGGTAGATGGTGTGCTTCGCTATCAGGGTTGACTATATGTTCCTAATGTGGGCGAGTTGAGATGACATATTCTTGCAGAAGCCCATAATTCCAGGTATTCCGTTCATCCAGGCGCCACTAAGATGTATCTCGATCTGCGAAAAGTATTTTGGTGGAATGGCATGAAGAAGGACTTAGCAGATTTTGTGGCTAAGGGCCCCAATTATCAGCAAGTGAAGGTAGAACATCATAGTGGGTATGACTCAGGAGGTCGACATTCCTAATTGGAAGTGGGAAGTGATCAACATGGATTTCATTACATGATTACCTCGTACTTGCAGACAACACAACTCTATTTGGGTGATACTTCTCACTTTTTACCACAAGACTATAAATTCGACGGAGAACTGCACCAAGCATTAGATGAATGAGATAGTCAGGTTGCATGGGGTTCCTTTGTCTATCATCTCAGATAGAGGTCCTTAGTTTACCTCTCATTTCTTGAAGTCATTCCAAAAAAGTTTTGGTACTCAGGTTAATCTTAGAACAACATTTCATCCACAGACGGATGGTTAGGCAGAGTGTACCATTCAGAATTAAGAGGACATGTTGAGAGCTTGTGTGATCAACTTGAAGGGTAGTTGGGATGATCACCTTCATCTTATAGAGTTCGCCTACAATAATAGCTACCATTCCAACATTCAGATGGCCCCTTATGAGGCATTGTATGGGTGTAGATGTAGATCTCCAATTAGTTGGTTTGAAGTAGGTGAAGCAGCCTTGATAGGGCCAGATTCAGTTCTTGATGTTATGGAAAAAGTGCAACTCATTAGAGATAGACTTAACACAGCCCAGAGTTGCCAGAAGTCTGATGCAGATGTAAGGTGAAGGGAACTAGAGTTCCAAGTTGATGATTGGGTTATCTTGAAAGTGTTACCTATGAAAGGGGTGATGAGATTTGGCAAGAAAGGGAAGCTCAGTCGTTGATATGTAAGGCCCTTAAAAGATTCTGAAAAGGATTGGAAAAGTGGTTTATGAGTTAGAGTTGCCAGCAAAATTAGTAGTAGTGCATCCGGTCTTTCACATTTCACTATTGAAGAAGTGTGTGGGTGATCCAGCATCCATAGTGCCATTGGAGAGTGTGGTTGTGAAGGATAATCTCACTTATGAGAATGTACCAGTTGAGATTCTTGATCATTAGGTTAGAAAGTTGAGAAAAAAAGAAGTCACTTCAGTCAAGGTTTTGTGGATGAGTCAGTCTGTAGAGGGAGCAACTTAGGAGGCAGAAACAACCACGAAGTCTAAGTATCCTCATCTCTTTCCTTTCGATTCCACTCTAGCTTGAGGTATTAGTTCCTCTTCAATTTTTCAGTCATTCATACGCAAATTTAGTCTTAGTATCATGTTTCTTCAGTTTGAACTTGCATTTTCAGCGTATTTGCATGTTCTTGGAACTCAGTTTGGTCAGAAATCAGTCTTTAGTGTTTAGTGGTAGGGTGGTAGCTCTTTCTCTCAATTTTAGCTAGTTTAGTGTTCATTCGAGGATGAATGATCCAAGGGGGAGATATTGTAACACCTCGAAAACCAGACCTAGAAAAAAATTTCAGAACTTACCTGAAGTAGTGAACCATGGTAGGGTTCACGGACCGTGATAAGATCCACGGTTCGTTGACCTGCCCATGGTAGGGAGTTGGACTCCACCAGGCCAAGGCATCAGACCACGGGACCCTTCATAGGTCGTGGTCTTGATGATGGACTGTGGTGGCGTCTGTGAAGATTTAGACAATAGCCCTCCTTGCCAGTCCCTTACACCCCCACGCCCAAGTGAAGACCACGAGGACCTTCACGGTCCTTGGTCCTTCAACGGGCCGTGGGATGGTCCGTGAAGATAGGCCCTCAAACCACTGGACCAAGTGAGGGCAACGGGGACCTTCACAGTTTGTGGTCCTTCAAACAGTCCGTGGTGGAGCCCATAAAGCAGACCCTCAGAAACCAGTAGCCACTAGACCAAAGACGCCACTTCACGGTCCGTGGTCCCTTTCACGATCCGTGGAAGTTGTCGTGGTCAGCCCTGTCTGCAATTTAAGTCAGGGGTCTTTTGGTCTTTTCCTATTTCGTTGGACCCTTAAACTACGTGGTTTTAACCCTAAACTACGTGGTTTTGGTTAGTTTTAGCCTAGAAACATAACTAGAACTTACCTAAGTCAGATCTTTCATCAAAACATAGCAAATTAGAGCGATAAAGGAGAAAAGAAATCAAGAACACTAGTTCAAGAACGCAGCAAGTTCCCATCAGTTCCATCCCCAAAATCGAAAGATTTCTTTGTGGATTTCGTCACCAGGTATGTGGGATTTCACTAGTGGGTTCCTTTCTCCCATTAGTTCCCTAGAATTCAGTCAGATTCTTGATTCCCTACTATTAACTAGACCTAGGGTTTCTAGAACTTCAGTAAATTATCATGAATTAGTTATTTACATGTTCCAAATTAGATTATCATGTTATTACTTCGTTTCTTGCATGAATTTTAGAACCCTACCTATGTATTTCTTTAGTTCTTGAACTTCACATTCTAGGTCAGATATTTCAGTATTTCGGATATACATGCCTCAGTGTTGAATGTGTCATTATCATTATATTAATGTGCATTCTCAGTTTGTATGTCAGTTTTGAGCTGTCTAGTATACTACAGAAATTCAGTCATAATGTGTTATTCATTTAATCTATTGGGAGTAGCATAATACCGTGTTGGACTAGGGTCAGTCACCCATATAATCTCCGAACTACGAGCCACGTAAGTTGTAAGTCCCCTCTGTGGGTATCATTTTAGTGATCACGCCAACATGCCTCTACATCTTTGGTTGGGTGTATTGGGTCCTCTCGATGGGGCGTATACATCGGACTCCACATTTAGCTCATGTGGTTTGATTATTGGTTATTAGTAGCTCCCACAGTTTAGTCAGATTCCATTGCATTGACCACATTTCAGTACAGTCAGTATTTAGTCTCAACATGTTATAAATTTGGTCATTGCATCCAGTTAGTTCAATATTCAATATATATATATATATATATATATATCATGTTCAGATTTTATCCTTGATTTATTTCTTGTTCAGTTATATGTTTATTTCAGCTTTACTCTATCATGCATGCTCGGTACCTTTCAATTATTGACGCATACTCTGTGGTACATCTTCTCATGATGTAGGTTTAGGTCCTCAGCATCCAGATCACACTTAGATTGGTTTCCGATCTCTAGTTCAGCAACATCAGTGGTGAGTCCTCATTCATCGAGGATAATAGTCATGTTATCTTTCAGTTTTTAGTTTTTTAGTTTCAGTTTTTCTAGACTTAGCTGGGGAAATGTCCTAGCATTTCTAGTCAGTTAGAGGCTATTTTCATACATAGTTAGATTCAGTTTATTATTTCGAGTTTGATATTTATTTTGTATTAAATTCTCAGAATTGATATATTCAGTTTAGTATATTCGTATTCCCCATCATTTCAGATTTACTTTATGATTAGCTTCCACATCAGTTATTATTACTCTTAGTATGCTCATGTCGTGACAGCAAGGTTAGCTTGGGGTCACTTGTAACCCTAGGTCCCGTGTTTGCGTCTTGGGGGTAGCTCAGGGCATGACAAACTTGGTATCATATCACTAGGTTAAAGTGTCCTAGGATGCCTGAAAAGCCGCACTAGGTAGAGTCCTTTTCATGGGTGTGTAGTGCGCACCACATCTAATGATAGGGAGGCTACAATGTGTTTTAGGAAAAAATATCTTCACTTTCTTGTTACTCTTATCATGCTTAAGGAATGTTCTAATTCCATTCTAACTCAATGTTCTACGTTTCAGATCATGCCTCCTCGTAGAGCTAACACCAGGAAAGCGAATGCCACAAACTCAAATGCATCTCCTCTAGTCCCAGATCAAGAAGTTTCAAATGCAGAGTTACATAACGCAATTCAGATATTGGCTTAGAGTGTGGCAACTAGAACAATCAGCGGGTTCCAGTTCCAAAAAATGCTAATGTTGGGTCAGTTGCAGCTAGAGTGCGAGATTTTGTTAGGATAAATCCGCCAAAGTTCTTAGGATCGCAGATTGATGAGTATCCCGAAAACTTCATTGATGAGGTCAAGAAGATCTTTGAAGTGATGCAAGTAACTAGGAATGATCGGGTTGAGTAAGCATCTTACCAACTCAAGAATGTGGCTCATATCTGGTATACTCCGTGGAAAGAGAACATGGGTACATATGCAGCTCCTATCACTTTGGATTGCTTTAGTGAGACCTTTCTGGACAGGTTTTTCCCAAGATAGCTGATGGAGGCAAAAGCTCAGGAATTTATGAACTTAAGGCAAGGTAGCATAACAGTCCAAGAGTATAGGGTCAAGTTTACCTAACTCTCTAGGCATGCTCATCACATGGTTGTTGATTCCATGGCCCAAATGAATAAGTTTCTATATGGAGTGTCAGACTTGGTGAAGACAGAGTGTAGAAATACTATGTTGCTGGAAAATATAAGCATCTCTAGGCTCATGACTCATGCTTAGCAGGTTGATGGTGATAAGCTTAGGGAACATGATAAGGAGAACAAGAAGGCTAGGACTGGAAACTATGAGTATTCTCAATAGAAGTCGTGGGGTGGAAATCTCTCGCAGGGTCAGCAAAAATTTTCAGCTTCATCAGCTAGTGTTCCGTCCTCTAAGTTCAGACAAGATCATAAAGGTAGGGTATCAGGCTCTAAGTCTCAGGGGAGTGTTACAGGTACCAAAACCTACCCAACTTTTCCCTAAGTATGGTAAGAACCATCTAGGCGAGTCCCTTGCAAGAAATGAAGAATGTTTTAGGTGTGGTCAGTCTGGTCACATGTTGAGGGATTGTCCTTCTAAACAGGGTCAAGGAGATAATAATGGTAGAGCTCAGTCTGCAACTTCAGCAGCACCAGCAGGCCGCCAGATTCAGCAGGGTAACTCATTTGGTACAGGTGGCGGACAACGTCAAAACATGCTCTATGCTCTTCAGATTCACCAGGATCAGGAAGATTCTCCTGATGTGGTCACTTGTACGTTACGAGTCTTTAATCTAGATGTTTATGCTTTGTTAGATCCAGGGGCTACTCCTTCCTTTGTAACTCCTTATATAGAATTTAAGTTTGATGTTAGTCCAGAAACTCTCTCAGAACCTTTCTCAGTCTCTACTCCAGTCGGTGACCCAGTTATAGCTAGACAGGTATACAGAAATTGCCCTGTCATAGTCTCCTAGAAAGTCNCTCAGGGGAGTGTTACAGGTACCGAAACCTACCCAACTTTTCCCTAAGTTTGGTAAGAACCATCTAGGCGAGTCCCTTGCAGGAAAGGAAAAATGTTTTAGGTGTGGTCAGTCTGGTCACATGTTGAGGGATTGTCCTTCTAAACAGGGTCAAGGAGATAATAATGGTAGAGCTCAGTCTGCAACTTCAGCAGCACCAGCAGGCCGCCAGATTCAGCAGGGTAACTCATTTGGTACAGGTGGCAGACAACGTCAAAACATGCTCTATGCTCTTCAGATTCACCGGAATCAGGAAGATTCTCCTGATGTGGTCACTGGTACGTTACGAGTCTTTAATCTAGATGTTTATGCTTTGTTAGATCCAGGGGCTACTCCTTCCTTTGTAACTCCTTATATAGAATTTAAGTTTGATGTTAGTCCAGAAACTCTCTCAGAACCTTTCTCAGTCTCTACTCCAGTCGGTGACCCATTTATAGCTAGACGGGTATACAGAAATTGCCCTGTCATAGTCTCCTAGAAAGTCACCTCAGCAGGTCTTGTATAGTTAGAAATGGTAGACTTTTATGTCATTCTAGGCATGGTTTGGTTACATTATAGTTATGCCTTGGTCGATTATAGAACCAAGATTGTTCGTTTTCACTTTCTAGATGAACCAATCTTAGAATGGAAGGGTAGTAGCTTAGCGCCTATGGGTCGATTCATTTCTTACCTTAAGGCAAGAAAAATGATCTCTAAGAGTAGTCTCTATCATCTAGTTTGGGTTAAGGATTCAAACTCCAAAACCCCAACTCTTGAGTCAGTTCCCGTAGTCAATGAGTTCCCAAAATTATTTCCAGAAGATCTTCCCAGAGTTGCTTCTGAAAGGGAAATCTACTTTGGAATTGATCTCCTTCTGGATACCCAACCTCTTTCTATTCCTCCTTACAAAATGGCTCTAGCTGAGCTTAAGGAATTGAAAGAGCAATTGAAAGACCTTCTAGATAAGGGCTTCATTAGACCTAGTATTTCACCATGGGGTGCACCGGTATTGTTCGTGAAGAAGAAAGATGGTTCTCTCAGAATGTGCATTGACTATAGGCAGTTGAACAAGGTCACAATCAAGAATAAGTATCCCATACCTAGCATTGATGACTTGTTTGACCTAATTTAGGGTGCTAGTCATTTCTCAAAGATAGACCTCAGATTGGGTTATCATCAACTCAAAGTCAGAGATAATGACATTCTGAAGACATCCTTTAGAACTCACTATGGTCATTATGAATTTGTAGTAATGTCATTTGGACTGACCAATGCTCTTGCAGCTTTTATGGATTTGATGAACAGGGTGTTCAAGCAGTACTTGGACTTGTTCGTTATCGTCTTTATTGATGATATCCTCATTTTCTCTAGGAATGAGGAAGAACATGCGAGTTATTTGAGGGTTGTCCTGTAAACTCTCAAAGATCAGCAATTATTCGCCAAATTTAACAAGTGCGAGTTTTGGTTACAATCAGTTGCTTTCCTTGGGCATATAGTATACACGAAAGGGATCCGTGTGGATTCCCTAAAAATAGAAGCAGTGTAACAATGGCCCAGACCTACCTCTCCTATAGATATTAGTAGATTCTTGGGTCTAGCGGGTTATTAGTGAAGGTTCTTGGAAGGATTTTCATACATAGCCTCTCCATTGACTAATTTGACTCTAAAAAAGGTTAAGTTTCATTGGTAAGATGATTGTGATAAAAGCTTCGCAGAATTGAAAACTAGGTTGACTATAACTCCTGTTTTGATTCTACCAGAGGGTTCAGATGGTTATGTGATTTATTGTGATGCATCCAGAGTTGGCCTAGGTTGTGTGTTGATGCAGCGAGGTAAGGTTATAGCTTATGCTTCCAGGCAGCTTAAGGTACATGAGAAGAACTATCTGACTCATGACCTCGAGCTTGCAGCAGTGGTGTTTGCACTCAAGATTTGGAGACACTACTTGTATGGTGTTCATGTAGATGTGTTCACTGACCATAAGAGACTTCAGTATGTGTTCACCCAAAAAGAGTTAAATCTTCGCCAGAGAAGATGTCTTGAGTTCCTCAAGGACTATGACATGAGTGTGCATTATAATCCTGGTAAGGCCAATGTAGTAGTTGATGCCCTTAGGAGACTGTCTATGGGTAGAATAGCACATGTTGAGGAAGAAAGAAAGGAACTAGCGAAGGATGTTCACAGGCTTACTCGTTTAGGAGTTCATCATATGAGCATATTAGATGGGGGTGTAACAATACATAATGGATCAGAATCGTCATTGGTAGCGGAAGTTAAGGAAAAGCAAGACAATAATATGATATTGCTTGTGCTAAAGGGTGCAATCCATCAACAGAGGGTTGAGGTATTCTCCCAAGGAGGAGATGGTGTGCTTCGCTATCAGGGTCGACTATATGTTCCTAATGTGGGAGAGTTGAGACAACATATTCTTGCAGNAACAATACATAATGGATTAGAAACGTCATTGGTAGTAGAGGTTAAGGAAAAGCAAGACAGTAATCTGATATTGCTTGTGCTAAAGGGTGCAATCCATCAACAGAGGGTTGAGGTATTCTCCCAAGGAGGAGATGGTGTGCTTCGCTATCAGGGTCGACTATATGTTCCTAATGTGGGAGAGTTGAGACAACATATTCTTGCAGAAGCACATAATTCCAGATATTCCATTCATCCAGGCGCTACTAAGATGTACTGCGATCTGCGGGAAGTATTTTGGTGGAATGGCATGAAGAGGGACATAGGAGATTTTGTCGCTAAGTGCCCCAATTGTCAGTAAGTGAAGGTAGAACATCAGAAACCATGGGGCATGACTCAGGAGATCGACATTCCTACCTGGAAATGGGAAGTGATCAACATGGATTTCATTACAGGATTACCTCGTACTCACAGACAACACAACTCCATTTGGGTGATAGTTTACAGAGTTACTAAGTCTTCTCACTTTTTGGCGATGAAGACTACAGATTTGGTGGAGGACTACGCCAAGCTTTACATCAATGAGATATTCAGGTTGCATGGGGTTCCTTTGTCTATCATCTCAGAGAGAGGTCCTCAGTTTACCTCTTATTTCTGGAAGTCATTTCAGAAAGGTCTTGGTACTGAGGTTAATCTTAGCACAACATTTCATCCACAGACGGATGGTCAGGCAGAGAGTACCATTCAGACCTTAGAGGAAATGTTGAGAGCTTGTGTGATCGACTTCAAGGGTAGTTGGGATGATCACCTTTTTCTTATAGAGTTCGCCTACAATAATAACTACCATTCCAGCATTCAAATGACCCCTTATGAGGCATTGTATGGGTGTAGATATAGATCTCTAGTTGGTTAATTTGAAGTAGGTAAAGCAACCTTGATAGGGCCAGATTTTGTTCTTGATGCTATGGAGAAAGTGCAACTCAGTAGAGATAGACGTAAGACAGCCCATAGTCGCCAGAAGTCTTATGCAGATGTAAGGAGAAGGGAACTAGAGTTCCAAGTTAATGTTGGGTTTTCTTGAAAGTGTCACCTATGAATGGGGTGATGAGATTTGGCAAGAAAGGAAAGCTCAGTCCTAGATATGTAGGCCCTTACAAGATTCTGAAAAGGATTGGAAAAGTGGCTTATGAGTTAGAGTTGCCAGCAGAATTAGCAGTAGTGCATCCAGTCTTTCACATTTCACTATTCAAGAAGTATGTGGGTGATCCAACATCGGTAGTGCAATTAGAGAATGTGGTTGGGAAGGATAGTCTCACTTATGAGGATGTACCAGTTGAGATTCTTGATCGTTAGGTTATAAGGTTGAGAAACAAATAAGTCACTTCAGTCAAGGTTTTGTGGAGGAATCAGTCCGTAGAGGGAGCTACTTGAGAAGCAGAAGCAGCCATGAAGTCCAAGTATCCTCATCACTTTCCTTTCGATTCCACTCCAGCTTGAGGTATTAGTTCCACTTTTGTTTTTCAGTCATTTATGCGCAAATTCAGTTTTAGTATCATGTTCCTTTAGTTTGTACTTGCATTTTCAGCGCATTTGCATGTTCTTGGAACTCAGTTCAGTCATATATTAGTATTCAATGTTAAGTGGTAGGGTTGTAGCTCTTTCCCTCCATTTCAGCTAGTTTTGGCTTCATTCGAGGATGAATGATACCAAGGGGGAGATATTGTAACACCTCGAAAACCAGACCTAGAAAAAAAATTCAGAACTTACCTGAACCAGTGAACCACATCAGGGTTCACGGACCTTGATAAGGTCCACGGTCCATTGACCTGCTTGTGGTAAGGAGTTGGACTCCACCAAGCCCAGGAATTAGACCACAGGACCCTTCACGGGCCGTGGTCTTGACGACGGACTGTGGTGGCATCCGTGAAGATTTAGGCAGTAGCACCCCTTAGCCAGTCCCTTAGACCCCCATGCCCAAGTGAAGACCATGAGGACGTTCACGATCCGTGGTCCTTCACACGGGCCGTGGGATGGTCCGTGAAGATAGGCCCTCAGACCACCGAACCAAGTGAGGACCACAGGAACCTTCACGATCTGTGGTCCTTTACATGGTTCGTGGTGGTGCCCGTGAAACAGACCCTCACAAACCAATAGCCACTGGACCAAATACCACGACCCACTTCATGGTCCGTGGTCCCTTTCACGGTACGTGAAAGTGATCGTGGTCATCCCTATCTACAACTTAAGTTAGGGGTGTTTTGGTCTTTTCCTATTTTGTTGGACCCCTAAACTACGTTGTTTTAACCCTAAACTATGTGGTTTTGGTTCGTTTTAGCCTAGAAAAATAACTAGAACTTACCTAAATCTGATCTTTCACCAAAACTTAGAAAATTAGAGCGAGAAAAGAGAAAAGAAGTCAAGAACGCAACAAGTTCCTATCAATTCCATCCCCAAAATCGAAAGATTTCTCTGTGGAAGTCGTCACCAGGTATTTGGGATTTCACTAGTGGGTTCATTTCTCCCATTAGGTCCCTAGAATTCAGCCAGATTCTTGATTCCCTATTATTAACTAGACCTAAGGTTTCTAGAACTTTAGCAGATTCTCATGAAATAGTTATTTACATGTTCCAAATCAGATTATCATGTTATTACTTCGTTTCTTGCATGAATTTCAGAACCCTAGCTATGTATTTCTTTAGTTCTTGAATTTCACATGCTCGGTCAGATATTTAAGTATTTTTTATATACATGCCTCAGTCTTGAGTGTGTCATTAGCAGTATATTATGCATTCTCAGTTTGCATGTCAATTTTGAGCTATCTAGTATATTACATAAATTCAGTCATAATGTGTTAGTCATTTAATCTATTGGGAGTAACATAATACAGAGTTGGACGAGGGTCAGTCACCCATATAGTTCCAGAACTACGAGCCACGTAAGTTGTAAGTCCCCTCTGTGGGCATCATTTTAGTGATCACGCTAGCATGCCTCTACACCTTTGGCCGGGTGTATTGGGTCCTCTCAATGGGACGTATACATTGGACTCCACATTTAGCTCATGTGGTTTTATTATCAGGTATTAGTAGCTCCCACAATTCAGTCAGACTCCATTGCATTGACCACATTTCAGTACAGTTGGTATTCAGTCTCAACATGTTATAAATTTGGTCATTGCATCAAGTTAGTTCAGTATTCAGCATATATATATATATATATATATATCATGTTTAGATTTTATTCTTGCTTTATTGCTTGTTTAGTTATATGTTTATTTCAGCTTTACTCTATCCTGCATGCTCAGTACCTTTCAAGTACTGACGCATACTCTGTGCTACATCTTCTCGTGATGTAGGTTTAGATCCTCAGCATCCAGATCACGCTTAGATTGGTTTCCGATCTCCAGTTCAGCAGCATCAGTAGTGAGTGCTCATTCTTTGAGGACAATAGTCATGTTATCTTTCGGTTTTTCGTCTTTTAGTTTCAGTTTTGCTAGACTTAGCTGGGGCATGTCCCAATATTTCTAGTCAGTTAGAGGCTATTTTCAGACATAGTTAGATTCAACTTAGTATTTCAAGTTTGATATTTCTTTTGTATTAAACTCTCAGAATTGATATATTCAGTTTAGTATATGGGTATTTCCCATCATTTCAGATTTACTTTATCATTGGCTTCCACATCAGTTATTATTACTCTTAGTATGCTTATGTCATGCCAACAGGGTTAGCTTGGGGTCACTTGTGATCCTAGGTCCTGTGTTTGCGTCTCGGGGGTAGCTCGGGGCGTGACATTACCTTAGAAGGACCACACAAATTAGACTTCCTCGAAGGCGAATGACTCTGAAAAGAAATTATTTTTGGTTTACCGGCTAAGCACTGAACACATTTTTTCAACTTTGCTTGTTTTACTCTAAAAAATAAAATTCCTTGCCAAACTATCAATCCCCTTCTCATTCGTATGACTCGGATTTCTATGTCATAACTTTGATGAAGTATAATTATCCACCAAGTTTTCTAAGTTTCTAGAGATGATGTCCTGAAATACATACAAGTTAGATAACTTGTCACCACAAGCCACAACCATCGAACCTCCAGTAAGCTTTCACTGACCAGCACCAAGGGTATTAACATATGCAGTATGCTTGACATTATTGAGAACTAGTTTGGAACTGTTGTTACTTTCCAAACAAACTACCCCAATGTGAAGAACTGCAACCTCATAATTATTGCCCTTTTTTAGCATCCCAAAATTACCAGAAGTATAAGAAGCAAATAATTCCTTCTTTTGCGTGACATGAGAAGTAGCACCAAAATCCAAAAATCATGTAGACTCATAACGAACTTGATTAACGACATTTTCATCATAAGAAACAAGATCATCATTAGCAACAATAACAACACAATTTGCATATTGTCTTCTTTCCTTTATTGTCTCATGTGTCTCTTGTGCTTGTAGTAATATTTCATGATATGCCCATTCATGTGGCAATATTTACATGTAGTATTCTTATATTTTGACTTTGGCTTGATTTTACTTTTATCTTTATCATTTTGATTTCTGAACTTGTTTCTTCCCCTATCTTCAATAATCAACACATCGGAGTGTGTAGTTGAAGAACATGAGCCATGAGATCTTCTTCTCATCTCTTTATTCAAGACACCATTTTAGCATATTACATAGTTACTATATCACCAGGAGTAGAATTAGTCAAAGAAACTCGAAGAGTTCTCCAAAAGTCTTGCAGGGTATTAAGAAGCCAAAGTCCATATATCTCTTCATCAAACTTTACACTAATTCTGGGAAGCTGGTCAAGAACACCCTACAAATTATTAATATGATAAAAATTAGGAGTTCCTCCACTACTTTCACGACCTGAGCCTACACCCTACACGTGACCGGCACTCGAGAACCATTACTGGTCCCTAAGCGAACCCTCATCCTAGCTGGCTGCAAGCGGAAGACTAACTCAAGCATACATATGCTTAAAACTAAATTAAATTCATTGAATTCCAATAAGGAACTTTAAGAAAGTATGAACAATACTCAAAAGAAATTTAATACAGAAAACTCTTCAACTCTGTCTATCTATGAAGCCTCTACTATTACAAAAAGATATCGGGACAAGACCCACGACATATCAAAACTCTAACTCTAAGGTAAAGGTAAAGTCCTCCGGAATATAAAAAGGGTCACCAAAGTTGACTGGAATATCACATGACCTCAACGAAGCACCTGTTGATGATCCTGAATACCTGTATATGCATAATGAAATGATGCAGGACAAATGGCTCAGTACGTGGAATGTAGGAGCATGTAAGGAGAATTCTAAAGCATAAACATAGGCTTGAACTTGATAAAAAGGAAACATACTTACCTTTTCTCAACTCACTCAACTTAACTCAACTCAATAATAAGATACTCAACTCAAATATATGATACTCAACTAAAAGGTACTCAACTCAAGATATGATACTTAACTCAAAGGTACTCAACTCAAGATACTCAAAGATAAAGCAACAATAAAAGATGCAATATATGGAAAATTTTAAAATAGTAGATAATAACTCAATCGTATTGAAGAATACAATAATAACTCAATTTGTATATAAAAATACAATATAACTCTGTGTGAGATATTTCTAACTGACAACCATCATTATGAGCTATGTGATGATACATCATTTCGCCCACGCTGCCAGAACTGTCCTATACTTTTCTGGGGTATAGAACCTACTACTAAGTGGATCCACTAGTATATGCTAAAAAACATTAAGGAATTATCTAAAACGTATGACCCTTTCTACCCACGTTAGCAACATGGTTTATGGGGGTTGTGAGTTTTATAAACTCTCCCCCATATCGGTGCTCAATACTACTCCCAAAATATATAATTTTTTGTAAAACATATCTTTGTGGCTGGTATCCATTTTATTTCTCAAATCAGCATACACAAGTAAAAATTCTACCCATGTAAAAAATTAACATGCTAATACGGTTAAGATCTCCTAATCTATAATGTCTATGTCTTTCCCTTGATCCTTCCGTCGCTTCATGAAGTCCTTCCATCCAGGGGCTTGTGGCTCCCCGCTGACTGCCAGCTTTGATGCTTCTCCCTTTTGTATTTGATGATGCTAATCTATCGATGCTTCTCCAATTTGATTTAGCAGCATCTCTGTGAGTATCCCTATGCATGTTGTTGAAAGATCTTCTTGGTGCGAACTCTTAAAACTGGAATTTGTGATTTTTCCATGTTTATGATCTTTCTCCCCATACTAGGCAATTGTTTAAATGATCTGAATATCTTCTTCTCAGATGCGTTAATAGCTAAGTTAACCAAGTAGTCTGCCAACTTGTTACCTTCTCTGTATATGTGTTGTATTGTTACCTCAATCTTTGTCATTTCTCGTTTTAGCTCATCAAAATAATCTGCTAACTCCCATGGCACTTTCCAAACTTCCTTAATAATTATCACCATTAACAAGGAATCTGATTCGACTATTAGCTTCTCCATCTTCTTAGCAACACAATATTTTTATTACCTCTAGAATAGCTCTTAACTCTGCTTCCACATTCGTTGTGATCCCTATGTTCTCCACTGCAACATTTATTAAATCCCCATGACTGTTTCTCAGACAAAATCCATATGCACTGCTTCCAGGATTTCCTCGGCTTACCCCATCCGTGTTGAATTTCATCATTCCTTCTTGAGGAGCTTCCCATCTGACTATACAATGGTACAACCTTGGTTTGTAAGTGCTTGCGCTCCTAAGCATCACCTCCCAATTCTGTCATGTAACTTTACTCCATGAATACTTCTTTTTAATCATGAATTGAATGTTTTGGAGCACTTGATAGATCATGCTTTGAATAGAAGTATCTCCCCCGTGTTTTCGTAAGTTCCTTCTTCTCCATAGGGTCCATACAATCAGTGATGGTATCACCTTGTATATTTCCTTCACTTTACATGGAGCCTGAGTATACCACCAACTCTTCATAACATGATGTAAATGTTTTCCTTCAATTGTTATACCTGCAAAATCAGCGAAATGCTTCCATAGCATAATAGCTATGGGAGCTGTTAGAAATAGATGTTCCATGGTCTCTTAATGATATTGCTCACAACACCAACATCTACAGACAAAATTTATCCTCATTCTTTGCAAATTATCATCTGTTGGGACTCTCCTTTTGCATACCTTCCACAGAAAGAAATTAATTTTGAAAGGAATTTGTTTGTTCCAAATGATTTTAAGAATCTCTATTTCTCCTCTTCTGTGTCTCAATAGCTCCCAAGCCGAGTTAACAGTAAAACTCCCACTAGTATTTCCCATCCACCATGCCTTATCTCTTCTCGTTTCTACTAAAATAGGGCTGATATTATCAATGATGTATTGTACCATCTCCTCCGATACATAATGATTTAGTTTCACTTCATCCCAATCCCCTTCTTTTATGAACTCCTTCACTTCAATCTCTTCATCAGTGTGATTCTGTTCCTCCAGGTATATAAGGCTCCTTGCTTTGTCCAATTGTCAAATCAAAAACTTGCTTAGCCATTTCTAATCTGCCACCATATATTATGTTCCACCTCCTCTCTAATTTGAATCATCTTCCTCCAAACATGAGATATACCTGACCCTTGAGCTATGACTAGATGTTTCTTCTTACAATACTTATTCCACATATAATGGCTCCACAATGAATTTGATGACGTTCAAAAATTCCACCATAATTTCGCAAAAAGTGAGTCAGCAACTGCGTGTAATGATCTGAATCCAATTCCCCCTTTTGCCTTTGGTATACATAGATCCTCCCACGCCACCCAATGCTTCCCTTTTAATCCACCAATCTTGCCCCAAAAAAAATTGGCCATAATTTTATGAATTTGATCAATCACCCCTTTTGGTGGATTCATAGCTGATCTTAGATAAATAGGCATTGATTGTAGCACATTACAAATCAGTACATATTTACCCCCATACGTCAGTAGCTTTCTATGCCAGGTCATCACTCTTCTGCTTATTTTCTTCACCAAATCTTCGAAATGACTAATCTTCTTTGTCCCATAAAAAATGGGACATCCTAGATAAGTAAAAGGGAATGAACCAACACCAACTCCCGTCGATCTCCTTATTCTATTCTTTGTAGCAATAGGCACCTTCTCATGAAAATACACAAAACTTTTTGTTAAATTAATGAGCTGACCTAAAACCTCTCATACTTATTTAACACTTTCATCATTTTTCTGATTGATTCTCTATGGCCCGAGAAAAATAAAATTGTTTCATTTGCATACGATCAGTGATTGATTTTTTCACTCCATTTTGGCATTCCATACCCAATGAACTGCTCGTCTTCATTCAAACTGTTTAAACTTCTGGTCAAGACTTCAGCTGCAATTATGAACAAAATGGGTGATAGAGGATCGCCTTGTTTTAAACCACTTGAGGATGAGAAAAAACCATAGGATTTGCCATTGGTTAATACTGAATACTAGTTGTTAGACAATAATCTCCATACCATATCAATCATTCTCTCCGTAAACCCAAATCTCCTCTTCACCTTAGTTATAATAACCATGAAACTCTATCATACGTTTTCATCATATCCAACTTTACCACTATATTATGAAACTTGTTTCTTTTGTTGATATCCTTAACTATTTCTTGAGCTAATAGGACATTCTCCGCTATGCTCCTTCCTTTCATAAATCTCGTTTGATTTTGCGATAAGATTCCTGGGAGTACTCCACCAATCTTCCATGAAGTACTTTCGTTATTATCTTGCTAATGTAAGTACTCAAACTTATTGGTCTTAAATCTGTGAAACACCGAATCTGTTCCGTTTTAGGAATAAGGACCAGGTTCGTGTGTGTCACAAATCTTGGCAAATCCATACCACAAAAGAAAGCCACTACTATTTTCAGAATATCCTCCTTGATAATTTCCCAATAGCATTGAAAAAAAATTCCTGAGTAACCATTTGGCCCACAAGCACTGTCACTATTTAAAGAGAAGACCGCCCCTCTCACCTCTTCCTCCATAGGTGTTCTGTTCATATTTTCTTGTTGCTCTGTTGTGATTAGTTTAGGAATGCAATCAATCATTGTATAGTCGTAATTAAAGGTGATTTCCTTAATTGCTGCTCAAACACTTTCACAGCTGCTTCTCCAATGTCATTCGGCTCGTTGTATAAGACCCCTTGATCATCAATTATCTCATTAAGTTGTAGCTTCCTTCTTCTACCTCTGACATAGAAGTGAAAAAATTTGGCGTTCCTATCACCATCAGTGAACCACCTCATATCAGACTTTTGTTTCTAGTATTCCTCTTCCAACTGATAAAACTCTTGGAGATCCTCTTCTGCCTTCATCAGTTCTACCTTGTTTATTTTTGTACTATTGATCTCAAATTGTATTTCTTTCACCTTCACCACATCTTCCAAAGTAGCAACTTTATGAATAATGTTCACATATGTTTCCTTGCTCCACTTGGTAAGAACCTTCTTCAAGTTTTTCATCTTTTCGTGGACAATGTGAAATGGACTTCCTTGTACCTCAATCTGCCAATTTTCCTTTACCACCTCATAAAACCTCTCATGTTTTTACCAAAAATTCAAGAACCTGAAAGGCTTGCTGACTCTTTCTTGATTTATGTTGCATTCCACCTGAAGAGGACAATGATTTGAACCTTCCCTTATAAGATGTTTTACTTCCAACATGGGGAGTTCCTGCATAAACTTCATGTTCCCAAATATCCTGTCCAACCTTTTAAATATACATTCACCCTCAATTCTTCTATTCCACCAAGTAAAATTACTGCCTGTGAATTTTAAATTTGCTAAGGCACAATTATTGACACTCTATGCAAAATCCACAATTTAATTATGTGTGACTGATAGACCACCCAGTTTTTCTGCAACGTCCATAATGACATTAAAATCTCCCCCTACCAGCCATGGATTCTCCATATAATCACCAATCTCCTCCAGATCTTCCCATAAATCATCTTCTGTTTCGATTGGTGTTTAAATTGAATTGTGAGTTGCTGATGTTTATCCATTATAATACTTCCATCCCATTCTTCATTCCAGAAAACCCAAGTTTTGGATGAACAATTATATACAACATTATTCATACCCAATTTTTTCTATACGCTTCTAATTCACGAGTCCTTCTGAAAGGTTCCAAAAGGGCGATATATGCATATTTGTTTCTGTTGTTTAAATCCATTAGCCTCTCAAAAGAATTTTGAGTTTTGATCGATCTAATGTTCCAGAAAAGAAGTTTGTCCATCATCATTTAGACGTTGTGGGTTTTGCCGAGCTACTCCTTGTACTTTTGACCTTTCTGGTGTTGATGTGTTTCCTGCTAGTTCTCAACTCTTTTGTGTGCCTTGGAGATAAATCCCCTTTTGCACTGATATCTTTAATATTTTCATGTATATCATCCTCCTCCACATCCCCTCTGTTAACCTCATCTGTTTCCAGCACTTCTTCATCATCTGATTTGCCTGATGCGTGTTCATGTTCCTTCATTTGTTCACTTTCATGCCTATTTGTCGACGACCCTTCACTTTCCATGTTATTTGATGTTTCTGTCCCAAGTCAGGTGGTTTATTATCTTCCATACTTTTATCATTCTTAACTTCACTAGCCCCCAAAATCTCATGCTCCTCACTGTTTCCAGTTCCCGTGAAATTTTGACTATCATTTGTGATGTCTATTACTTTCTCCACCATATTCTTCTTCACACCCTCCCTTGTTGGTTGATTCTTTTCCATTGACTATTCTTCCGATTTGACATTTTGGTTCCCCTCCGCCTTTGATAGTTCTCTGTCTTTCCCTTGCTTACAAAAAGCTTCCTCTACCCACTTCTTAGTCGATTCCTTCTCCTTGCCTTTATCATGTCTTTTTAACATTGGTGTTCGAAGTACTTCTCCTTCTTCCTGCTGGTCATCTTTTTCATTAGTATTTTCCTTTTCATTAAGGGCATTAAATTTGTTTCCTGTTATAAGCACATCCTCTACACTCACCACTCTTTCTTTTGGGTTCCATCATTGAGACATTCCACCTCGACGCCATTCTCTACCTCTTCTTGCCCATTCTCTTGCCATGACTCCTGATGATTGTTGATTTTCTGCTTTACTGTCTCCACCTTATCCTTCTTTTCCACCTCTACATCGTCCTTTGTTGAGTCTACTTCTTTTGTCGTGTCAACTATCTCATTGTCGTCTTCCTTTTGATATAATTCTGGATGTAAGACAAAACACTCCTTCTCGTTATGCCCATGTAGCTTGCATCTCTTACAATATTTAGGCAAGTAGTCATATTTGATGTCAATCCACTTTTCTAGTATCTCCCCTGTCTTCTTCTTAATTCCTACATTAACTCTCTTTGGAAAATCACTAAGCAAATCCACCTCCACCTTGACTCTAGCACAACTTGGTATAGTTTTATTACTTGTCGCCAAATCCACTTGCAAAGGTTTTCCCACAGCAGCCGCAAGAGAGAGAATGGTTTCTCTACCGAAAATATTTGGAGGTAATGCCGACAATGAGATCCAAACGATTGCTATTGATGTTTCCTCCTCTGGATCAAAAAGTGGATCCCATTTAAATGTTCTCATAGGATAGTACCAGTTCCTATGTGTAATATAAAACATAGATTTTGATAAAAGATTTATGTAGTCCTCCATCCTTGAAGCCCGTATGAGCACGTATCTATTACATAGTAAACCTATGTTCACATCTCCTTTCAATTCACACTGTTTCTGTATGATCTTCCATAGTTCTTGGATGTTAGGCCACCCATATGAAAACTTTCCCACTACCACATATTCCAAATCCTCGTTGACAATCATTTGTGCCACCTCCTCCTCTTCCCAGATTACTCTAGGTTCACCATACAAATATGTTATGTTCTTACGAGGTAACGGTACATGCATAGACGTAATTGGTTGTATAGTGGCGGTATATGACCTCCCACCAATGGTATTCCCAGGCAGTAACGAGGTAGAGGCGGAGCAGCCTCCATATGTGGATGCCCGGTGGTCGCACCGGCCATTCCAAAATTTAAAAAAGGCAAAAAGGGATTTTACGACTTTGTTTCTCGAGGGCATTTTTTTATGGTTTATTCATTGAATACTACTCCCAAAATATACTAGCTCATATGTTTAAAAATATAACTCTTTCTGTGTTTTGAGATTATTACTCAGAAATCTTTCTCTTAAAAGAGATGGTACTCAAACTACTCAAAACTCTTTTGGAAATATCAGTTTCCTCTCCTCTTAAATGTAAAAACATTTACTCTTGGGAATAGTTAGTTCTCATATACCCTTTTAAAGAAAATGAACTCAGCTCTACCTTTCCTCAACTCAGTGCTCAAATCATTAAAACAAGTTTAAGCTAATTTGTAAAAATACTTCTTAAAATAGGGTTCATGCCGAATTATGAACGTGAACGACTCAATTCAAGGTTTTCAATGACCATGCATAGAACTCAATACTTGGAACTCAACAACTCCAGAACTCAAGGAGTCAATGATACTACTCATCTCAAGAATGCTCGACTCGGAGGGTTCATGAGGAATCATGAGCATGAACTACTAAACACAAGGACTCAATGATACCTCTCATCTCAAGACTGCTCGACTAATAGGGTTCATGCAGAATTATGGGCATGAATTACTCAACTCAAGGGCCTTCATGTGTAACATGTAATAGCCCCATGATTAGGAATATAATCCCAAAATAATTAGGAACTCAATACTCAAGATTTAGAACTTGAAGATACTACTCCTCTCAAAGATACTCAACTGATGGAGTTCATGCGGAATTTATGGGCATAAATCAAGGGTCTAAATAAAAATATGGAACTCATGTATACGACTCTTCTCATTCTCATACTTACTTCCTCAAAACTCAGTTTAAAACTCAAGTGTTGGCTTTGAAAAAGTTCTCAAGGTTTATAACTCAAAATAGGGTTCATGCTGAATTGTAGACATGAAGAAATAAACTCAAGGATCTCAATAAAAATATAGAAACTCAATAATTGGGAATAAAAATTTTAAGCGAACCATGAACTCAAGAACTCAAATCAACTTATCTCAAGAATACTCAAATCTAGGGGTAGAATACTAGATTTCTCTTTTACTAATTTGAAAGAAGATTTAGGGCATGAGGACGAACTATTCCAACACTATGATAGCCTTACATACCTGGAAGAACAATGTTCTTTAAGAATCTTGAAGAAGAACTTGATTAGAAGCCTTGAAACCTTAGCTTTAAGGTAAACGATCAAGAAAACCTTTCTTGAGATTCTTGAATTAGTTTCTTGAAATCTCTATGGCCAACAATTATGATTTTCATTAGTGATTCATAATTGTATGGAGGAATTTGAGTTGAAAAGAATGGAATTCTTGGATAAAGACTTACCTTGAAGAAGAATCTTGAAAAAGATTGAAAGATTCTTGAATGAAGTCTTCTACTTTGATTTTTCCTTAGAGTTTTGCCCTAGGGTTTGAGAGAGAAGAGAATGATGGATTAAAAGATGAAAATCTAATTGTTTTGAGCCTTTTATTAGTCAAAAAATTCGTTTAGGATTTTCTTGGAGGTAAAAGACAAAAACGATCCTTTTTAATGTTTTCCCGTCGACTAATTCGTAACAACATTGTATCAGGTTACTAAAATGATCATAAATTTTTACTCAGAAATTGGATTGACGCGAAATTGGTGGCGTTGGAAAGTAGATTCAAACACCTTTAATTTGACAGGTTATGGGCCACGTAACTCTTTATATTCTAAGAGATATAGTCGTTTAAAGCTGACCCAAGTAGAATCTTACATCAAAGCTTAATCGATAAGGAAACTTCAAGAACACTTATCAAGAATTCATCAAGAAATTAAATTGATCAATATTTATGGATAGATTCGCAAAAGAAACTCATGATTGGCGTGTGGGTGAACGAACCCAACACTATGGAAGCTTACATACCTCAAAGAACTAGGTTCTTGGCGAAATCTTGAATTTCTTGAACGAACGCTTGAAACTTTGAACTTTTTCTCCTCTTGACTCCTCTCTCTAAAACCCTAAATGCCTTTGGAGATGAATGAAAATGATTCTAATCAGTTTTGACCCTTAATTGGGTGAAATTAACGTTTAGAATAAGTGGGGGGGGGGGGNGGGTAAGGAAAAGACTAAAATACCCCTCCTATTTTCGGGTAACTTTCCTTAAATGGATAGTCTGATTTCAAAAGGGTATATCTCCCTCATACGAGCTCGAAAATTAGCAAACTTGGTGGCGCTGGAAAGAGGACTCATAGATCTTTCATTTGATATCTTGTGGGTCTCATAACTCATCCTGTACTGAAAGTTATGATCGTTTGAAGTTGACCAAAAACTTAAAAGAACTAAGGAATGACTTGAATGATTTCTCTTTAATTCTTTTTGGAACTCAAGGTGCTATATCTAGTGACCTGACCTTAATACTTAAGAAAATTTAAATTCCTTGGTAAAATCCTATTCACAATGAGAAGGGTTCGAGTCTTAGTTAAAAAAAATTTCGGGGTGTTTCAACTACAATCACCAAGATTTACAATATTGTTCTCCAAAATTAGTCACAAAACAAGTGTCAAACAATGAGAAACAACGAAATAAGATTGCACAAAAATCAGAGAATTAAAGAAAAGAATACACCCAAATATGAGCTAATATTCACGCCCCATAATCAGAAGCTACAGATCGACAACCAACTCTGATCTCCACCATTGAAATGCAAGAACCACATATTGAGAACTCCCGGCTCAAATTAAGCACGATCCAGCTGTAAACGAAGCGGAATTTAATCCTCTCTGATATTACGCCGGTATATTGATACCCTATTGATATCATATATGATTGAACTCTTTTTTTAAGAAAAAATAAGAAATAATTAAGAGAAAATTATTAAAGTCACAATCCTTTTTATTATACTCTAAATTAGTAGAAAACATAATTTGTGATACTCCATTGGTATATTGATACCATATCGGTATCATATATGACTGAGCTTAATGCTTTGTGATACTCCGTCAGTATATCGATTCCCTATTAGTATCATATAGGATTGGACTCTTTTTTAAAGAAATAAATAAAGAAACAATTAAGAGAAAATTATTAAAGTCTCAATCTTATTTATAAGCTCTAAATTAGTAGAAATATATTCTTTGTGATACTCCGTCGGTATATAATTGATACCATATCAGTATCATATAGGATTGAGCTTAATCCTTTGTGATACTTTGCTGGCATATTGATACCCTATCAATATCATATTGGATTGAGCTTAATCCTATGTGATACTTCATCGGTATATTGATACCCTATTGATATCATATATGATTGATTTTTTTAAAGAAATAAATAAGAAACACTTGAGAGAAAATTATTAAAGTCAATCTTATTTATTAAACTCTAAATTAGTGAAAAATATATTTTATATTTCGTAACATTAAAATATTGAAGAATTGAAACATACATCAATGATACCACACAGTATGTAGATATATCGTAATGGTATCATGGATGATTGAGTAATCTCATAGAAGGATTGAAGCATACCTCAATGAAAGCAGTACTGTTCAATTACTCATTGATACCACCTAAGTATATTATACTTTGATGGTATCAAGGAGGAAGAAGTAGTTCTTCAATGAACATTGCTCAGTTACTCTTTGATACCAATAAAGTATATTCATATACTGTAATATATTGCGATGGTATCAGAGAGGAAAAAAAAAGGGTGGGCGCTCTTGTCAGCGTCTGAATAAAAATAGATATATGTCATTTTAAAATTAAAAAAAAAGGTGTGAAAATAATGGGGCATTTAAAGTTAAATATTTTACTTTTTTGAGGTATATGTGTTTTTTTTACCAATAAAAATATATAATGTCGTGTAATTCATTGCTACCATAATTAACAAGACTACTAGGGATTGCGATGAGTGCGTGCAATAATTAGTTTAGTTTGCTACGACTTGTCAATTAGGCTACAGAATTGAAAATGCATATTCTACTAGTATAAAATAAAATGAAAATGAAGACAGTTGCGTATATACTTCAAATGAATATACAGATGTAAAACAATTGAGCTAAAATGTTGACCCTCATTATTCATCTGGACATGTATTTTTATGATTAAGCTGGAATATGTTTAGGTATGACTAGATGTGTGAGTTGAATTGAAAAGGAAAAAGTGGATTGAAATTAGTATATAAGAAGTAGTAGAAAAAGAAGATGTAAACGCAAGGTGGTGAAAGAAAAGGGAGAATCCATCTTTCAAATCATAGTTACCTGTCTTTGCCATATATACCACTCATACTCATTACCCAAAACCCGTCTCATATATTTTATATGAATCTAAGGAACTACTACTACTACTACATCTTTTAATTATTTTTCTAACAAAATCCAAAGTTTGAAAACTAGGAAATTAAGAACAGATCAATCTTATAAGTTCATAAAGTTTGATTTATCTCTAATAAAAACAATTGTTGTACCAAATAATACAACATACCGCTGTTGTTTCACGTAGTCAACACACAAAGATATCACATTTAATTTCTGAATGCAGACATGATCTGGGAACTGGGAAGGAAGACCATATGTATGCCTAAGTCACACCTACAACGCAGCGGAACCACGATTTTTCACCGAGGGGATTCAAATCTAAAGACATAAATACATGAAGAAGCCAATGAGTTCCAAAATATACTGTATATACATAAAAAATACTTTCTTTGTTCCAATTTATTTTACACTTCTCGTTTTCGAGAGTCAGAACAGTTTAAGTTTGACTAAAAATTTACACATGGAATCTTCAAATTTTTAAATGAAATTTATATATCTGTAAACTACCTACGTAATAAGTACTATAAGTTATAATAATTGACAATACCAAATATTTAAAAGATACTATATTAAAAATTTACAATAAAAGATAGACTTGTTTGAATCTCGTAATTCGAAAGGTGTCACATAAATTGGAACGAAGGGAGTAATTTTAACCTTATATATACAGCGTATTTTTTCAACAAACGATTGTGGTAACTAGTTCCCAAGCTTCACCCATATTGCAGCTACAGGGAGGAAAATATATATATAGTTGCTCACTCTTTAGCACACATGACTATCGAACTTAATAGTTTTGTGTGATATTATGTTTTATGAATCCCCTTTCCATGTTTCTTATCAGTGTGTATCTTTTGAAGGGAAAAAATGGTAGTTGAACAAAACATATATGGGGTAAAAGATGTATAAGATGAGGGGCAGCATGCATGTTTAATTTGTAGATAGATTCATGTACTAATTAAAAGTGTATATAGATAAAAGTGGAAAGGCATTACCATGGTTTTGTACAAGAAATAATGTACAGGAAAGACCTGGCTTGAGGGGGAGAAAGAAAGATGTAGCCAAGGACCACTTGCCAACTTTATCTTCCAAGTTCCCATATGAAGAGTAACACAAAAGTCGGCAAGTCATCCTTGGCTGCAACTCTTTCTTCCTGAACCAACATGCAAGGCCATTTCGTGATACTTTATTCTAAATTCTAAATACGCTTCATCATATATAGCTAGTTGATTTTTACTCTCTCAAGAGCACTACATTTTTTGATATGATGGAACATTTATGTTATGTGTGTGTATATATATATATATACACACAAAATTAATATTTTTTTTCCATGTCCATAATGGAGGGCCTTGCGTGATGAAGACAGCTCGAGGAACGGTCCACAAATTAATGGACCCAGATTTATTTATGTCAAAGGATAAGGTTCCTTTGCCCTCCATTTCCTCTCACCCCCTCAAATTTTGAGCATCCTAACTTACCCTATTTTAAATATATAACTACTGAACAAATTAATTAGAATCTACCTTATGTAATTTGCTGCAAAGAATTTTTACAATATTTAACTTACCCAATTAAAATAACAAAATATAATGAGGGACTCTCAAATTTGTACGTATATTTCATTTCGAAAGTTCAACTAATTAAGGTCTGCTCCAATCTAACACACGAACACATGATAAAGTATTTTTATTAGGTATTTTTGTCTCAATTTTCAAAAAAAATTATTTGTATATTCTCAAGCATCCATTACGTAAATAAGTTATATATTCACTTAAAAAGTGTCACACATCTTGTATGTATACATACCGGCCTCAATAAGCCACAAATTAGACTTTAGACCTGATTCAGTTGAGGTTTATGTGTAAAACTAAAAGGGCGTCATATTTTGATTAGTGGTTAGTTAACTTATTCATGTAATAAGCAATTGAGTATACATGTAGAAGTTTTTCCAAAGTATCAGTCGAATGTGTCTGATAAAATATTTTATGATCATATTTTTAGATGCTCAATCAAAAGAAATCACAATTCGAGAATTTAATAAAATTTACTGACAAATTTAAGGATGGAGAATTTATTCAACCTTAAATTATTATAAACAATTACATGTTATAGCTAATTTCAACTTGATGGTATAATGCGGTTGGAGAGGATAAGTTAATTTATAAGGATAGCACATGGTAGTTTGATTTACATTCACGACTCCTATTTGTTGAAGTTTAGAGGTGCAAGTAGTTCATTTTCTTTTTATGGTTCCAATTTGAAATATCTAGTCATGAATATTTTTACTCCCAATTTGAATGGTTGCTTTTTCTCTCCTACTATTTGTTATCTCCAATTTATTTAAACTAATAATAGATGATACTTTGTAGAATCATACGGTTGTAGGAGGCTAATAGAAACTAATTAATGTCCTTTAGTTTTAGTATTAATATGAAAATCTTAGGTCACACTCACGGTTCATGCAGTAGCCGTTCACTTGGTCACGTGGATGCATATATATCCTTACAGTCCCTCGAAAAGGCAAAACAAAAAAAAATAGATTGTGAGAAAATGACGTTGAAAGAAGAAAATATATCAGAAAAGGACGTCTAAAGGAAAATGATGACCTCAAACATACAAGGCATTCTCTTCACCCCAAACATTAGAAAAGAATAGCATATGATCATATATAGTCGCAACTACTAACTTTATATTGCACAAATACGTCAATTCTGCTTCTACACCTATTAATTTAATCTGTACCACCAAGGATCACCTTTATGTCTCTCCAATACTCTCTCGTCCAACAATAGTTGTTTACTATATTAAAAATACTTGTCTACAATACTTGTTCCGTTTAGAAAATCAAGAGATAATTTATTTTTTGTGTCTATTTTACCCTTAATATTAAATGTTATATATAATCTAACACATTTCTCAAAGCATTAAATTTAATAAAGTCAAAGGATAATATAGTAATATTACCTCTATTATTTATTATTTCTCAAGGTGTGTGTCACATCAATAATGGACAACTATTGTTAGATGATGTGAGGCCAAAAATATATATTTTTAATCATTATTTGCCTCACATTTATTACATTATTTGCCTCACATTTATTATTTATATTTGTCCTTTTTGAGCATTAATTTTAGTATTTCTTGACTAGCCATCTAGAGATAAATCTATTGTTTAATCTTGAAATCGGGAGAGGAGAGGTTAGATAGACCAGAGGATATAGAGAGCTTGATCGACCCATTAAGTCGAGGTGATTTGTGTACAGGAGTGACACCTGAACGAACAACTCGCTTGATTACAAAATAGGATGAAATATAAATGCTCGCCAATTAGTCTATTTATCCCAGCTCAACGATGTAGTTAGGTAGCTAATTGGGGTAGGCGACAAGAAGTGTATAGCCCGACTCATATAATTAACCCTATAAACCAGTAACTTGACAACTAAAATTAGTTCTAAGCCAAGAATATGATACATGAGAATCATTGCATACTGCAGCCCTGAGATTTTCCAACTATTGTAAGTAATTTTATTTTTTTGTTCTTGCATTCTTTTCTTTTGACACTTTTAAATAAATAATTAGATCAGTATAATTTAGTAAAAATAGTTAATTGACAAGTTCTTTGGGTTCAATAATCTGATTCTTTTAAGAGCCACTATATTACTTGCGCGACCACATACACTTGCGTGTGCAATTGGGAGCAACATTAGAAAAGAGGGAGTAGTAAATATCTTTAATTAATACAGAGAAACTTCTCCATTGTGACAGCCTTTGTCTAAAAAGTTTCATAATCAGTAAGTTATTGTAGTACATATACTGATGTTATTTAATTATTAAAAATAAATGTANAGCCACTATATTACTTGCACGACCACGTACACTTGCCTGTGCAATTGGGAGCAACATTAGAGAAGAGGGAGTAGTAAATATCTTTAATTAATACAGAGAAACTTCTCCATTGTGACAGCCTTTGTCTAAAAAGTTTCATAATCAGTAAGTTATTGTAGTACATATACTGATGTTATTTAATTATTAAAAATAAATGTAATGCAAACTTTGAAAGAGTATAAATATTAAAAAGAACAATATCTAGCCTTTATTCATAAGGTTATAATCATAATTGATGGCACCATTTAAATGCAATTTACTTTTTTGGAAAAAGGCATATATTCACCCCTTAAATGTGTCTCAAAAAGTCAGTTACACGCTTAAATTATCAAGACAATCAATTACACACTTGTACTACTAAAAAGTGAATTTATTTACCCATGAGATATATAGTACCTCTCGCACAATGGGAGGTGTATCACACTTGTGTCACACATCAATGCCGTCTCACTACCACATCAAATGTTTCGAATAAAATTCTCCATGCCATTCAATTGTTTCTTCTTCAATAAATATCACTATGGGACTACTATCATTTCCACCATATTATTATCAAATCTATATATTTCACCATAAAAATCAAAATAGCCGCTTCATATATCACCACCTACCATCATATCCACCATCGAACTTCACACTATCACCATCGTCCCCACAAAAAACTATAAAAATTCACCACAAATTCAACACTCATAAACAAACTCATCACTAAAACTACATCATCATCATCAAAAGGTACAAATCCACCACCAAGTATCACCACTATCATTGTCAATAAAGATTTTTTCTTCTTCACTACCTTCAATTTCCATTTATTTCCACTCATCACCAACAAATCCATCATTATATTTTATTTTTTAATCTCAATCATTAATTTTATCAATCACCAACAAAGCCAAAGAGAAAAGTTGAATACAATGGAGATGGTGAAATTGGATAAGCATTAAAATAGGATATGATTATTTGAGGGAGAGAGGATTCTGGTGGAGATGGGGTGGGGTGGATGGAAATCGGGTATGAAAATAATGAAGAATAAAAAAAATAAAGAAGAAGAAGAAGATGGAGGTATGTGTGAAGAAGATGCGTGGTGGGGTGAGGGTAGGGTGGTGGTAGAAAGAGGATTTTGATTTATTTTTTGTAATGACCTCCAGGTCATTTCTGCGTAAATGTGTTTGTTTAATTGTTTAGAGAGTTTCTATTGAGGCCCGAAGTCATTTATGGGTTGCTGGAATTAACATCTCGGTCATCTCATTGTTTGTTTGTTTTTTGTGCAAGTTTTTGTGTTTTGGATCTTTTGAAATTTGAACGGTTGACTTCGGTCAAAAGTTAGGAAGACGACCACAAAATAAAATTATAACGGTTCTTTTAGCTCTGTCGAGTTTGGTCTTGCATGACCCTTCATGTATATCCGAGGCTTCCAGGCTAATTCCGAGTCCCCACGTAGAATATGACTTAAAATGGAGCTTGGTTAGAAACCCTCGTTTTATCAAGACGACTTAGGTTGGAAGTTTGGACTGCTCCATTGATTCTGGAATATCGAATTTAGTGGTGTAGCATATTTTGTTTGCACACACGGGTTCCGAACGAATCCCAAGCACCTAGTCAGAGATTTAGAAACTTGGCCAAACTAGCTCATGTGCATCCCCTAGTATAGGCCTCAGTGTCCTTCGCAATCGAGGGGCCCTTGGCCGCATTTGCAAATGCCAAGTCAGATGGCCTCCATAATCACATGGGCTAGGCCACGTTCACGGAGACTTGGGTCATTTGCCTTTACCGTTCACATGCTCTGATCCACGATGTGTTCACGATTCCTTTGTCTCTTGCCTTCTGCGATTGTGGGAGCCTCTCCACATTCACGAAGGCCAAGATATACTGCCCTTGTGATCGTGGGCCTTCGTGGTTGCGTTCACCATTTGTATTTTCATATATTCTTTATAAATAAGACAAGACACATTTCACCTATTTCTTGAAATTTCATTTGGCAATTACTCAATCATTAGAGCTCTGATTTGGGTGATTCAAAGTAATGGACGTTTGAAAAGTTTGTGGATGCGTAATTGTGTGTTTGAGGATTGTTGGAGACCTTTTGTCTGAGGTAAATTGCATCCTGATAGGGCTTCCTAGATCTCTTTATTTGGTTTTAATGGTGATTTTATGCATGTCTTGTTTTTGGGTTGTTTCGAGCCTTGAATTTTGTCTCATTTAGAGATACAAATTTGGTGAGCTAAATAGGACCTTTTGAGGAAGTCAATTTCAGAATTTCTGGCATGGATCCCACATTTTCTCGTTGGACTCCAATTTTCTTCCATCTTTATTTAATGTATTTTTTGGTGTCTAAATGACCTTCTTAACATTGTGATCCTATTTTGATAGTGTGGAAATGTTTAGAGGCATAGAGAAGGAAAAAGCTCTGAAATAGCGATTTGGAGCACGCGTCTACTTTGAGGTAGGATATGACTTTCTGTGCCTTAGATTGAGCTTAATATTTGAATGTATATTGATTTGCGTGAATTTGAGATGAGTATCTAGTTAACCATGCTTAGTTTTCTAGAAATCATGTTTTAGGCAACTTAGCGAGTTTTGGGAACTGCTAACATGTTGGTTTTGTTGTCTGAGATCATCTGATTTGGGTTCAGCTCAGAAAAAGTTAGCTTGATGAGTTGTTTACCCTAGATTGACCATCATTCGAGGATGAATGGTTTCAATTGGGATACTGTAATACCTTAAATTTTAAACCTATGAATACTTAGAACTTAACAAAGAATAACCAACCTGAAACTTTAGTCACAGGTTCACATACAAGCATCCACGCGCCATAGATTGTGCTTGTGAAACTGGAGCAGAGAAGAATACATTAAGCCTGAGTTCCATGGAGGCACTCCATGAGTCATAGACCATTCCATGATTTATGGAATTGGCTAGTGTATGAGAAGTTGAAATATGGAAAAACTATTTAAGTTCCATTAAGGGACTCCACAAGTCG